>NW_028319192.1:1084395-1445861 GCF_062004578.1 Staurois parvus | reverse complement strand
AGTTTGTAATCCAAACAGGGAGGTGGAGAGGGAGTACAAGAACAGTTCAGGGAAAACAGGGGGGCATTCACTCACAGATCAGACAGGGGTGCCCGGGTCCACAAGGGAGCAAGGCAGTATGACATCAAGTACTTGCCCTGAAACTGGAGTATGCGTGGCATAGTCCATGGTAATAATCCCCCCGAGTCCTAGATGCCTGCAGAAGGCAGCTGGTGTAGTTCTCCCCCTATCCTTGGGGCTTGCAGAGTGGCAGCTTGTGGAGGTCTCCCCCTTCTCTGGGGCTTGCGGCGGGCAGCTGGCATGGTTCTCCCTCTTAGCTTTGGGGTGTGCAGTGCGGCAGCTCCCCTTATCCGTTGGGGGGGTGTATGCAGAGTGGCCACAAGAGTCCCGTCTCATCTGGGATCCCTCGGTGGCTTGGCAGTGAAATGGATGACCGGGAAGAGCCTGTCATCGGTCTCTTAAACCAATGCAGGACGCTTCTTGGTCGTCCTGGCAATGGCGGGCGGGCCGTGGGCAGTGAGCCTCGTTGCTCGGCAAAGAGGCACGCCCCCCTGGACACGGAGCGCAGCCTTTGTCCGGTGGCATCCGCAAGAGCGGGAACTCCCTGTGCATGCAGTGCAGATGTCGGGACCGTGCGGCGTCATTCTGACACCGCGGTCCAGAACCTCTCGCAGGAGGTTCGTACCTCTCCGCAGACAGGTGTGAACCTCACTATCTTTTCCCCTAATGCCTCCCAGAATGGGGAGGAAGATAGTGGCGGAGGTGAGAGGAGCCACACCTCTTGTCCTGCGTGGTTCGGCTTCAAAAAGCCGCGGCAGGACAAGAGGCAGCAAGGGGGGAAGGTCATCCTGACAGGGGGGAAACAACTACTGAAATGGGAGCTGAGCTTTATTAAATTAAATTACAATGTGCTAAGTGAATTGGGGGAAACTGGCTAATGAAATTGGGACTGGAATGCACTTTATTTGAGGGGCTGAAATGTACTATATTTGGGAGGGAGATATAACAGATTTGGGCACCCTGGCAGCACCTATATTGTGACATTATACAGTTGCAAGAAAAAGTATGTGAACCCCTTGGGAATACGTGGAGTTTTGCATGAATTGGGCATAAAATGTGCTCTGAACGTCACCTAAATCACAACAATAGAAGAACACAGTCTGCTGAACATAATACTACACAAACATTAGATGTTGCCATGGTTTGATTGCACATAACATGTAAACATTCACAGTGCAGGGAGGAAAAAGGTATGTGTACCTTTGGACTTAATAACTGGTTGACCCTCCTTTGGCAGCAATACCCTCAACCAAACGTTTCCTGTAGTTGCAGATCAGACCTGCACAACGATCTGGAGTCATTTTGGACCTTTTCCTACTCTCTGGGAATGTCCTCTTGTTATGGGCTGTACATTCCAGAACCTCCTCAAGACCTGGACCAAAAAGATTATCACCAATAAAGGGTAAGGCACAAAGGTGCAGTTTGAATGCTGAGTTCCCTGCCCAGGTTTTTAACCAAAATGCCCTTTTAGCTGAATTCACAAGGGCAGAGGTTCAAGCCGCTAGCTTAACTGACTTGGCCGAGGCATCCACAAGGAAACCAACTGCTTTAAACAGCAAAGGAAATTATTTCAGGATTTGCTGCCTGGAGGTTCCTGCCGAGAGAAGTGACTGTGTAAGCCAGCATTCCAGATAACTGGTGACACAGGTAGCCGAGAAAGCTGGCCTAAAGCTGATGGAAGTAGAATTCCAGGCCCTGCGGAGTAAGACTTCATCCCGCTTATCCATAGGGTCTTTCAGAGCCCCCATATCTTCAAATGTTAAGTCTGTCCTTTTAGAGACTTTAGATAAGGGGGTGTATAATTTCTGAACCTTGTTCCATTGCTGGGACTTGTTATCCTCAAATGGAAACCTCCTATTAAGATTACTTGAGAAAAAGGGTTTCCTCTCAGGGCTTTCCCATTCCTGCCTAATGGTATCAACCAGGGAACTATGGACTGGAAAGACACTAGGCTTTCTAGCATACAAACCTTGATACATGAGGTCATGCTTAGATAGGCAAACGTCCTCTTCCTTGATCTCTAAGGTTTCGTAGATAGCTTTAAGGGGGTTGTCCACATCTTCCAGGGGCAATTTGTTCCTGGAACCTCTGGAGGAGCAAACATCACCGTCCTCCTCTTATGAGCCTGAATCTACCCGGGACCTAGGATCCTCCTCCGGGTCCTCCTCCCCTTTTAATGCATCTGCTACCTCCAAACCCACCGATTGGGTCCAAGGATCCAATGGTGGCTGCATTTTTCCAATAGGGATCTAAAGGATTGAAATGTAGACAACATGTCATCCTTAATGGAGGTGAGCACTTTATGGCAGGCTGTAAATGACTTATCCTTAATTAGGCTAGCCACACAATTGCAGCATAAGGGTTTTTCCCAAGCTGAACCCAATTTAGCTGCACAAACTGCACACTTCTTCTTGGGGGTCTGACTCTGCACCTTGTCCTGGACTTTAACCTACAATAAGCAAGGAAAAAAACAGTACAGAAAATAATCAGCCCAGGGCCCCTCATACAAAACCACTGTGCTGGGGGAGCAAGAAAAGGAAGTGTGCCCACCAGGGTCAGCAAGAGGGATCAGAGTCCCCAAGCTTACCTTAGAGGAGCCAGTGCCTGAATGACCAGGATATGCCTGAGTACTGTCAGTGCCTTCCATCCATCCCTCTTGTGGTGGCGCCACAGGCTCTGCTGGGTCTGTACACCAGACTGGCTGCCTAACCAGATGCTAGTGCTGCTATGGAGACTGGAACCATGAGTCTCAGGCGCCCGTTGACGACATCACCGCAGCAGGAACTTCTGGTACCTGGACAGCACCCAGAAGTTGCAGCTACTCGCACGCCAGATTGGCAGTCACTCTGCCCCACTGTGCATCGGATGCTGGAGCCCCCCCCGCACGGGAAGGAGAATGACAGGCATCAAATGTCCTGGATCCCCCAGGACACACCCGATGGTCATCATCCACTGAGGCATGGAAAAATATCAGGAGCGCAGCCCCACTTCCCCTGAAGGGATCACATCGAGCAGGAGGAAGTAAGACAGACCAGGAGCCACCAGCAAGCTCTAGGGCCCAGGACTTCCAGACAATCAGGTCCTTGAGGACTGCACCCATCCTTGCAGAGGAAACACTTAAAACTCAGGATGGAGGCCTTGTGGTCCGCCTTTTATAGTACTGTGCTTACGTGTTTCCTGTCCGAGAGGGAGGAGCTCTGTCTCAGGAAGGCTGTCCTGGAGGACGTTTGGAGAAATGAACATTAGAATGTCTGAGAGACAAAAGCCAGAAATAGATCAGTGGCTGCATGCACACCTCATTGTTAGGCTGCAGGTAGAGAGGCAGAGATGAGGCAGGATTTATCATGAAATACAAATTAAAGTGTATTATTTTCAAAACAGCCTTTTTTCAAAAAAGGTCTGAAAAGTATGTAAGTCATCGAGTTATTCCCCAATTTAAGAAGAAGAGCATAACTGCAGGTAGTAAATGTAAGAGAGGAGTTGCAGATGATACGATGGTGAGTAGTATGTACAGGAAAGGAGTACGGAGGTATGACAGTGATCGGTATGTACAGGAGAGGAGTGTGGGGGGGTATGACAGTGATGGGTACGTACAGGAGAGGAGTACGGAGGTATGACAGTGATCAGTATGTACAGGAGAGGAGTGTGGAGGTGTGACAGTGATCGGTATGTACAGGAGAGGAGTGTGGAGGTATGACAGTGATCGGTATGTACAGGAGAGGAGTGTGGAGGTAAGACAGTGATGGGTATGTACAGGAGAGGAGTACGGAGGTATGACAGTGATGGGTATGTACAGGAGAGGAGTACGGAGGTATGACAGTGATGGGTATGTACAGGAGAGGAGTGTGGGGGGTATGACAGTGATGGGTACGTACAGGAGAGGAGTACGGAGGTATGACAGTGATGGGTATGTACAGGAGAGGAGTACGGAGGTATGACAGTGATGGGTATGTACAGGAGAGGAGTACGGAGGTATGACAGTGATGGGTATGTATAGGAGAGGAGTACGGAGGTATGACAGTGATGGGTACGTACAGGAGAGGAGTACGGAGGTATGACAGTGATGGGTACGTACAGGAGAGGAGTGTGGAGGTATGACAGTGATGGGTACGTACAGGAGAGGAGTACGGAGGTATGACAGTGATGGGTACGTACAGGAGAGGAGTACGGAGGTATGACAGTGATGGGTACGTACAGGAGAGGAGTACGGAGGTATGACAGTGATCGGTACGTACAGGAGAGGAGTACGGAGGTATGACAGTGATCGGTATGTACAGGAGAGGAGTACGGAGGTATGACAGTGATCGGTATGTACAGGAGAGGAGTACGGAGGTATGACAGTGATGGGTATGTACAGGAGAGGAGTACAGAGGTATGACAGTGATGGGTATGTACAGGAGAGGAGTACGGAGGTATGACAGTGATGGGTATGTATAGGAGAGGAGTACGGAGGTATGACAGTGATGGGTACGTACAGGAGAGGAGTACGGAGGTATGACAGTGATGGGTACGTACAGGAGAGGAGTGTGGAGGTATGACAGTGATGGGTACGTACAGGAGAGGAGTACGGAGGTATGACAGTGATGGGTACGTACAGGAGAGGAGTACGGAGGTATGACAGTGATCGGTACGTACAGGAGAGGAGTACGGAGGTATGACAGTGATCGGTACGTACAGGAGAGGAGTACGGAGGTATGACAGTGATCGGTATGTACAGGAGAGGAGTACGGAGGTATGACAGTGATCGGTATGTACAGGAGAGGAGTACGGAGGTATGACAGTGATGGGTATGTACAGGAGAGGAGTACAGAGGTATGACAGTGATGGGTATGTACAAGAGAGGAGTACGGAGGTATGACAGTGATGGGTATGTACAGGAGAGGAGTACGGAGGTATGACGTTCCCAGGGAGGAGTATCTCAGGAAGGGTCTATACTCCACCATAACTCTGGTTCTCGGAGTGTCAGGTCCCAGCGGGTTCTCCTGGTGTCTCTCCTGTTATTCTGTCTCGGACACATCAGAGGAACATGGTGGGAGATCGGCCTGAATGTCCTTCCTAGGAGGGAATACCGGAGCCATTCTGAGGCCCATTTAATGGCCGGCAATGAGGAGGAAACCAACACTGAGAAGTACATGCTGAGATATATACAGCACGGGGCAGCACAGTGGCTGAGTGGTTAGCACTTCCTCCTGGCAGTACTCGGGTTGTTGGTTCAAATCCCAACCATGGCACCACCTGCCTGGAGTTTGCATGTTCTCCCTGTGCCTTTGTGGGTTTTCTCCAAGTACTATAGTTTCCTCCCACACTACAAAGACATGCTGGGAGGTGAATTGTCTCCTAAGTTGTCCCTAGTATGTGTATGTATGAATGTGAGTTAGGGCCCCTAGATTGTACGCTCCTCAGGGGCGGGGACTGATGGGAATGTACAATATAGATGTAAACTGACGGCGCTATATAAGTACCTGGAATAAATAATAATAATACACCCAGATCATCGATGACGAGGAGGAAGGTTCGGTCACAGATGATTGGTCCGTCTATAGCAGGGACAGGAGCCGGGACCAGGAATAGGAGATCCACCTGACTTACCCGTGTGCTCTGACATGGAGAAGATCCCATGCTGGCCCTATGGTGGCCGTGTGTTCAGGATGGAGACCGATTCTGTTGGACCTTCTTGAAGCTGATCTAAAATGGCTGAGAGGAAGAAAGTGTTCTCAGGACAGGAAGTGACACAGACAGGAAGTGACACCAGACAGGAAGTGACTGCAGACAGATTTATACAGAGGGTGCAGTATGGAGAGCAGACACTAGATGGTGCTGGTACAAAAAAAGCTGAATAGAATAAAACAACAGGGAAAAAACCTGAAAAGCAAAAGATGATGGCGGCTCGTAATCTTCTAATTTAACAGCTTGACGTCATTGTCCCACTCTACAGGTTACATCACATCACGTGACCTCCTCAGGAGTTGGCCATCGGACGTACAGCTGCCTATATATACCATTATAATCCTTAATAGACTAATCGGGCGCCATTATGTTGTAGCTTGTCTGTCCTTTATTTGGTGGCCATTTTCCCTTGGTCTAATTTCATTTATATCTCATTTATCACATTACAGTGCAGTGGATTAGATCTCCCTCCTACATTTTCTTGTAGACCACCTGTACCTCCTTTGGTGGCAATTTTTTCCTGGTCTATTATAAATGAAACACAGTTATCACATTACAGTGCAGTGGGTTAGATCTCCCTCCTCCATTTTGTTGTAGCCCGCCTGTCCCTCCTCCAGCGGCCATTTTCCCTTAGTCTGATATGGAAGCTGAGGATCTGCCCCCCTTGATGTATCTGCGCATGTGCCAGTTTCAGGCATAAGCAGACGATCAGCGATCTCGCTCTGAGAAAGTGTTAACCCCTTTCATGCTGGATTGCAATTACAGGAGTCACATCCCTCGGATCACTGCTGCTGACGATCCCGATATTACAGGAGTCGCATCCCTCGGATCACTGCTGCTGACGATCCCGATGTTACAGGAGTCGCATCCCTTGGATCACTGCTGCTGACGATCCCGATGTTACAGGAGTCACATCCCTCGGATCACTGCTGCTGACGATCCTGATATTACAGGAGTCACATCCCTCGGATCACTGCTGCTGACGATCCTGATATTACAGGAGTCGCATCCCTCGGATCACTGCTGCTGACGATCCTGATATTACAGGAGTCACATCCCTTGGATCACTGCTGCTGACGATCCTGATGTCGCCAAGCTGCTTGGGGGGTGACATGGCAAGTACAGTCACATGTGGGGGGATCAGTGATATTGGGGGACCATAACATGTTTTGGTGGTGCAGTTACACGTGGGTGCCAGTCACATGGGGGTGGGGATTTGCAGCAAGGGAGACTGAGCTTATTGCTAGGGGGGGATGTTTGCGTCAATGGGGGGCAGATCTTCACGGGGTACTGATCCTTGGGTGAGGGGGGGGTAATGACAAGGGGTGCAGATCTTCATGGGGGACTGATCTTGCTGGGGGGGAATGACAAGGGGGCCAGATCTTCACGGGGGACTGATCTTGCTGGAGGGAGTGACAAGGGGGGCACATCTTCACGGGGGACTGATCTGGCTGGGGGGAATGACAAGGGGGGCACATCTTCACGGGGGACTGATCTTGCTGGGGGGAAATGACAAGGGAGCACATCTACACGGGGACTGATCTTTCTGGGGGGGGAATGACAAGGGGGGCACATGTACACAATATATAACCCTTTGCACGCTACGCCATTCATATGGGTACACGGATGTCAGTGCAGTTGCAGTTCTGTCACTTGATGGTGTTACTTTGGTAGGGGTGCTGTTTATGGCAGAAGGGGCGGAAGTCTGTCAATAATTGTTTGTGGTAGTTTTGTTGTGGATGTCTGTGGTTGGTAGGTCGTGTTATAGCAATTTAGGGGTCACAATTGGCACCCCGATATTTCAGTGGCTACAATTTCACATTCTGCAGTATCATGAATTAAAGTGATACATTATTTCATGGCCTCTATGATTATCAGAGGATACATTGAATGGATACCTAATTCCATTAACCCCTCGCTTACCGGGCACTTCTACCCCCTTCCTGCCTACCGGGCACTTCTACCCCCTTCCTGCCTACAGGACGCTTCTACCCCCTTCCTGCCTACCGGGCGCTTCTACCCCCTTCCTGCCTACCGGGCACTTCTACCCCCTTCCTGCCTACCGGGCGCTTCTACCCCCTTCCTGCCCACAGGGCACTTCTACCCCCTTCCTGCCCACCGGGCACTTCTACCCCCTTCCTGCCTGCAGGGCACTTCTACCCCCTTCCCGCCTGCAGGGCACTTCTACCCCCTTCCCGCCTGCAGGGCACTTCTACCCCCTTCCCGCCTACAGGGCACTTCTACCCCCTTCCCGCCTACAGGGCACTTCTACCCCCTTCCTGCCTACTGGGCACTTCTACCCCCTTCCCGCCTACTGGGCGCTTCTACCCCCTTCCTGCCTACAGGGCACTTCTACCCCCTTCCTGCCTACAGGACACTTCTACCCCCTTCCTGCCTACAGGACACTTCTACTCCCTTCCTGCCTACAGGACACTTCTACCCCCTTCCTGCCTACAGGACACTTCTACCCCCTTCCTGCCTACAGGGCACTTCTACTCCCTTCCTGCCTTCAGGGCACTTCTACCCCTTCCTGCCCACAGGACACTTCTACCCCCTTCCTTCCTACAGAACACTTCTACCCCCTTCCTGCCCACCGGGCACTTCTACTCCCTTCCTGCCTACAGGACACTTCTATCCCTTTCCTGCCCACCGGACACTTCTACCCCCCTCCTGCCCCCGACAATTTTCAGCTTCTACCCCCTTCCTGCCTACCGGGCACTTCTACCCCCTTCCTGCCTACAAGGCACTTCTACCCCCTTCCTGTCTACCAGACACTTCTACCCCCTCCCTGCCTACAGGACACTTCTACCCCCTTCCTGCCTACCGGGCACTTCTACCCCTCCGTGCCTACAGGACACTTCTACCCCCTCCCTGCCCACTGGGCACTTCTACCCCCTCCCTGCCCACCGGGCACTTCTACCCCCTTCCTGCCTACAGGGCACTTCTACCCCCTCCCTGCCTACAGGGCACTTCTACCCCCTTCCTGCCTATAGGGCACTTCTACTCCCTTCCTGCCTACAGGGATACTTCTACCCCCTTCCTGCCTACAGGACACTTCTACCCCCTTCCTGCCTACAGGACACTTCTACCCCCTTCCTGCCTACAGGGCACTTCTACCCCTTCCTGCCTACAGGGCACTTCTACCCCCTTCCCGCCTACTGGGCACTTCTACCCCCTTCCCGCCTACTGGGCGCTTCTACCCCCTTCCTGCCTACAGGGCACTTCTACCCCCTTCCTGCCTACAGGACACTTCTACCCCCTTCCTGCCTACAGGACACTTCTACTCCCTTCCTGCCTACAGGACACTTCTACCCCCTTCCTGCCTACAGGACACTTCTACCCCCTTCCTGCCTACAGGGCACTTCTACTCCCTTCCTGCCTTCAGGGCACTTCTACCCCTTCCTGCCCACAGGACACTTCTACCCCCTTCCTTCCTACAGGACACTTCTACCCCCTTCCTGCCCACCGGGCACTTCTACTCCCTTCCTGCCTACAGGACACTTCTATCCCTTTCCTGCCCACCGGACACTTCTACCCCCCTCCTGCCCCCGACAATTTTCAGCTTCTACCCCCTTCCTGCCTACCGGGCACTTCTACCCCCTTCCTGCCTACAAGGCACTTCTACCCCCTTCCTGTCTACCAGACACTTCTACCCCCTCCCTGCCTACAGGACACTTCTACCCCCTTCCTGCCTACCGGGCACTTCTACCCCCTCCGTGCCTACAGGACACTTCTACCCCCTCCCTGCCCACTGGGCACTTCTACCCCCTCCCTGCCCACCGGGCACTTCTACCCCCTTCCTGCCTACAGGGCACTTCTACCCCCTCCCTGCCTACAGGGCACTTCTACCCCCTTCCTGCCTATAGGGCACTTCTACTCCCTTCCTGCCTACAGGGATACTTCTACCCCCTTCCTGCCTACAGGACACTTCTACCCCCTTCCTGCCTACAGGACACTTCTACCCCCTTCCTGCCTACAGGACACTTCTACCCCCTTCCTGCCTACAGGGCACTTCTACCCCTTCCTGCCTACAGGACACTTCTACCCCCTTCCTGCCTACAGGACACTTCTACCCCCTTCCTGCCTACAGGGCACTTCTACTCCCTTCCTGCCTACAGGACACTTCTACCCCCTTCCTGCCTACAGGGCACTTCTACTCCCTTCCTGCCTACAGGACACTTCTACCCCCTTCCTGCCTACAGGACACTTCTACCCCCTTCCTGCCTACAGGACACTTCTACCCCCTTCCTGCCTACAAGGCACTTCTACTCCCTTCCTGCCTTCAGGGCACTTCTACCCCCTTCCTGCCTACAGGGCACTTCTACCCCTTCCTGCCCACAGGACACTTCTACCCCCTTCCTTCCTACAGGACACTTCTACCCCCTTCCTGCCCACCGGGCACTTCTACTCCCTTCCTGCCTACAGGGCACTTCTACCCCTTCCTGCCTACAGGACACTTCTACCCCCTTCCTGCCTACAGGACACTTCTACCCCCTTCCTGCCTACAGGACACTTCTACCCCCTTCCTGCCTACAGGACACTTCTACCCCCTTCCTGCCTACAGGGCACTTCTACCCCCTTCCTGCCCCCGACAATTTTCAGCTTTATGCGCTGTCACACTTTCAATTACAATTGGTTGTTCATGCAGAACTGTACCCATCTGAAGTTTTATCATTTTTTGTCCCAAATACAACCTTCTTTTCGTGGTATGTACTCTCCACTGTGTGTTTAACTGTTTGCTCTATAATCAATAATAGTGCCCCCGAAACATTTCTATGTTTCTATTAAAACATTGTGAAAACTGGTAATTTTTCTCCTTCACTTGATGATGATGATGCGGCACTGATAGGCATCACTTATGGGCAATGATAGGCGGCACTGATAGTCAGCACTGAAGGGCACTCATAGACAGCACTAATGAGATGGCGCGGATAGGCGGCACTGCTAGGCGGCATTGGCTGGTGTCACTGACTGGGGCTACTGCTGGGCAAGGAGTGGCAGAACTACTGGGCTGCACTGATGAGCATTGGTGGGTGGCACTGATGGGCACAGGTTGGTGACAAAGGTGGGTGGCATTGTCTCATCAATGTTCATTTCATATAGTACTATGTTACCAGGGGCAAACTGACAACTCATGGGGCCCCTGGGCAATAGGGGACCATGGGGCCATTGTGTCCTTGGCCAAACTCCAAAATAGACTATGAAAAAGGTACCAGGGGCATCTCATGGGACCCCCTACTGACCCCGGGCCCTCGGGCACTGGCCGAGTTTCCAAATGGTGATTTGGCCCCTGCATGTGACATTAATGTAGTTTATAAATGACACAATGGTAAAGAGAAATGTTTACTTGGGATTGCAATGAGAAGTATTCTGATAGAAAACATTTTGTCTTTTTTTTGAAGAGGTGAAATTAGCAGATGGCAGCTGTTGATCTTATGACAAGGTGTTGCTTTCTGCAGACATATGTATTCCCTTGGCATCGGAGATGCTGCTCTCTCTTGGTTCTCATCCTACCTATCCCGACGCTCCTTCAGTGTCACCTACAATGGTGCCACCTCCCCCTCCCTCCCCCTCTCTGTTGGGGTCCCCCAAGGCTCTGTCCTTGGACCCCTTCTCTTCTCCATCTACACCTCCTCCCTGGGCAAACTCATACAATCTCACGGCTTCAACTATCACCTCTATGCTGACGACACCCAAATCTACCTCTCCACCCCTCACCTCACCCCCACTATCTCCGCCCGCATCACTCACCTCCTAAATGACATCTCAGACTGGATGTCGCTACATTTCCTCAAGATTAACCTCTCCAAAACCGAGCTTCTCGTCTTTCCCCCTGCCCACACCCCCCCCCCCATCCTATCCATCATCACCAACAACTCCACTATCACTTCCGCCCCGCAAGCCAAAGTCCTTGGCGTCATTCTTGACGCGAACCTCTCCCTCCAACCGCATGTCAAATCACTCACAAACACATGCAGGCTCCATCTTCTCAACATTGCCAAGATCCGCTCCTTCCTCACCCCAGACACCACCAAACTTCTAGTACACTCCCTCATCATCTCACGCCTTGACTACTGCAACTCCCTCCTCACTGGCCTACCCAAGTGCAGGCTCTCCCCGCTCCAGACCATCCTGAACTCAGCTGCCAGACTCATCCACCTTACCACCCGCTCCACCTCTGCCACCCCCCTCTGCCTCTCCCTCCACTGGCTCCACCCCCCTCTGCCTCTCCCTCCACTGGCTCCCGATTGCCCAACGCATCAAATTTAAACTCCTTACCCTGACCTACAAAGCCGTTCACAACACTGCCCCTGACTACCTCACCAATCTGATCACCAGGTACCACCCTACCCGTACCCTTCGCTCCTCACAGGACCTCCTTCTATCCTGCTCCCTGGTCTCCTCCTCCCATGCACGACTGCAGGACTTCTCCAGGTCCTCCCCCATCCTCTGGAACTCACTGCCCCAATCCATCAGACTGTCGCCTTCTCTATTCACATTCAGGCGCTCCCTCAAAACCCATCTCTTCAGGGAAGCCTACCCCACCCTCACCTAACGGCCATCCTCCCTCATTCCTCCTACCACTTCATCCCCCCCAGCCACTTCCTACTGTACCTTTACCCCCCTCCCTCCTAGATTGTAAGCTCGTAAGAGTAGGGCCCTCTTACCCCTCGTACGCTGTCTGTCTTTGTTGTACTGTGCCATGTATTGTCCCCCCCTATTGTACAGCGCTGAGCAAACCCTTTGGCGCTATATAAACTCGTAGTAATAATAATAATAATAATAATAATGATAATGACCTCATCAGCAGCCTTTCCCCTAGTGTTACCTCATCTTCATGACATCATCTCTGTAAACAAACATGTCGTTATTGGACCTGAATTGGCTGTTAATACGGTGGAACGTGTTTTATGAACCTGATGTAGAAATGTGACCATATGGGATACAATGCTATGTAATACAGAACACATATTATTAGGGAATACAGAAGCAAACCTTGTCATTGGCATACAATCTGTAAGATGGTTGCACCACATACTGGAGGGGATGATAGAAACATTGGAAGAAAAATGTCCAATGTAGGGCCGTCTATACGGAAAAAGAGGCGACATAATTGTGTCATGTATGGCCATCCGAACTTAACACAAAGAAGAAACATTTGTAAAAGCCTTTTTTTTGGTTGATGGCGATATTTGATGACATGACCCATGTGCTGGCTGTGTTTACACACATGATGATGAAGAATTCCGTGTTCCATCCCAATGAGGAAATCCTATAAAAGACAAGTGTGATGCGGTGGCTGCACAGACAAAGCTGCAGATTCCAATGTGACATCCATACAAGTGCACAGCTTGACATGCATAGAAGGTTAGACGGTGGCCATGATTTCACTACAACACAAATATGTCAGCTTGCCCCGTGTCAATGACAAGATGTCATATTAGCATTACCACCCAAAAGAAGGGGCACACACAGCATGGGGACCAGGTGGGAGATGCTTGATGGGGTATGCAGAACATGACTCTTGTTCCCAGTGGTGTCCAGAGTCGTGAAGGTGAGTGTCTTCTCTGTTCCCAGTGTATGGGGAGTGGTGGTAGTGGAGGGCTCTCTCGGGTAGGGGTGGGGTCTTGTTGTTCAATGTCAGGCTCTCTTTGTGGTTGAAGGGGGAGGGGGTCAGTGTCTCCCTGGTTGTGGGGGGAGGGGTGTTCCCAGTGTATGGGGAGTGGTGGTAGTGGAGGGCTCTCTCGGGTAGGGGTGGGGTCTTGTTGTTCAATGTCAGGCTCTCTTTGTGGTTGAAGGGGTGGGGGTCAGTGTCTCTCTGGTTGTGGGGGGAGGGGTGTTCCCAGTGTATGGGGAGTGGTGGTAGTGGAGGGCTCTCTCGGGTAGGGGTGGGGTCTTGTTGTTCAATGTCAGGCTCTCTTTGTGGTTGAAGGGGGGGGGTCAGTGTCTCTCTGGTTGTGGGGGGAGGGGTGTTGCCAGTGTATGGGGAGTGGTGGTAGTGGAGGGCTCTCTCGGGTAGGGGTGGGGTCTTGTTGTTCAATGTCAGGCTCTCTTTGTGGTTGAAGGGGGGGGGGTCAGTGTCTCTGTGGTTGTGGGGGGAGGGGTGTTCCCAGTGTATGGGGAGTGGTGGTAGTGGAGGGCTCTCTCGGGTAGGGGTGGGGTCTTGTTGTTCAATGTCAGGCTCTCTTTGTGGTTGAAGGGGGGGGGTCAGTGTCTCTCTGGTTGTGGGGGGAGGGGTGTTGCCAGTGTATGGGGAGTGGTGGTAGTGGAGGGCTCTCTCGGGTAGGGGTGGGGTCTTGTTGTTCAATGTCAGGCTCTCTTTGTGGTTGAAGGGGGGGGGGGGTCAGTGTCTCTCTGGTTGTGGGGGGAGGGGTGTTTGAGCCAATTTTTGGTTGCCACGGCAGCCTGCACCCTAAATGCATGACATAAAACAGGACATGTCAGTGAGGGGATAAAGAATTACACAGGATAACAGATACAGATGGAATTGATGATCTTGTAGGACAACATTGAAGGGTGAGCACAACGTTCCTAACATGTTACATGTTTAAATGTTGCAAAAAAATGAGTTCAATTTAAATGAAAAGATAATGACAAGAGTCAGCACACAAGATCAGCGCTACACCAGTCAGAGGATGACCCTGTACTACACGGGGGACATTTATTAATAATAATAATAATAATATGTTTCTTCCACATTCACTTGTAACCCCTTCCCTACCGGGCACTTGTACCTCCTTCCCTACCGGCACTTATACCTCCTTCCCTACCGGCACTTATACCTCCTTCCCTACCGGGCACTTGTACCTCCTTCCCTACCGGCACTTATACCTCCTTCCCTACCGGCACTTGTACCTCCTTCCCTACTGGCACTTATACCTCCTTCCCTACCGGCACTTGTACCTCCTTCCCTACTGGCACTTATACCTCCTTCCCTACCGGCACTTATACCTCCTTCCCTACCGGCACTTATACCTCCTTCCCTACCGGCACTTATACCTCCTTCCCTACCGGCACTTGTACCTCCTTCCCTACCGGGCACTTATACCTCCTTCCCTACCGGCACTTATACTTCCTTCCCTACCGGCACTTGTACCTCCTTCCCTACCGGGCACTTATACCTCCTTCCCTACCGGGCACTTATACCTCCTTCCCTACCGGCACTTATACCTCCTTCCCTACCGGCACTTATACCTCCTTCCCTACCGGCACTTGTACCTCCTTCCCTACCGGCACTTGTACCTCCTTCCCTACCGGGCACTTATACCTCCTTCCCTACCGGCACTTATACCTCCTTCCCTACCGGGCACTTATACCTCCTTCCCTACCGGCACTTGTACCTCCTTCCCTACCGGCACTTGTACCTCCTTCCCTACCGGCACTTATACCTCCTTCCCTACCGGCACTTATACCTCCTTCCCTACCGGCACTTATACCTCCTTCCCTACCGGCACTTGTACCTCCTTCCCTACCGGGCACTTATACCTCCTTCCCTACCGGCACTTATACTTCCTTCCCTACCGGCACTTGTACCTCCTTCCCTACCGGGCACTTATACCTCCTTCCCTACCGGCACTTATACCTCCTTCCCTACTGGCACTTGTACCTCCTTCCCTACCGGCACTTATACCTCCTTCCCTACCGGCACTTGTACCTCCTTCCCTACCGGCACTTGTACCTCCTTCCCTACCGGGCACTTATACCTCCTTCCCTACCGGCACTTATACCTCCTTCCCTACCGGCACTTATACCTCCTTCCCTACCGGCACTTGTACCTCCTTCCCTACCGGCACTTGTACCTCCTTCCCTACCGGCACTTGTACCTCCTTCTTTACCGGCCAATTTTCATCTTTCAGCGCTGTTGCACTTTGAATGACAATTGCGCGGTCATGCAACATTGTACCCATATGAAATGGTTATCTTTTTCTCACAAATAGAGCTTTCTTTTGGTGGTATTTAAGCACTGCTGGGCACTTTACTTTTTGCAATATAAAAAAAGAAAGTGCAAACAATAAAAAAAAAAAATTGCTTTGTTTCTATTATACAATTTTTTAAAAAAGGTAAATTTCTCCTTCAATGATGTACGTTGATGAGGCAGCACTGATCGGCGGCACTGATAGACAGCACTGATAGGCAGCACTGCTGGGCACTGATAGACAGCACTGATAGACAGCACTGCTGGGCACTGATAGACAGCACTGATGGGCACTGATAGGCAGCAGTGATGGGCACTGATAAGCAGCACTCAATGGCACTGATAGGCAGCACTAATGAGGTAGCACAGATAGGCAGCACTGATAATGGGTACTGATAGACAGCACTGATAGGTGGCACTGACTGGCATCACTGCTGGGCGCTGACTGATGCAACTGCTGGGCTGCACTGATGGGCACAGGTGGGTGGCACTGGTGGGCACAGGTGGGTGGCACAGGTGGGTGGCACTGGTGGGCACAGGTGGGTACACTGCTGGGCACAGGTGGCTGACACAGGTGGGTGTACAGATTGGTGCAGTGCTAGGCACAGGTGGGCGTAACTGGTGGGTGGGACTGCTGGGCACTGATCATCACTGGCCTAATGATCGGTGCCGATCCCCGCTCTGACAACTGCCGGTTCTCGTCAGTACTTTCCTGGTGCTCTGACAGCGTGAGGAAAGAGAACCTGCAATGGCATTTCCCGGTGATCAGTGTGTCATTGTACACGGCTGATCAGGTGCTGAAATCCAGGCATAATTGGCCTTTTAACACATTACGTGATCAGCCGTGTACATAGAACACAGCGATCACGGAGATCGCCGGGTGTGCGGACCAGGGGGCGCCCATGAGAGTGCGTTCTGGGGGGACGTCATATGATGTCCACCCAGAACTGGCCGGACGCAGTGTAGCCGTCATTCGGCTATCTGCTGTTGGCAATTAGTTAATCAAACAATTTTCACAACAAAAAAAAAAAAATCTAATTTCCATACAGATATCATTTGGGCATTTTAGAGCCTCGAGAAAAAGAAGACAAGAGTTCATCATGACTGAAGAATGATCAGATATATTGTATAGAACATAGTTTATAGACTGTATTGTTCCCCCCAACCAATTAATAACACATAGAAAAGACATGTCGGATGATCCATTATTGCCTACATTCATCTAAAGAAATAGGATTTTATTGGAGTAGAAAGTATTTTTTAATTTTACATATTTCCAGTCTTTTCAAAAGCTATATGAAAGTTTAATTTTCTTTTGAACTAAGAAAAAAAATGATACTTAACTTCCTATGGAGACACCCAAGCAGGTGCATTGGCAAGATGATGGTCCATGTGTCCATTCACACACAGGGCACGGCTTGGCCACGCCTCCTCTTACTTCATTACATGACTGCCTGTGATTTACAGCAGTGGGAGCCAATGACAAGGCAGAGAAAAGGGACAGCCAAGGCTGTTGTGGCCATTCATTGATATCAATGGGGATCAAGTAAATATTGTGGGGGGATGGGTGTACTGCAGCATACATGTTTTTGTAATGCCTGCATACAATGCATGAAGCTGAAAGAACGTAAGCCTTTAAAATCAATTTATCATGGAAAATAAACAGTGGTGATGCAAAATAATACAAAGTAAATAAATAATAACAATAATATTTCTATATATATTGGTAATCAAATTCAATGTTATTACAACATTACATGACTCTGCAACGGCCAGTTAAAGTAGCGCTGTAATGAATAGCTAGAAAGGCTGTCGTCATGGAGGTAAAACCTTGCAGACAACAAGTGGATAAGCACAACATAAATCTAAATATCAGCCATAACAATGTTGATACATACAAAACATGACTAGATAGTAGGATACAATAGGCCATGGCCCTTTTATTGGTGAAACAAAAAACATTTGATTTCAAAAAATGTAAGAAAATATATTTTAAATCATATAAAAGATAAAAAAAAAACACATTAAACAATAAATGAATGCTTGAATACTGCTATAACAACAATAGTCCATTCATTTATTTTTTCTCACTGTTGGCCAGGGGTGGACTAACCACTCATGGGGCCCCTGTGTCCTTGCCCAAACAAAAAAGCCTATGGAAAAGGTACCAGGGGCATCTCATGGGGCCCCCTACTGTCCCCTGGCCCTGGGGCAGTGCCCGAGTTTAAAAATGGTCAGTCTATTCCTGCTATTGACCAGAGGAAGTAGGTACACTATTGAAGGTGAGACATTGATGCCTGAAAACAGATGAAGGAGATGAATTATCCAGAAGTCACAGGAGCAGAATTCTGGAAAGGTGATCTGGATACACCATTATCAGCCAAGTTCTCTATCCACATGGATAAGTACACGTCCTGTCACAGGTTGATGTGACCATTGAAGATCTGCAAGGGCACACCCAATAGCAACAACAATGCTGTATACAGAGAACAAAGCCTGGACCTAAAACAGAGAACAAAGAGAAGAGTTAGAAACCAACACATAGAACAATGATATTTCACAGGATAACAGACATACATGAACAATGTAACATACAACAGCATGAAGACTAAACACACCGGCCATGACACCCAAGAATTACAGAGCAACACCGCAAGCAGCCTGACACCCCCCCATATCTACCTACAGAAGTCCAAGGATGATCCCAATCCAACAGGACAGAAACAACAGACTGACAACCTGACACACGTCACCTCAACCTGATTACAGGACAAAATGAAACATTTCCTGCACCCCAAACAAAAACACAGACTCCTAGCAAACACGAGCAACACTCCACAACTGATCATAAAACACGAGCAACACTCCACAACTGATCATAAAACACGAGCAACACTCCACAACTGATCATAAAACACGAGCAACACTCCACAACTGATAATAAAACATGGGCACAAGCAACTGACAACACAGACTGACCGACATCCAGACTACAACTCAACCACACTGTCCTCCCCATGTCATTGTAATTGTCCTCCCCATGTCAGGACCCCCCAATGTCACTGTCCTCCCCATGTCATTGTAATTGTCCTCCCCATGTCACTGACCCCCCAATGTCACTGTCCTCCCCATGTCATTGTAATTGTCCTCCCCATGTCACTGACCCCCCAATGTCACTGTCCTCCCCATGTCATTGTAATTGTCCTCCCCATGTCACTGACCCCCCAATGTCACTGTCCTCCCCATGTCATTGTAATTGTCCTCCCCATGTCACTGACCCCCCAATGTCACTGTCCTCCCCATGTCATTGTAATTGTCCTCCCCATGTCACTGACCCCCCCAATGTCACTGTCCTCCCCATGTCATTGTAATTGTCCTCCCCATGTCACTGACCCCCCCAATGTCACTGTCCTCCCCATGTCACTGACCCCCCAATGTCACTGTCCTCCCCATGTCATTGTAATTGTCCTCCCCATGTCACTGACCCCCCAATGTCACTGTCCTCCCCATGTCATTGTAATTGTCCTCCCCATGTCACTGACCCCCCAATGTCACTGTCCTCCCCATGTCAGGACCCCCCAATGTCACTGTCCTCCCCATGTCATTGTAATTGTCCTCCCCATGTCACTGACCCCCCAATGTCACTGTCCTCCCCATGTCATTGTAATTGTCCTCCCCATGTCACTGACCCCCCAATGTCACTGTCCTCCCCATGTCACTGTAATTGTCCTCCCCATGTCACTGACCCCCCAATGTCACTGTCCTCCCCATGTCATTGACCCCCCAATGTCACTGTCCTCCCCATGTCATTGTAATTGTCCTCCCCATGTCACTGACCCCCCATTGTCACTGTCCTCCCCATGTCATTGTAATTGTCCTCCCCATGTCACTGACCCCCCAATGTCACTGTCCTCCCCATGTCAGGACCCATCATGTCACTGTCCGCCCATATGTCACTTTCCTCCCCATGTCAGGACCTACCATGTCACTGCCCCCTCACATGTCACTGTCCTCCCCATGTCAGGATCCCCCAATGTCACTGTCCTCCCCATGTCACTGACCCCCCAATGTCACTGTCCTCCCCATGTCAGGACCCACCATGTCACTGTCCGCCCCATGTCAGGACCCACCATGTCACTGTCCGCCCATATGTCACTTTCCTCACCATGTCAGGACCTACCATGTCACTGCCCCCTCACATGTCACTGTCCTCCCCATGTCACTGCCCCCTCACATGTCACTGTCCTCCCCATGTCAGGCAACACCATATGTCACTGTCCTCCCCATGTCAAGCCCCACCATGTCACTGCCCCCACATGTCAATGTGCCTCATATGTAATGCCCCCCCATATCACTGCCAACCCCCATATCATTGCCCCACTCAAATTTGAACTCTCCCCCTACCATGTCACTGTACCCAGGGGCGAATTTGTTGCGAGGCAAACAAGGCATTTACCTAGGGTGGAACTTTTTAGGGGGTTGGCGCGGGTGCTGCCGCCACCCCATCCAATGGAAAGGACACTGTGTACCGGAGCGGGAAGGGGTCTGCTGTGTCTTACCTGGTTCCGTGTCCCAGTCCCACGATGATGCAGTCCAGGAATCGCTGCTCCTTCATTCACTCCGCCCGCTCCCTCACTTCATGTTCGCGCTGCTGCTCGGCTCCGCCTCCTCACCGGTGATTGGGCAACAGAACTGTAGCTCAGGAAAGGCACACAGGCGGCCAATCACATGCAAGGAGCCGGAGCCGAACGGACCCACAACATCGAGTGAGGGAGCAGCCAGAGTGAATGAAAGAGGACAGCTGACCGCCCGGTAAGTGTGCTGTGCAGATGGTGCTGCTGCAACCAGGTATGCTGCCTCCAGCAGCACCTACCCTGGCGCAGGGGTCAGCATGTTAAGTGTCTTTGGTGTAAGTGGGAGGAATAGTGCCCCATCATTGGTGTCACTGATACTAAGGATGGGGCACTATTCATCCCACTAACACCAACCATGGGGCACTATTCCTCCCCCAACTGATACCAATAATGTGGCACGTGAAGATCTGCCCCCCTTGTCCATAACCACAGCTAGATCAGTCCCCCATGAAGATCTGCCCCCCTTGTCATTCCCCCCAGCAAAATCAGTCCGCCGTGAAGATCTGCCCCCCTTGTCATTACCCCCCCAAGATCAGTCCCCCGTGAAGATCTGCCCCCCTTGTCATTTCCCCCCCCCCCCAAGATCTGTCCCCCGTGAAGATGTATAAAACAAATAGTGCAGCGCTAGATGATATATGACTGCACTAGTATATGAGGTAGTGCGATATCCCTTACTTAATGTCAACTAATGTAGGCCACATATATTATATGTGACCTTCCCACGAGATGAAAACAAAGGGGGGAAGTAATGACGTGTACTCCACACGGCTTTACTTCACAATGAGAACGCACAATATAAATGTACAATATAGTCCAGTAATTGAAACAGCACAGATAGATGTATCTTGATAAGATCCTTCTGATGTATATAGTCCGGCGTTGTGCAGAAAAAATGAATAAATTGCGCACTCACCGGAAGCACAATTTAAATTGTGCGTTTATATCTCATACACCAAGGATCACTCCGGCTGTAGATGGAAGGAAGCTCTGAACAGGTAGTTCCGTGATGAGGGGTAACACATCTGGGGGTTCCTTATGGTAGACCAGGCTCCAAACAGGATAGGCTGAACGTTACTCTGGGCCTTAGGATAGTCACCTGGTGGTCCTGAGGGATCAAATGCTCGATGTGGAGCAAAAAGGAATACCCATAGTGTAGTATTTAAATCAAATTTAAAACGGATTTATTGAATATTAGAGCAAAACACTTAACATGAGTATGAAAATAAAATCAATCCTTGTGCACTAAGGATATCATGAAGGACACACTAACCAGCTGGTATAGAAGAGTGGCCGCCGGACCTCCTTGATCCGGCGGCTTGACGTCACGGCTAGCAAGGGCTCCTCCTTGACGCGCGTTTCGTATCACACGTACATCATCAGAAGGAATAAGAGCCATCCAGATCAATTAGCATAAATTAGTCCAAAGCCAGGTTCCTGGAGGTGACACCTTTTGTGTGTCAATCAGGTTATCACTTTCTGGGAAAACAGGTTTGGAGTGAAGGACAGCAGACAGACTGTCTGCCTTATGTGGAAAGCTCTTTAAGTACATCAGAGAAGGATGTTTCATCTCTCATAAAAGCTAAAATATTAGTTGCAGAGAGGTGAACATACTCCCTTCTTGTAGGCCATTCTGTGCGCTGCATTTGCATATGAAAATCATATTTGTGGCTTGGGGAGGAAGCCAGGGAAATGCATGGAATGATTAGATGACGTGGGGGTGCGACAGTCTGATGGTGTTTGGTACTGTTGCGATCGGGCTGATGCGCTGGTGTCAGAAATCCAATCCCCGACTTGGTGTTCATGGCAGTCTTGGCCCAATTGAACTTGGGCAGGTCCTTACACAGTACCTCTTGTGGGCAGGTCAGGACCACCTCCCCCAGGGTCAATTGGCCGAAGACTAATGTTCCGCCCATGTCCTAATCCCAATAAATTGGTTACACGGACATTTGGACAGCGTGATTCGTACGGAGCTGGTTCGATCGACCAATGGATTGCTAAGTTTCTGGCTTGCTCCAGCCGCAGGGTAAAGTGTTATTTTGTCTTTTTATTCCCTTTTTATTTTATAGTAATTAGTCATTTGTGTGTCTTCTTATATCTTTTGTATTTTCTGTAACTTGTTATATTTTGTACATATTTTATGCACTTCCCACTTTTGGGAAATTAAATCTTAAAATTAATTAGTGACTTCTGTGTATTTAAGCTCGGGCTCATATCTTCGGAGAGACTAGATTGGAGAGATTAGATTGTATTGTATTTTAGTGCCTTTAAAACGCTCGGTTAAGCTCATTGCCAATCTGTATGCAACTTCAGTGTGAGTGGTCAGATTGCACGCAGATTGCAAAGGTAACAGATCGGCCAGACGGAGATCTGTGTGTGTGTGGTGTCTCAACAGACCGTTCTGCCGATAAACTGTTGGGTGGTGGCAGGCTACCTTCGTGGTGCGTCTGGTGTGGGGGTGTGTGGACAGTGGAAGGCTTATCAACACCGGGGTTCAAGCTAGGATAGCTGAAGGGACCTTAGAAGGGTGTGATTACTAAGCTGGTCCTCAACTCTAATCAGGGCACCAGGTTGTATGTAAGATCGTATCTGCCAGTGTGTGGTCGACCAGCTGGATTGGAGTCTCCATCTGGTGGTGGCCAGAGGTAGTGCGGGCTGTGAAAAGGTATCACGGCTGATCTTATATACGGTTTTAGATATTTAAGTGTAAATCCCCTTTATTATCCCCTCTTTACCACCCTGTCGCGGCCGCACGCACGCGTCTCGGTTAGCTAGTTGCTGTGGGCGCGGCGTCTGAGGGACACGTGACAGGGTGATCGTTGACAAATCCTTGACATAGGTCCTTTATTAGGTTATCTGACTTTCAGAGAGGAGGATCTTGTATCACTTTTTAGATGCTACGCATACTTTTTGATATTCCGCTTTGTGAATATTATCATTATCGACAGATTAGACATTTTTTTAATTCACATTTTGGTCTTACACCTTCATCTCCGATTTCATTTTTTGAATGTATTAGCCGTGACTCTCCTAGGGGCAGGGGTCTTATTTCAGATTTGTATCGCCAATTTTTGGTTACTTTCTTTCCCTCACCCCCTCTTTATAGACAGAAATGGGAGGCTGATAGTGATGTCACTTTTTCTGATGAGGATTGGGATTCCATGGTGGATAATGTGTGTAAGAGCTCTAGATCTTTCTGTCCATGAGACGGCCCTCAAAGTAATAACCAGATGGTATCATACCCCATCTAGACTACACGCCATGTATCCAGGGACGTCCCACCTTTGTTTCTGGGGCTGTGGCCTTGCTGGTACTCTAGTGCATATATTGTGGGCCTGCCCAAGCCTCTCATTGGTGTGGCACAAAATTTCTGAAGTTGCCTCTGCAGTGGCAGGTGCTCCGGTGAATCTGTCTATGCAGTCCTGCCTACTGGGAGCCCCTATCTCGGGAGTTCAGACTGAGGTTATGAGGCTAATCCATAGCATTTGTATATACACCCTATGGGCTATTGCCCTCCATTGGAAATCCCTCACAGTACCATTGACCACAGTTCTGCAGAGTTGATGCGGTGATGCTCATGGAGAGAATTCATTATACTCTATTGGATAAGATGCATTTATTTGACAGAAAATGGGAACTTTGGAGAACTCACAGGCATTTACTAGATCAATAAGGACCATTTATGCTTTGATTGATTGAGTTACTTTGTTGGTAGTATCTCAGCTCTTCCTACCCACAGGTTTATATGGCTTCTGCCGCAACTAAACACACAGGTGTACTCAAAGCGCTCCACTGCTCTACTCCCTTTACACCCAAGGCAGGGATCTGGGACCCAGAGGGCCATTATATTTTCTAGTGGGTCACCTCCTTGACTCAGAGGTCACTATAGCTTCATACTATGCCCCAATCCCAATCCTAACTCCCATTTTCTACAAGTAATATATTCCCATAAATTAGGTACACTTTTACTATGTGGCAATTCCAATCGGCTAGTTTATCCCTTTTTAGACAAATCCCCCATAACCTCTTATCCATCCACATCCTCCTTCCAGCAACAACTCCAACAACGCTCTCTCATAGACACATGGCAAGAAGCTAACCCAGCTAGAAGACACTATACATACTACTCATATCCACATAAAACTTTCTCCCACATTGACCATATATTTCTGACTAGAGGTATTTCCCCAGCCCTCCTATCCTGAACCATCATACCTTACCCCTGGACTGCTCACAAAGCTGTCCTCTTGACCCTCTCCTCCTTTGTACCCCAACAAACTAGCAGTACATGGAGTTTAAATGGCTCACCCATCCCACAGACTGGACATTGAACTAGCCATCAAAGAATACCTGACACATAACACAACTGATGACATCTCTCTCCTGACCTTTTGGGAAGCCCATAAGTCTGTAATTAGAGGAGCCTGTATCAGCCAAGCCTCACATCTCAAGAAAGGACAGCGAGCAATCCATCACCGCTTAGAAAGCTCATTTCACCAGGCCAACAAAGCCTTCCAATCAGACCCCTCACCTTCTCATAGATTTGTCCTGGACAAGACCAGGCTAGAAATAAATGTTTTCTTGACAGAATCAGATGAGAAAGTTCTACGCCAATCCAGACATAAACATTATATGAACGCAAACAAACCTGACACTTTTCTAGCCCTGGGACTGCGAACCTCAGACCACACACACAGACTTGTCCATTTAAAGATTACAAAAACTTCACACACCAGCCATCCTAATAAAATATTACAGGTCTTCCACAAACATCTAGCAGAATTATACTCTGAGACCGGCTCCTATGATGAATCGCAGGCCACTGAACTTTTCTCAAGCCTATCTCTACCAACACTCTCAGCTTCTCAATGTTCTTCCCTGGAAACACCTATTACAGAACTTGAGGTCCCGAACTCCATCAAGTCCCTAAAGTCTAATAAGCAGCCTGGCCCAGACAGCTTACAGTCCTATATTCCAAAATATTTACTAACCTCCTTCCACCTTTATTGGTTAATGCATTTAATGCCTTACTCAAAGGTTATTCTTTCTGCTCAGACTCCCTAACAGCAGTCATTTCTATGCTACCTGAACCCCAATCAGATCACACCACATGGCTTCATTACACACCAATCTCCCTTCTTAACTTAGATGTTAAAATCCTAGAAAAATCCTATCTGCATGGCTGAACTCCATCATAGGCACCTTGGTACACAAGGATCAGATGGGTTTTAAACCGCCCTCTGCCAAGCCGAGACCACAGAGTGATTTTGCTAGAACATGCAGCTTGCATACGCCGCATACCCGGCTGTTTCCTTTCCTTAGACATAAAAAAAGCCTTTGACTCCAATGGATATCACCCCTTTACACCTCCCCAAGGGCTTACTTGAGATATGTGGGTTACAAGTCAGACCTTTTCTTCCACACAAGGGGAATGAGGCAAGGCTGCCCCTTGCCCCCATCCTTTTCTAGCGAATTAACCTTTAGCACAGCTGATAAGAACTAACACAAATATTAAAGGATTAGAACTTGGCGGTCATTGTCAAGGATCGCATGATCGCCACCCTCAACATGCGACGATCGCACGACCGCGACGTCCAATATGTCATGATCGCGGCGTCACACCCCAGACCTTCTCACCAAACTCGTGACCGAAGGATTGGCCGATCTAAAACCACTATGTGACGTGCGTAACACTGCCACACCCAGCTGCACCCTGCACAACGATTTTCCAGCTAATGGACTACAATCTGTGCCTGCAGCCTGATAGCGCTTGTTACTGGGTCAGGTTAATCACTCAATTAACCATTCATTGCCACCACCTCCTTTTTATCAGAGAAAGAGAAAACTCGGGGTTCAGCTAATACACTATAATGATTGAAATAATTGTCTGTATAAAACGATCTGCAGACCGGTTATACAGAGGTTAAAACAAACAGTCGCATCTCTTCAAAGGCAGGGATTCGTGAATTGCAATTAAGAGCTATAGGAACAGTTCAACACGTTCAGAAGACAGATTTATTACTAAAAGGGTCAAACGTGCAATAAAAATATTTACAGAAAAGATGTAACTAAGATATATAGAAAACAGCACAGCAAAGAGATAACAGGGAGAAGTTAAAGGGTTAAGTTACTTGTCATTTAAGCCTTGAATGGAAGCAGATCATGTTTCAGAGCAAAAGGTCTCCCCGGGTGGTATATTGATGTTAAGAATTGGGAGATGTCTTTTAACTTTTTTTTAGGCCTGCTAGCCTGTTTTTTAAAGTCCCCCAGCAGGGGGGTGGCTCTGAGTAACTGACCAATACTCTGTTTAGGTAGGGACTGGCAGGAGGAGCCCAAAATTAGAACCAGCATCTTTCATAATTCATTTTCTGGCCTATTACTTCCCAGCTGCACAAGCGACAATCTCTCCGCGGGTGTTTTATTATGCAGATAAGTCTAAGGATCATGTAGATATGAATTATGAAATTGTATGTTACACGGTGTACGAGTTCTATGTTTTGGCTCCCCTGATGATCTGAGGTGGACGAGTGACCAATCAAAATGTTAGTCTGTGCATTGGCTATCTGATGAGGTGCCCAGTTTTTATGTAAGTCTTCCATATTTCAAGATATGAAACATAGGGGAAAAACTGATTTTACCAGAAGTTATCTGATCCTGCCACCTACACTGAGCTGGTTTTATGAGGTTACAATTTCTTTCAATTCCTGGGAAAAGCTGCCTTATCTCAGTTACGAGGTGAGAAATTACAAAGGTTCTCTGGCAGAGAGACTCTGGCTCTCTTGGGTGGCTTTGTAGCTCCGGGACCCCTGCTGCTCTAGCCTGCCAGTGACCCACAACCAGATGTCGCTGTGGCTGAACAGAGAGGAAAGGGGGGAGGATGCAGGAAAATATATTTTAGGATGGTTAGTCCCTTCGCCAAGATGAAGGTTGAAACCAAAATGGCTGACCCACGTCCATCTCTGATGCGCGCTTTTGCGACAGTCATCATCATAAGTTATGTTTTTTCGCTGATGACAATCTCTTCATGTCTTCTCCTTTGATCTCAGCACCCAACCTTCTCCAATGCCTGGACCAATTTGCAGTGATTTTGAACCTGGTTGTGAATCCCAAAAAGTCTACAGCTCTTAATATCTCTCTACCCTCCTTAACTGTGTCACATCTACAACGTCCTCCACCCTTCTCTTGGTCCAGTCAATATATTCCTGATTTAGGACCCAAGCTGATGGCAGACCTCAATATTCTATATTCTGCTAACTACCCTCCTATGTTAACACACCTTACCAATCTTATGACATCCTGGTCCAGACTACCCCTCTCATGGATGGTTGTATCACGGTTGTAAAAAATGACAATTCTGCCCAAAATATTATACCTTTTTTGGATCCTACCCATGTGTGTGTGTGTATGTGTGTGTGTGTGTATATATATATATATAATGTCACAATATAGGTGCTGCCAGGGTGCCCAAATCTGTTATATCTCCCTCCCAAATATAGTACATTTCAGCCCCTCAAAGTGCATTCCAGTCCCAATTTCATTAGCCAGTTTCCCCCAATTCACTTCACTTCAGCTCCCATTTCAGTAATTGTTTCCCCCGTCAGGATGACCTTCCCCCCTGCTGCCTCTCGTCCTGGCGCGGCTCTTTGAAGCCGAGCCGTGCAGGACAACAGGTGCGGCTCCTCTCACCTCCGCCACTATCTTCTCCCCATCCTGAGAGGCCTTAGGGGAAAAGATAGCGAGGTTCACGCCTCTCTGCGGAGAGGTGCGAACCTCCTGCGGAGAGGTTCTGGACCGCGGTGTCAGAATGACTCCGCACGGTCCCGGCATCTGCAACCGCATGCACGGGGAGTTTCCGCGCTTGCAGATGCCACCGGACAAAGGTTGCGCTCATGAGAGTGCGACCCGTGTCCAGGGGGGTGTGCCTTGTTGCCGAGCAACGAAGCTCACCACCCACGGCCTACCCACCATTGCCAGGACAACCGGGAAGCGTCCTGCATAGGTTTAAGAGACTGATGCCAGGCTCTTCCTGGTCATCCATTTCGCTGCCAAGCCACCGAGGGATCCCAGATGAGACGGGACCCTCGTGGCCACTCTGCATAGACTCCCCAAGGATAAGAGGAGCCTCCGTAAGCTGCCGTTCTGCACACCCCAAAGCTAAGGGGGAGAGCCACGCCAGCTGCCCACCGCAAACCCCAGAGAAGGGGGAAACCTCTGCAAGCTGCCACTCTGCAAGCCCCAACAATAAGGGGGAGCACCACACAAGCTGCCCACTGCAAACCCCAAGGATAGGGGGAGAACTACACCAGCTGCCCTCTGCAGGCATCTAGGACTCGGGGGGATTATTACCATGGACTACGCCACGCATACTCCGATTTCAGGGCCATATTACCTTGCTCCCCTGTGGACCCGGGCACCCCTGTAGGATCTGTGAGTGTATGCTCCCCTGTTTTCCCTGAACTGTTCTTGTACTCCCTCTCTGTCACAGATCGCACGGTTGCCGCCACCAACATGCGACAATCGCACGACCGCGACTAACAGTAATACGTCACGCCCACGGCGTCAGACCCCAGACTTTCTCACCAAACTCGTGACCGAAGGACCGGCCGGTCTAAAACCACGGTGTGACGCTCGTAACCAGGCCACACTCAGCTGCACCCAGCACAGCGATTGTCCAGCTAATGGGCTACAATCGGTGCCTGCAGCCTGAATGCGCTTGTTACTGGGTCGGGTTAATTATGCAACTAACCCTTTCAAACTTTTGTTGTACAAAGAAGGAAACTCTGTCAGAAATACACTATAATGATTGAAAAGTCACCTGTCCAATATAGTCACCTACAGGACAATTGGGCAGGGAGTAAACAAACACAGTAGCGTCTCTTCAAAAGGCAGGAATTTGTGAATTGAAGGTAAGCGCTTAAAAACAGTTTAACACTTTCAGAAAGAAAGATTTATTACTAAAAGAGTCAAACAGGTGCAATAAAATATTTACAAAGAGATGTCACAAAAAAAAAAATATGTATATAAAGACACAGCAGAGATAAAAGGAAATTACAGGGTTAAGTTACTTGCCCTTGGCCTGGGTTTGCAGATCCAAGTTGCAGAGCAGGATGATTCTTTATCTCCTCCTTCGATGTTAGCTGGGAGATCTCTCTTAAAACTCTCACTCGCAGGCTTGCTAGCCTGTCTCTTTTTAAAACTCCCTCTGAAAGGGGGGTTGGGGTCAGGGGAACTCTGAATTAAACTGACAGCTTCATACTCCATGATATGAAACATACAGTTGACCTGAGGAATGTTCCATTAATTGCTGGTCAGTTTTATGATGTGTGGACTTAGACAGTTTTGGGGTCAGTGCTTCCCAATTCTCTGAGAAATGCTGGCCTTATCAGAACGTAGGTGAGAAAGGTTACATTTTCCCCAGACTGCTGGCACCAATCCAGGGATGCCTAACCTGGTTGACCCACACCATCTGTCAGGAGATCACGTTTGCCTCTCGGGAAGGGAGGGGGTAGGGAATGAGGGCTGAGGAATAGAAAAAGGGGAACTCCGTGTCCAACTCTGATGAGCAAGTTTGCTACACTCTCCACTTCCCTGTTTGGATTACAAACTGCTGTAGAGACATTAACTTTGCCCCTGGGGCTGGACTACAATTATTTTGGGCCCCTTCATTGCTATTTCCCATACTGGGCACTGTCACCCCCCTTGCAATCCCCCATTGAGTGACTGCCATTTGTATTAATTAAGATTTGTGTGTTTGCCATCCACCTTGCGTGTTCTGTCCTGCCTACCCTCCGTCACAATATACCTTCCTGTTTCCTCTGCATATTACAGTGTCATGCCACCACTTATGTATGGGGCACTGTTAAACTGCATCTACCCCAGTCCATCCGTACCTTACTGAAACTTAGAGTGGTCTGGGGCTTCCAAACTTTGCAAAATATTTCCAAACTGCACATCTTGCTCAACTCCCTAAATATCACGCGGTAAAAGTGGGCCCCTCCTATGGGTCACTATAGAGTCAGTAGATTGTAACCCCTCATGAGTTGCCAATTTACTATGGCTACACCCAAGAGACCGTCGCTCAATCCAACACCCAATTACTCAACACTACCCATCTATCTGGGACAGTCTAAAGTTCTGATACACCTTACAGTCACCCCATAACCCACTCATGGCATACCTCCTCCATCCAGGCTTTTCATGCTTGTCCTAGAGCTAGTCTAGTTCAACACCAGACTCCTTTATACCCTTCCAAACCCTATGTGAAACCAACAAAATCTCTACATCTGAAATGTTTAGATATCTTCAGATCAAACACTTGTATTGCTCCCACTTACACATGAACACCTCTCTCCCAGACATGACTAGGTTTGGACACATATGTAAATGTGACCCCCCATGCCAGACTTTTGATTTCCACCTTATATACACAGTTACCAGCTCCACCACTTTACACTTCTATACCATATGCATGCAAGTGGGAATGGGATTTAAATCTTCATTTGAAAGCGATTGGGCAGACATATGGTCTGCTGCAAAATCCTCCTCCCAAAATATAGTTGCTATGGAGACTAACCACAGCACTCTCATGCACTGGTACCTGGTCCCTTCCCGGATCGCTGAATTCATCCCTAATCCCTGACTTGTTTATGTGGCTGCTCTGAAGCAGGTATCCACATTTGGTGGACCTGCCCGGTTGTTCAAACATATTGGTGCAAAATATTCCATATGCCTACAGTTCTTTATGAAGAAGTTACAGTATATATATCCATCCGGCCACTGCCTCATTTAATAACAAGCCCCAAGAAGTATACCTTATGGTGTGTCTCCAAGCTATGGATGGAAGGAAAGGGATCACCCCACCGGCAAGTGAGAAGAGGGGAGCATGAGTCAGAGCGATTCCAGTGTCAGCCAATACAAGTAAGGGGATGGATGCAGTGTGACCAAGCCCTAGTGGGCGGGGTGAAATGCATCAGAGGGCATGGCTAGAATGGCAGCTGAGGCCATTCCTCAACACTGGACTGGGGTCGGTTGACCAGCGTCCATTCCTTTACTTGCATAAGGCCCAAGAAGTGACACACTGGCAATTCAAACTACTCCTGTAGGTCACCATCACGGCTTAGCAAACCATAGCGAAGGCCTGGAAATCCCCCCACCTCAATACCACTGAAACTAAGAATAGTGCCACTCGAGCCACGATACATGTCAAAGTAGAAGCCGTCCTATTAGACAGCGTGCATAAAAATGAACAACTATGGCAACCATGGGTTGACCATTTCCTACCCTCAAACTCTGATGAAACCTTACTCTCTTTGTAGTCCTGAGTCCATTAGGTAACCCACTACTCTATACAGGCACACACCCTCCCCCCTGGGGACCTCCTCTCCTCCCCCCATATCTGTACCCCTTTCTTCACTACTCTTGCTCTTATCTCTCCATTGCTCTCTTCCTTTTCACCTTTCCTCTCATTAGCTCTTCATCCCTTATGGGGTTTTCCCAACTGGGGGAACCTACACTATCAGTTTGAATTTTCAGTGAGGCGGACAGGTCACCCACTCGTCTGCCACTGATATCTGTATACAGGTTGAAGTACTAAATCTATACTCCCACTGTGAGAGTACCAGAAATGATACTATAGAGTATATAACATGTGCCAGTCTCTACATTCACTCCTCCCTTGATACTATAGCACTGTTATCTCTTGCTTAAGTTAAAGTAGAGCTCCACCCAAAAGGGGAAGTGTTGCTTTAACTAGTTGATGACCGCAGGTAGCCAAATGACGACTGCACTGCTGCCGGCCAGTTCTGGGAGGTTATCATATGACGTCCTCCCAGAACGCGCTCTCCAGTATGCCCCCCCCCCATCTCTGTGATTGCTGTATCCTATGACACGCTGGTCACCAGGAAATGCAATTGCCGGTTCTTGACTGCACTTTCGTCAAGCTGTCAGAGCATGAGGAAAATACTGCGGACAGTTGTCAGTGGAGGGATTGGCACCAATCATCAGGTGCCCAGCAGCGCCACCCACCAGTTCTGCCCACAAGTGCCCAGCAGTGCTACCAGTCAGTGCCAGCTCATCAGTGTCACCTATCAGTGCCGTCTCATTAGTGCTGCCTATCAGTGCTGCCTATCAGTTCAGCCTCATCAACGCACATCAGTGAAGGAGAAAAATTACCCGTTTACAAAATTTTATAATAGAAACAAAGAAACTTTTTTTTCACGTTTTTTGCTCTTTTTTTGTTGATAGCGCAAAAAATAAAACACCCAGCAGGGAGTAAATACCACCAAAAGAAAGCTCTATTTGTGTGAAAAAAATGATAAAAATTTCATATGAGTAAAATGTTGCATGACCGCGCAATTGTCATTTAAAGTGCGACAATGCTGAAAGCTGAAAATTGGCCTGGTAAGGAAGGGGGTATAAGTGCCTGGTAGGCAAGTGGTAAAGGACCCCACTGGCACCTTTTTGGGGGGATAACCAAAATTGACAGGTACCCGCTCCCACTTCTGCTGCAATCACCTAGGTGATCAGAAGCGGAAGTTGTCCTCCCCCCTCCCTTCCTGTAGTGTTCTGGGACACATAAAAGGTCCTAGAAGACTACAGGACCATTCACAAAGCACAGAGATACTCGCACATGCTCAGTGGGCACCCGGATGTGAAGCCGCAAGCTGTCACAGCTGGGTGCCCACACTGAAGATGCCGGCACTGGAAACATAGGCTGGCCGGTGAAATGGGCTGCGGGGAGGACACCACAAGATCGAGGGACAGGTAAGTGCCCGTCTTTTTTTTTTGTTTACAAATGATTTTATTATATGAAGGTAGACTGTAAAACAACAGCACATTTTCAAATATAATTTACAGCAATAACAAGGCACTTTGAATAGTACAATACAGAAAAGGATATTAATGCAGAAAAAGAAAAGAAGAAGAGAGAGAAAAAGGAAAAAAAAAATAAAAAATTAAAGATTGCAGGAACATGAAATGTGTAAATGATGAGGTAGATTAAATGATACATCTGTCAACAATATACACCATTCAACTCTCTCTGGGAATATTATTAATCATGCAATAAATGTCTACAATCCCTCCACGACTCCCACTTCTTATCAAACAAGTGCATCTTATCCAGTAGGGTATAATGAATGCGTTCCATGAGCATTACAGTATCAATTCTGTGTAAAACGGAGGTCAAGGGTACAGCATTGGACTTCCAATACAAGGCAATAGACCATAAAGTGGCAATACAAATGGTATGTATCAATCTCATTGTGGCCTCAGAGACCCCCGGAATATGAGCCCCCAGTAAGCAGGTCTGCATAGACAGTTGTACCTGGGTACCCGCCAATGAGGTAGCCTCCACAGATACTATTGGGCAATCCCAAAATATATGAGCCAAAGTTCCCGTAAGGTCACAGCCCCGGAAACAGAAGGGGGACGTTTGTGGGAATAGTACATGTAGTCTTGATGGTGTATAATACCATCTGGTCAAAACCTTAAGGGCCGTCTCACGAACAGAAAGGGATCTAGAGCACTTACATATGTTATCCACCATGGAATCCCAATCCTCATCCAAAAAGGTAACGCTATTATCCTCCTCCCATTTTTGTCTGTATAAAGGGGGTGTATGAAAAAGACAAGTCAAAGATTGATGATAAAGGTCAGAAATAAGACCCCTACTCCTGGGAGAGTCACGGCTGATACGTTCGAAAAACGAAATCGGGGAGGATGGTATAAGGCCAAAATGTGAATTAAAAAAGTGTCTAATCTGTCGTTAGCGATGGTACTCGCGAAGAGGGATATCGAAAAACTTGCGAAGCATATCAAAAGTAATGTATGATCCTCCTCTCTGGAAATCAGATAATCTGATAAGGGAACAATCATACCACCAACGAAACGTTTGAGGGGAGGAAAAAGCTACAACAAAAGTAGGATCACCAAAAAATGAAACCCCTGGGGGAATAAGAGAGACTAGATTCAATTTAATTTTATACTTGGACCAAAGTGTCAGTGAATGGGTCACTATGGAGTTATGGAAGGTTAGCGATCGGGGAGAGGCCTTGGACCAAAGAATACCCTGTAAGTAGAATGGGCGTATAGACTGAGATTCAAATTTGATCCATGGGGTCTGGGAATTAATAGTCGCCCATTGTGATAGTTGCGCAAAACGGGCCGAGAGGTAATATATCCAAAAATTAGGAAGACCGAGACCTCCAGTGCGTTGTGAGTGGTACAAAATGGATGAAGCAAAGCGTGGACGCTTATTACCCCAAATAAAATTGTTAATAGTCCGCTGAAAGCGGTCTAAAAACGTTTTTGAGACCGGGACTGGAAGTGCTCTGAAAAGATAAAGTAATTTAGGCAAAATATTCATTTTAACAGCCGTGACTCTACCCAGAAAGGAAATAGGGTAACCATGCCAGATCTTCAGTAGAGTAGAGAGACGTGATACACACGGTGGATAATTAGCAGCAAACATATCCGAGTATCTGGGAGTGAGATTAACCCCCAAATAGGATATACGATCCGTGGCCCAACGAAACGGAAAAGAACTACGGAGAGATGCACTTAGGGAATCAGGAACATTAACAGGCATAATCACCGATTTGGTGAAATTAACAGTGAGACCTGATGCCACAGCAAAATCGTTCAACAAGGCACATAAATTAGGCAATGAGGTTAATGGTTTAGTAAGAAAAAGCATAACGTCATCAGCATACATGCTTATTTTGAAATGTGAAATTAATAATGCATAGCCAGAAATATCTGGATGTGATTTAATCGCCACTGCCAAGGGTTCCAACACCAGCGCAAACAAGAGGGGTGAAAGAGGACAACCCTGACGGGTGCCTCTACCCAACGTAAAAAAGTCAGAGTTACAGCCAGGGAGCCTGATTCTCATTTTAGGGGAATCGTATAGGGCATGCACACCAGCCAAAAACCCATCACTGAAGCCCATTTTCCATAGCAAGGAGAACAAATAAGGCCAAAGCACACTATCAAAGGCCTTGTTTATGTCTAGACTCATCAACAGAACCTCTTTAGAATGAAGATTGGCATCTTGAATAACATTTAAAGTGAGGCGAATGTTATCAGTAATAAATCTGTCAGGAATGAAACCCGATTGGTCTGGGGAGACCAAAGAGGAGATAATAGGGGCCAACCTGTCCGCCAAAATGCGGCTAAATATTTTCAGATCATTATTCATTACTGAGATTGGTCTATAATTTTGTGGTAAACAGTGATCTTTCTGTGGTTTGGGTATTAAAGACATATTGGCCAACAGCATCTCCTCAGGAAACTTACCCCCCTGCAAAACATCATTAAATAATGTTATCAAATAGGGAGCCAACGTAGAGGCAAAATGTTTATAATAGCTAGCGGTAAATCCGTCAGGGCCCGGTGCAGTAGATCTTTTTAGCGTGCTAATTGCACGAGTAATTTCCTCTATTGTACAGGGGGCGTTAAGAGAGGCAAGCTGAGAAGGTGTAAGGGCAGGGAGGGGTATAGAGTCCAGCCATGAGTCAGACGAAGAAACAGAGTCCGACTGGGGAGAAGCTAGAAGACCAGCATAAAAGTTTTCAAAAATACCCAAAACTTCCTGAGGTAGAGACGAAGTAGTGCCCGAGGCAGTGCGCAACTTATAGACGTGTGGGGGGCGCAGAGAGTGGTTCAATTTCCTTGCAAACATGGTGGATGCTGAGTTACTATGTAACAAGTACGAGGCCTTCGACCAGCGGAGAGCTTTTTCAGTCTTTTGGGAAAGTAGGGTATTCAATTCTAAACGCTTTTGAGACAGCAACTGTTTATTAAGGAGAGATGGACTAGCAACATGACGTCTATAATGTGCTTCCATTTCTCGGGTAAGAAGTAGTATTTGTTGCCATCGTTTTCTATTCCTGGTGGAGGCCATGGAGATAAGGCGGCCACGTAGGACTGCCTTATGGGCTACCCATAGTGTGGCTGAAGATATATCAGGCGTAGAGTTAGACTGAAAGTATTCCCGGAGAGAAGTAACCACCTCATGGCGAGAGTCAATATCAGTAAGCATAGAGTCATTAAGTCTCCAAGAGAAGGGGGTAGGCGCCAATCCTATAAACGTGATAGATAAAGCCATAATATCGTGATCCGACCAGGGGCTCAGGTGAATGCAAGCTGACCTAGAATTCGCTAATAGAATAGGGGTGCAATAGATATAGTCTAATCTGGCGTAAGAGTCATGTGGGTGAGAATAAAATGAATAATCCCTAGCTCCTGCATTATGCGCTCTCCAGGTGTCCACCAACTGGAGGGCATCTAGTTTTTTAGTAAGGGATTTTGGGAAAGCCTGGGAAGATTGCGAGGAGGAGCTCCGGTCCAAAAGAGGGTTTGCTACCAGGTTAAAATCTCCACCCACCAATAGATGGGGGGACAAGAACCTATCTAGAACGTCAAAAAAGTTTGAAAAAAAAGACGCTTGTGCCAAATTCGGTGCATAGATATTTGCAATAGTAAGTTCTCGACCTGAAAGGGTGCCTTTAAGAATGATAAACCTACTGTCCGGATCACGATATACATGTTGGACCTCAAAGGGGAATGAATTATGTAAAAAGATAGCCACTCCTCTGCTCTTGGAGGAATGTAAAGTATAATACCCCTGCCTATAGGATTTATGAAAATATGTCGGGTGTTTTGCAGCTGCAAAATGTGTTTCCTGTAATAAAATCATTTTAGCCCCTAATCGCTTATATTGAAGAAAGGCTGTTTTGCGCTTATTTGGTGAGTTGAAACCGTGGACATTATGCAAAATACAATGAATCGCCATAGCATACAAAAGTTGTGGTTATCAGCGTAAAAATACACATTGCAAAAACATCACCCAGAATTATTCGGCTAGACACAAGGACCCGTGAGTCTACATCAGACAGATTGACAGGCAATAGTACCAGCATAGGGGACATCCAGATCCCAATACAGGGGTCATGACGTCCACAAGCCGGCAAGAATCCAACATCATGTACGAAAGTTTTGAAAAGAGAAAGGTGAAAGAATGATAAAGATGAAGCTTTAATAGCTCCTATAATTATAACGGTAACTGAAAAACATGGATCAGGCAGGCAGTATGCCATACCTGAAAAAACATAGATTTCAAACTTCAATGGGCCAAATGGGCCCATAACCCTGCCTTCGCAAAACATGGAAAATGGAGCTGCCACCCCACAATCTGGCAGTGACACCTCCGGCCATGTCAGGCGGCAAGGTGGGGGAACGTGTTTAGGGGTTATGAAACCATGAGTTAATGGGCGATATTAAGAGGGTCCAAAGACCCTTGTGAAATTTCAACACATCCAGTTATCAATGAGAAAGCATACATAGGTCTCAGAAACACTGAAACTGCACAACAGTGACCACAAAATTGCACATCCTTAAGGTATAAAAAGGTACAAATGGGCAAAGTCCCTATATCCCGGTGTTTGTCTCAGTCATAGTAAATTGTGGATCAGGATTGAGGGTTGTCAAAATAATGAGTAATAGACAAGTGAGCAAGGTCCTGTCAACCCGGTTCTTGTCGGACTCTTCTTCTATCCCTCCGTGGGGATGGAGTGTGCCAAATAGGGGAGACACGAGGAGTGGAGGATGGGCGGTGAGGTGATGGGGCATCCGCCAGTCCCAGCTTGGCCAAGATTTCTCTGCCTTCAGGAAGGGAGGTGGCTATATATGTGCTCCCATTATGTGGAACTATCAGCTTAAAAGGGAAGCCCCACTTGTAACGAATACGGGCAGAGAAAAGGGCAGTTGTAACTTCCTTCATTTTTCTGCATTTCTCCAATGTAGCCGGAGAAACATCTGGAAAGATTTGCAAAACCGAGCCATCGAAGGAGATCGTTGGGGTATTTCGAGCTGCTCTAAGAATATCCTCTTTGGTCAGAAAATCTTTCATACACAGAACAATGTCCCTAGGTGGTTTATCAATAGGAGGTTTAGAACGCAGGGCTCTATGGATGCGATCACAAGCAAAGGACCCAGGGTCACGATCTGGGAGGAGTGACTTGAAAACCTTGGTAATGGTTTGCGAGAGATCCAACATAGACTCTGGTATTCCCCTGACCCGCAGGTTATTATATTAGATTATCTAGGTCCTCAACCTGCGCCTGCAGTTGTGAAAAGGCCATTTGTAAATGATCATGATCTCTGGAAAGTTCACCATAGGCTAGGCTGAGCTCATCGTGTTTGGTTTCCAAGCGGTCGGTCCTGGAGCCCAATGCGGCGATTTCCTGAGAGAGAACATTTGTGCTTTTATGTAATTCTGATTGGAACTTAGTGGCCAGCTTGGTGTACATAATTTCCAGGCAAGATTACAAGTCCCCCTTTGTGAGTTGCTGTGTATCTGCATTAATCAGAGCCGATGAAGGAGCTGTGGTATCCTGCGTGGGATCGGACAGAGATGCTCGTTCTGTATTATCTGAAGACATGCTGCAAATCTCGTGTGTCTTAAGTAGGTATGTCGTGAGGGACTTTTGAGCTTGTCCCCTTTTTTTCTTGGTGGACGGCATATAGGGAGTCTCCTGGGGGTGTTCAACTGAAAATTGGATAGCCTAAAGAGATAATAACCCCAGGGGGGCTATAGCGCCCAAAACAGGTTTAGGATTGTAGTTACATAGATGCTAACAAGGTTATCCGCTGTCTTGGAAATTCGCTTTACCGAATTTCTCCTTACCGTGAGTACTCGCAGTTGGATGCGCAGAAATCCCCCATAAAGCTGTGCGAATCTCGCTTACCACGACTGCAGCCAAACTACACGATTCCTGCCCATCCAAATACTTTGGTTCTGTTGAATTTGTGGGTGATGGAGCTCCGTTACCCTGGAATGATCACACGACACTCTAAGGCTGGTTGCAACTCACATAAGGGCTGATTTTAGGCTCAGCTCTCTGTTTTATTAAGAATACACACATGCCCCCCACATGAATAAAGTCAATCCCTCCCACCGAACAATACAATGGGGATTGCTTATACAGAGGATGTACATTCCAATTGGAGCATAGCCTTTGCTATTATCTATCACTGGTCCTCCCCCATGAACCTTCTGAGGTCAGCAGACTTCCTCCCCTTCCCCCCTATGAGCCATCTGAGGTCATATTTCCTGTCCTACTAGCTTCTATTGGTATGTAAATTCTCTGCACAAGCACTCCCTAAAAATATCAGTCTGTACCTGGATGGGCCCGATACGATCTTTATTAAAACACATCCATCCCAGATACAGTTTCAAGTTAGTAATGGGTTGTAAGATATGCATAAGCCTACACGTGGAGTTCACACCGCTTGCGCATTGCGTTATGAAGCCCACGTGGTACCATGCTGCTGATATGTGGATACAGGCCCACGGTCTACTGACAGCAGCATTCGCATGGAATGCCGTGGTGGTATACACGCCGGTCTATAAGCGCAGATCTGCCATCTCATCCATTACCAAGCCGAGTACTGTAATACATACATTGTATATGCGCATGGCCCAATTGCAGCCTTCAGAGCTTTAATTAAGCCACACGAGAGACATATGAATAACACGAATACATGACACATTTAAAGTTCGACCAACAATACAAAATTTCCATGACATTCCCTCCTGTTTTATCATATTCTCCTCGTGTCCCTTCTTGATCTTCTTCAGCTTGATGGGTGTAGTCTCAAACTTCAAAGAGTTCCTGTAGTTGTCCCTGAGAATAAAGCTCCACGGGGTACCTGAAACAACAAGACCCGACGCAGACTCGACGCAAACAGGCTTGATTGAAGCGATGATCCTCAAGAGCGTTGGAACCTTCACTACAGGAAGGCTCTTGCAAAAACCACAAACAGACTTGTGGTATGAATAAAGCTTGTGATCCCACGGTGGTCTGGGGAGATCCAGCAACAGATTCTCAAATTGCCCCTGCAGACGGGGCCACACAAGGCTGGTCTCGACCCAGACAGTTTTCCAAATCGCAGACACAAACCATGATGAGGCTTGAAGCTTGCTTGAAGGTCTTGGAGAATGTGGTCTTCAGAGAGATAAATTAGAGGGAGGCCAGGACGTAATCTGTAGAGAAGGTGGATGGTTGGTGAGGTCTTCCTCCGATCAGTGGTTGGAGTGGGATCCCAGGAGCGGGCATGGAGATGTGGTCGTCTGCCCGAGCTTGGTTTACACGGTCGATGAGGCAACAGGAACATCTCACCGCGGCATATAAAAGGCAGATGAAAAAGAGAAGCATCAGGATATACACTCCCACTTCCTTCAACCAAGATCCGATGGAGAACAGGAAATCTCCCAATCCTCCCAAACCCTTGAACGGATTCCAACCCTCACTAGCTATAGCTCTAGCTTTTCCCTGTAGTTCACTAACTTTGTCCATATGGGCCTGGACCTTGTCATCGGTGTCTTCTATCCAAGTACAACAATCCTCTCCGATGAACTCACAGAACCCCCCTTTGGCGGCTAAAAGGTAATCAAGGGCCATCTTCTCCTGAAGCACTAAAATTCCCATCTGCCGTTGTTCTTGGGCAATTTCTCTGACAGCCTCTACGGTCTCGTTAAACATACTATCCACGATGACAGAAAAATTGTTCAGGCGCTTCATAAGTTCTATTCCCCATCCTGTCCATGAGGGGAACCAAGTCCATGCCTGGTCGCCCTCAGAGAACAGTTCCCTGCGAACTCTCCCTGCCATCCTTACCTTCTTGTGGACCATCAACTCTTCATGGTCCATCACTACATAGGATGCGGGGACTAGCTTTATGAGGGCACACGAACCTTTCGCGTTCTGGGGAAATGTTCTATAGGCTGCCGAACCACACAGAAAATAGTATGGACCTGTCAGAGCAGAGCAGGAGGAGTTCCTCGTTCGGCCTCTGGCACTGAGCAACAGTTGCACAGACTGGGGGATTGCTCCCTCAGTCTGCACATCACATCCGTCCTTCCAACACACGTGGTCTGGTCGGTCAGTGTGGTTACTCAGAAGGGAAGTCTGGTTAGTCAGATTGACAGTTATACCTCCCTCGCAGGTGGTAGTCCCAACAAACTTGTTACCTGTGCCAAAGCTGATGTTAAAGCACACCTGAGGGCTGCCTAGCTGCCCAGTTACCCATAATGGACTGACGAGGGCCCTACAGGAGCTAGAGCTAATATTGGTGCTGAAACTGATGTTACCTGCTAAAAATGTGTCATTAAGTTCTACCGACAAATGTCTACGTGGGGGCTGACCAGGGGTCCCTTGCTTTTTCATGCCGACGCGGATGTCATATAGGGCATGAACAGCGGCCATTGCGGACATGTGATGACTGGGTGGGGGCTTTGAGCATACCCAACAGTTGGTTTTGTTGGCGGTTCTGGCTAAACGCAGGTGCATTTTAAATAAAAGGTTGGGGTATCTGCCATCTTTTCCTCCGTTCACACACATGTAAGACATACAAACAAAAAGAAAAAGGAAAATGACACCCCTCATTCTCTGGTGTAGCTGAGAAGCTTCTTGCAGTGGCTTGCGTGCACCCAGTTGTCTCGTCCCTCGAGCTTGAGTGAGGTAGGTGTCGTCAGCTGGACTTGGTATGGTCCGGTGAACCGTGGCTCGAGTCCGGTTCTTTGATGTTTCTTTAGGACGACCCAATCACCTGGCTCAATAGAAAGAACACCTGTTATTGTATTTGGATCGGGGAGCGATTCGCGAACCCGATGGTGTATCTTCTGCAGCTCCCGTTGCAGAGATTGCACATAACCTGTAAGCTGTGAATGCAAAGACAACAACTGTTGAGGAAAGTACAACCCTGTTTTGGGAGGTCCCCCAAACAACACCTCGTAGGGTGACAGCCCATGTGGTTGCCGAGGGGCATTCCGGATGGAATAGGGGGCAATGGGGAGACATTCAGGCCAAGGTTTTTGGGTATCGGAAGACGTTCAACCTTACCGCTACTCTCGGGGTGATATGGGGTGTGTCGCCGCTGACTCCAGTTCCACCAAAGAGATGCAGTCGTGTCCTTTGGAAGAGAGATTAGTAGTGGACAAAGAAGACATGTTAGCAGAAGAGGTGTTAGTATTGTTAGTCGTGTTGCAAAATTCAGCACTGTCATTGCTGTCCTCCCCCCCCTTCTCATCTTCCGACACAGGAAGAAGAGAAGCTGGGTTAAGAATAGTGCATCGTTTGATAGTGAGGTTAGTAGGGGTTAGGAGGGTTTTCCCCTGAGAGGGGAACCTTGCCTTGGATGTCCTGTTTTCGCAGGACCGTTCTTGCTGCACTGGTGTCGGTGAGGCAAGGGAGGGGATATTTTAATTCCTCTAGAAAAAGATGGATCTGGGCCGACACCGATTTGTCAACTTCCTATGAGAATTCATAGGAGTTACTTACCATGGTGGTCATAGGGGCGGAGGACTCATCAGGAATGAACTGCCACCGACCTTTAGGTAATTGGGGACAGCTCCTCCTCATGTGCCCCGTTTGGTGGCACTGGAAGCACCTGGGTGGGGGCCTATCCTTCCTGTGACCCAGATCCCTTGGTTTTTCGTGTGGGGTCTGGGACATAAGAACTTTGGCCTTGTCTTGTTTTCTTCTATCCATTTCCCTCTCTATTGCCGCAAGAGTGGAAAGGATAGCAGGGATAGACATCTCATTATATTCGGGTCGGGCCAGAACCAGCCTTTCCCGAATTTTAGTATCGATGCCTTCCAAAAATTTGGCCCGCAACAGAATGTGCGTCGCGGTCACCTTTACCCCTTCAGTTGGAGCATCAGGTCCAACTTCCAGATCCGCATCCAGTGCCGTCTGCTTGAGACGGCGCCAGAAGCAGGCACTTTCCTCATTAGGACCCTGGGTGAGCTTCATCATGTCTGTAGTAGAGGTAGCACCATACATTTCTGGAAGCTTTGCCTTTAGCTGTGTACAGAACTCTTTGCCCCCTGAAGTCATCTCCTCATGCGTGGTTATAGAGCACCCTGCAATCACTGTACTGGCCACTTCCATGCCCACCTTTGCCCGTAGGATCTGTGCACAATCTGACCCGCTCATACCATAGCTGAACTGGTTTTGTCCAAACATTCGAGCAAATCCTCTCGGATTGACTCGATAGTCCGGGAGCTCAGCCAGAATAGTGCGGATCTCTGCCGGGGTGAAGGGGACATGCCAAACTACCCGTTCCCCTAAAGTCCGTTCCCCCCGTGCATTGGGAGGACCTTCAAATTGCTGCACCCTGACTGGATAGGCCTCGGTCCGGGAAGAGTGCAAGGGCTGACCCAGCATCATCGGTGGGCTTAGATTAACCACCTCGCTTACTGCACCTTCAGGTTTGAGGTCCCTCAGATCAGGGTATAGCTGGGGGGCAGGGGTCTGATCAGTGGTTCGTAGCGCTTTGATGCAATCCGCCCTGTTTTTTAACCGGGTGTCTATTCCCCTTGATTCACAGATAGTCTGCAAATCGGTTGTTGAGTAGGCTTCATAGTTGGAAACAGAAGGAGCTGGGGTGAAGCAGGAAGAAAGGAGAGGTAGAGGTAGAGGCTGAGGCATAGAGACAGAAGGTACATCAAGAGTGACGTCACTAACAGAAGAGACAGGTGCAGTTATACTTATCTCAGCCACTGTTGGTTGTTGGGGAACCCCAGCAGACCCTGATCCTGCCTGCCTTAGTAGAGTCAGCCCTGAAAGAGCTTCCTCCACCTCTGACACCGGATCCTCCTGTTTTATTCCCTCTGGAGGCCAGGTATACATCACCTGGTTCTTCCGGACAGACACCAGTTTATGTATGCCTTGCTTCCCTAATCGGATTGACCTGTGAAGCCATAGCTGTGCGATCTCTAGTTCTGACGCCTGCATCCGTGGTCCAAATTCAGAGATGAATTTTTCCCACCTCCATGCGTCAAATGTACCTTCCCGGGGAATTTCCCATCTGGTACCCTTCGACCATTTATTCCACCTTTTGAGGGGTTCTGTAGACTTCCCCCCCAAACTCACCTTCATCAGTTGTGCAGCTGTCCTTACCCTGAAGAGGGCTGGTTCCCCCTCTCTCTTCATGGACTGACTACTGCCCATCGTGACTAGTCACTGGTATATATCCCGCGTCCGGGTACCTGTTTACCCCCTGGAGCACTCGGTGGGATCCTACCGAGAGGCCTGATTCCACCACTTTCCCAGCACAGCGTAATTTATGTGATACTTATCGATCACCCGAAGCGCATCAAGTGGCGGTCAGACTGAGAGCACACCTCCCACTCCCACAGCGCAATTTGTGTGATCCTGACCACCCGAAGTGTTTGTGGTAACCAGGATTTCCCTGGACCGCCCACTCACACAGCGTAATTTATGTGGCTCTCATCACCCACTGTGTTTGGCAGGCCACACCGCACAATGATGAAAGTGGCTTTTCTCTCCCTGCACACAGTAGCTAACACAAGTCAAAACAAAAAGAGGGGTTCTTGGATGTTACTTAGGGGTCACTGGTTGGCCAGAAACCTGCTAACTGACCTTTAGGAAATTTGTGTAAAGAAAAAAACTTTCCTAATACACACAGAAAAAAAAACTCTTTTCAACCTGAAAAACTGTTAAAAAGGACAAAGTGGATCCTTATGAAAAACACGGGACGTTTCACAGTAAAACAATTACACAGAGGTAAACCGAAAAAACTGCGCCAAAAGTAACCTTGTTGCTGACTCAAAAATCACTCCTATCAGCACCGCTAAACGATCCACGTTATACACGCAATCTTTACTGCAACCACCTAGAACCGTTTACACAAAAAGTCTGCTGGACGTGAAACACGCGACACAGCAGCTTAAAACAAACCCGCTTTACAATAAGGAACTACTTTTAACAGGAAAAACACAAGAAAAACATAATCACTATACAAGAAATCTATGTGCAAAAACCCAGACTACACCGCGCTCATTAAATGTGGAACACGTGAAGGGAAAATTCGCTTAATACACTTTAAATTGGCTGGCAATACGCAAATTTAAAGCTAAAAGCAAACAAATGAAACTGTAAAAAATTTGGATTAAAAACACAATATGGGTCAAATGCATATAGGAAACTTCATGCACATTGCATAGAGATTACTGCACATTTGGTAGCCAACGAAATGGCCACCAAACAAAAGGAGTCCATGTGGTTTAGTCAAGAAAATGACCCCCCACAGAGGAGCACATGGCAGATACTAGAATGACCCCCCACAGGGAAGCACATGGTAACGCTAGAATGGCCCCCCACAGGGAAGCACACGGCAGCCTCTAGCCTCAAAATTGCCTCTTACATAAAACAGACGTTTGGACAGAACATACACTGGACAATTACACAACAATATGAAGCACACATACAACACAATTTGGGCACAATCACAGAACGGACATAAAACACCAACATATCACACTAACATGCACATGTAACAGAAAGGACCCCCTGCTGCATGCTTGCTGGGAGCAGTAATACCACAAAACATTGTACAGACCACATAACACAGATCTTACAACAGTTAACAATTAACCTAAGCCTTTCAGCACTGTAATAATTACCTCACGTGGAGGGGGTAAAGCAATCACCACAGTACCTACAGCCCACAAATACTTACCTAACACTATGCAACAACTTTTACCCACTAAAACATATACCCGTTTAATTTTTGGTTGGAAGATTTTTAAACTTGACCAAATCCAGCCAACCAAAACCCACCCCTCTGCTGCTCTCCGCAGAGACAAACCCTCGTCTTTCACCCACAAAATCAAGAGTTTAGGACAAAAAACGAGGTCCTTGTTAAGCGGTATTTCTTGTTAGCTAACAGAGAGCGAAATCAGCCACACGAACACGCAAAAAGCGATCCTCTTAATGGCAGAGAGACCTGAAATGTGCCGGCATACTTTTTGCTAGTTCATGATGGCCATTCCCCCCTCGTTCTAGGTTAGCTACGCAAGAATACGCGTTAGTATCCACCAGGCTCGCCAAACTGTCTTGGAAATTCGCTTTACCGAATTTCTCCTTACCGTGAGTACTCGCAGTTGGATGCGCAGAAATCCCCCATAAAGCTGTGCGAATCTCGCTTACCACGACTGCAGCCAAACTACACGATTCCTGCCCATCCAAATACTTTGGTTCTGTTGAATTTGTGGGTGATGGAGCTCCGTTACCCTGGAATGATCACACGACACTCTAAGGCTGGTTGCAACTCACATAAGGGCTGATTTTAGGCTCAGCTCTCTGTTTTATTAAGAATACACACATGCCCCCCACATGAATAAAGTCAATCCCTCCCACCGAACAATACAATGGGGATTGCTTATACAGAGGATGTACATTCCAATTGGAGCATAGCCTTTGCTATTATCTATCACTGGTCCTCCCCCATGAACCTTCTGAGGTCAGCAGACTTCCTCCCCTTCCCCCCTATGAGCCATCTGAGGTCATATTTCCTGTCCTACTAGCTTCTATTGGTATGTAAATTCTCTGCACAAGCACTCCCTAAAAATATCAGTCTGTACCTGGATGGGCCCGATACGATCTTTATTAAAACACATCCATCCCAGATACAGTTTCAAGTTAGTAATGGGTTGTAAGATATGCATAAGCCTACACGTGGAGTTCACACCGCTTGCGCATTGCGTTATGAAGCCCACGTGGTACCATGCTGCTGATATGTGGATACAGGCCCACGGTCTACTGACAGCAGCATTCGCATGGAATGCCGTGGTGGTATACACGCCGGTCTATAAGCGCAGATCTGCCATCTCATCCATTACCAAGCCGAGTACTGTAATACATACATTGTATATGCGCATGGCCCAATTGCAGCCTTCAGAGCTTTAATTAAGCCACACGAGAGACATATGAATAACACGAATACATGACACATTTAAAGTTCGACCAACAATACAAAATTTCCATGACACCGCAGAAACTTTATATTGTAAAAACGTTTAGCGAACCGTAAGGGCATGGAGAAGGCATAGGCCGTGGTATAGCATTAATGACTTGCAGAAGCAGGATGATGGCTTCAGCTCCCACCTCAGGGCCTGGGTTGGATGAGGGGCACGCGTGGAACAGAGGTCCCCCAATGATGAGCTCCGGGTCCTCCAGGGCGGATCCAGGGAGCCCCGACACCCCTCCGGAGTACTATATAGGCCTCAGTAAGCCTCTGGGCCCAGCAGGGGCCGTGATAACAGAGGAAGGTAGTGTTTGGGGCAGCAGATAGAAGCCCCGTTCCCTGAAACTCTGGGGGGGGACCCGATGACAATTGGCAGTCAGCCCTTTAGCCCCCTGTACTCACTGTGACCCGGATGAGAGGGGGTCCGTGATAGATGAAGCAGGCCACGAACGTCCAGTGCCACGAGAACGCCAATATTGAGCTGCGCCACCCCCACAGACACAGAGGGCGCAGAAAATGCCCTCAGTAATCCTCTGCAGCTCGGATGGGTGTAGGCACCTGCCGCCGAGGCCCCGGGTCATGCGGCCGCGCCAGGCCTCGGACGTCCGCCGTTACCAAGGGCGGTAATATCGCTCAGAGCCCCTCTCCCAGGGCAAGGAGATGTGCCCAAGAGCCTCCGCCACCCCGCTATGGTCCGTGGCTGCCCGGATGGCAGCGGATTATGCAGGCCAACACTGGAGCCCTGGAACATGCGGCCGCGCCAGGCCGTGGAAGTCCGCCGTCGCAGATGGCAGAAATAATATATGTGGCCCCTCTCTCAGGGGCAGGGGATACCCCCGGGAGCCTCCGCTGTCCTGCTGTGTTCCTCCGCTGCCCGGATGGCAGCGGATTACAGAAGTCGGCGTCGGAGATTAGGATTGTGCAGCCGCTCCGGTCGCCATCTTGGACACGCCCCTCAAGTGCCAGTCTTTTAAAACTCAGCAGCTACAGTTTTTGTAGCAGCTGACTTTGATTTTTTATTTTCACTGGAACTCCACTTTAATGTGTGAAGATATTATTTGTAGTGTACAAATTACAACCTGTACGTTACCTCTAAGGGTTGTACCCCTTCTGACTTACTGTTGGTGAGTCCTGCAATCACATTGTTATCAGCTCCTTGTAAAACTATTATCTCTTTCCAATAAAATCTATGAACAAGAGAAGATATGGACCCCACAATTCCTCTATATACTCCACAATTCTCCCATGTGGACACCTCGTAAGTGGTTCTCCAGTATAGACTCCCAGTTTGGGGAACTCATTTAGAAGAAGCCGTCAAATAAGCCGTTATAGAAAGAAATGGGAAACAGACAGAGAAAATAATAGAGAGTGGTGGGAGGTGATTGTGACCTCCATACCTCTCATCTTTCTGTCCTCTTCACAGAAACTCAGTCATTTCTTTTGCATAGAGCTTTCAGGACTCCAGCTCAATTGTTCAGTTAGGACAGGAGGGATTTCCCCTTATGACCCCAATTGTAGCGGTGAAGTTGGGGATTTAATACATGTTTATGTATGGAGATGTCCAAAATTATTCAAAAAGTGGAACAATATGACTAGTATTGTAATGTTGGTATTTAATATTCCTCGGGTGTGCCTCTTGGTGTCAATAGAGGAGGAATTATTTACACCTCCTCCTATTACAAGTCATATAGCAATAGTGAGGCTGCTTGACCATAAAAAATATCCCGATCTTGGCTATCATCTCAAACTCCCAGCAGACTACAGTGGATTGAGCAGGTGATCTCCACATTAACATGTGAAAAATGAACTCTCCAACATTGTAATGTCCCCAGGAGATGTATGTCTGGAAGAACTGGCTGGATACTCCTTGCTCTCTCCTAGTTAGTTCTTCTTTTAAAATCTTAGCTCTTTTAGCCCCATAGAAGGAGAACGGCCAGTTGTATCCTACTGAATGGTGACTACACTGGAGACCCATACTTGGGGTATGATCCTGTAGACACAGGCCTCATTGATCGGTGTCAGCTATCTATGTATGTACTGGGGGGAGTTACTTGCCGTGTACAGCTGAATTGTTCTAGGTTGTTTCTTCTTTTCTCTGTTCATTTGTTTATAAAAGGTAAAAGTGACACCATAGACAAAGCAAGTTATTGTTCTGTATGATCTGTAACAGTGCCACAACTGCCTATACGTGAGAATGTATGACTCCATTGTCTGGGCTGAATGTTGGGAATACTGTGCGCACTTATAAACGTTCTTAATAAAAATCTATTTGATTAAAAAAAATACTGTAGATAATGCTGTACATATTCTTTCTATTCATAAGATATATTTAGTAATGAACATTAAAAATAGAAAGAAACTTTATGTAGCCCTTTATATAGAATTCTATCTTTTTTCTTTCTCTACAGGTAGATTGATGAACCAAGTTTTTAGGACATTTTGGTCTTCATGTATACAGCTAAGTCACATGGAAAATAAAACACATGGATGTCTTAATTGACTGAAAGTCTTTACTGCAGTTCACTGGAGGATTCGCACGGGATACAAGTCATATCTGTGTTCTAAAAGTCATGGTTTGGATCCTCTTCCACATTGATCCAGCAGGAGAAAAGTAATTTCAGTGTTCTGGAAGTGACAATGGCTTTACAGTAAAGTCCAAACTACGTATGCATAAGAGGAGTCATTTCAAACTACTTGTTTGGAGATTTTACAATGGAGAGAAAATATATCACACACCAGAAGGTTCACAATGGAGGGAAGCCATATCCTTGTTCTGAATGTGACAAAACTTTTAGAAGCAAGTGCGAGCTTACAGTACACCAACGAGTTCACACTAGAAAGAAGCCATATCAGTGTTCTGAATGTGATAAAGCTTTTACTCGGAAGTCGCATCTTCTCACACACCAGAGGATTCACACTGGAGAGAAACCATATCAGTGTTCTGAATGTGATAAAGCTTTTATACAGAAATCACTTCTTATCAATCACCAGAGTATTCACACTGGAGAGAAGCCATATCAATGTTCTGAATGTGATAAAGCTTTTACTCGGAAATCACATCTTCTCACACACCAGAGGATTCACACTGGAGAGAAGTCATATCAGTGTTCTGAATGTGACAAAGCTTTTTCACAGAAGTCAGATCTTATCACACACCAGAGGATTCCCACTGGAGAGAAGTCATATCAGTGTTCTGAATGTGATAAAGCTTTTCCAGAGAAGTCAAATCTTATCAGACACCAGAGGATTCACACTGGAGAGAAGCCATATCAGTGTTCTGAATGTGATAAAGCTTTTACACAGAAGTCAAATCTTCTCAAACACCAGAGGTTTCACACTGGAGAGAAGTCATATCAGTGTTCTGAATGTGATAAAGCTTTTACAGAGAAGTCAAATCTTCTCATACACCAGAGGATTCACACTGGAGAGAAGTCATATCAGTGTTCTGATTGTGATAAAGCTTTTACACAGAAGTCACATCTTATCAGACACCAGAGGATTCACACTGGAGAGAAGCGATATCAGTGTTCTGAATGTGATAAAGCTTTTCAACAGAAGTCAAGTCTTATCAGACACCAGAGGATTCACACTGGAGAGAAGTCATATCAGTGTTCTGAATGTGATAAAGCTTTTACACAGAAGTCAAGTCTTATCAGACACCAGAGGATTCACACTGGAGAGAAGTCATTTTAATGCTCTCAATGTGACAAAACCTTTACAGTTAATGCCGGTCTAATTTATCATTAAAGGATTCAAATCTCAGCATAGATTAAATTCTGGAAGAAAAGTGATATTAAAGAAGTTTCAGGTGTCACAAGTTAGTTTCACATCCCCAATGTCATCCCACAAGCTAGAGAAGAAGGGAAGATAAAATATTACTTTAAAAGAAACAAACTAAAATCTGAGCAAACTGGAATGTAATGATCGGATGAACTGAGTTTAGTGCTTATGTCCATCAATACACAACTAGAAGGGATTTGAATATTTTACCTTTTGACAATTTTTTTAAGATAAGCATCAATAACTGAACATCTTCCCTCATGATTCTCATCTTTATATTTTAATATGGAGCTTTGAATGAACATGTAATGCATTTTCATGATTCACCAGCTGAGTTGTGTTTCCAAGCATTTTCTTCATTTCTGGATCCTGAGGTAAAACATGCCCAACACTGCCTCAGTACCAGAGACTAGGATGGGGTCTATTGTCATCTTACCAAGTCTCTGAAGCCTCAGTGAGAGAGTCCATTCCAGGTTCTTCTGACTATTGATACATCATCAGCCAGGTTTGAGGTCTCCAGCTAAGCCCACCTTGTCCAATCCTCCCATTACGTTCCATCTCCTCTCCCATTATCAATGCCTTCTTTCCACATTTCATCTCTCATGGGCGACAACTTTTCAGGCAGGTCTGCGGCTGTGACGGCAGCTAGAAAGAAGTCTATTCAGTGAGAAAACAACATCCCAAGCTGATGCAGGCCTTCCAATTCTACAATACAAGTCAAATCTTATCACACACCAGAGGAGTCACACTGGCGAGAGGCCATATCGGTGTTTTGAATGTGGCAAAGCTTTTACACAGAGAGAACAACTTAACACAAACAAGAGGGTCCACACCAGAGAAAAGCCGTAGCCATGTTGTGAGTGTAACACAGATTTTTTTGCATAAGTCACATGTGATCACACACCAGAGGATTCGCAGGCTTCAGCTGCAGGAGGTAATGGGGAGAAGGGGGGTTTAAAGGAGTAGAAACCCAAGACTATTTTACCTTTTGACTATTTTCATCAGACAAGTATCAACAGTGAATTGTGTTTCCTAATGATTTAAATCTCTATCCTTTTTATGGAGCTTTGACTGAACATGTAATATATTTTCATCATTCATTAACTGAGCTGTGTTCCCAAATGTTTTCTTCATTGTCAGATCCTGAGCTAATGCATTACCAACACTGCCTCAGCACCAAGACTAGGTAGTGGTCAAGTGGCATCTTACCAAGCCTCCAAAGCCTCAGTGGGAGAGACTTTTCTAGATTCTGATGACTATTCCAATATCCGTCTAGCTTGAGGGCTCCAGCTACGCTCACCTTGTCCATGCCTCCCTTCACATATTCCACCTCCCCTCCAGTGATCAATGCCTTATTTCCAGGTTCCTCCTCCTCTTATGGATGACAGCTTTACAGGTAGGACTGCAACAGGGACAACAGCCATGGAGAAATCTCTGTCCAGTGAGAAATCAAATTCCTAAGCTGGTGTAGGCCTTCCAACACCAATTCACTGCTCTTTGTTTGGGATGTGTTCAACAGTACCACTTACACCCAGCTGGCTGCTTGTGTTCCATCTTGTCCTGCCACAAGTCCAAGGGATTCCATCAGGAGAAGATTGGACTTCCTTATTATATTGTCTCTCTGTTCAGCTATTGCTCCTCTCCATAGATCAATCACATACTACGACTGCATCTTCTGGGGGACAGAAATTCCTCTGACTCGGGTTCTCTTCAATGACTTTGAATAGTCAATTCTCTTTTTTTGGGTAGATATTGTTTGTGAAGAACCCTCTTTTGACCCTAGAAACATTATGATGTTGACCCTAAAGTGTATCTATGGTTAGAATTAATATTTACATAAAGGGTGCAATCTGTCCTGAACCACTTATGGTGATGTCCCAGTTCAGCACATTACACCTTTAGGATTTGTAATCTACCCAAATGTATTATACATCAGTTTTTCATGTCAGAGGGCTTTAATGTGCTAGAAAATGAGGATACGTATATTTTATTTGTTTTTCTAGGTAACACTTGTGATGTCACTACACTCCTAATGTAAATACGGTGCAAAATAATTCTGTTTTTGTTGCTTTTACAGTGTGCTCCTATGCAGTGATCTGTTAAAACATTGAAAGCCCGGGGGGGGGGGGGGTGATGATTCCGGCTTGTGTGCTTAGTGCTGAATGCCGGCTGTTACAGAGCCTCCAATACCTGGATCTGGTAAGACCGCTGCCGCTTTAATATGGCCCTGGGACCAATAGCCACTATCCCAGCTAAAACTCAAGTGGTTGTTTTTCTGAGTCCTTCTTGTAACATTTTATGACTTGTTGATCCTGCCAGTAGAGCCGTTATTTTTCTACTTCCTGAAGGAAGGAAACCATCCTAAAAATGGCAGCTGGAGGGGTTGAGACAAATCAAATAACACTGCTGGGGTGCATACAACTGTCAGCTTTTATTCATATGGTCTAAACCTTTGTAGAAAGGAACAAAACTGTTGCTGGAACTGCTTTACAAGTGTCAGTTGAAGTTGATTTGAATGGTTTTCATCCCTTACTGAACCATTTGGCATGTTTAACCTTCTTCCTCTCCAGGCCATTCTCCAGTTTTCAGCACCGTGACATTTTGACTGACAATTACTTGGTCATGCAACACTGCACTTAAATTCATTTTATATCCGCGTTGTGATAGATAGACATTTCTTTTGCTGATATTTAATCATTACTGGTTTTTTTTGTTTTCTCTATGAAAAGAGGAAAATAAACATTTTGAAAAAAAGTTTCCCTTAGTTTCTGCTCTAAAACTTTACAAATAAATAATCTTCTTTTTAAATGTAGGCCAAAGTATATTACTCTACTTTTTGTTTTTGGTAAAAAAAAAATATTTTATATTATTTAGTGTGTGTGAAAGTTATGGAGTCTCCAAACTACGGCAAATACACTGTATTTCAAGGTTACCAACCCAGATGTTGTGAAGGCCGGTCACATTTCTTGAGGTCCTAAAATGCCAGGACAGTACACCCTCCAAATGACCCCGTTTTTGGAAAGTAGACACTCCGGGGTCTTTAGTAAGAATTGTGGCTATTTTTGTTGTAGTTGTAATTTTGTGTCACTTTTTTTGAAAATGAAGCAAGTAAATAAAAGATGTTTTCTTCACATAGTTGTCATTTTAACAAGTTATTTCTCACACACGGCTTAGGTATACTTACAATTACACTCCAGAACACTTTCTTCTACTCCTCCTGAGTAATACATAGAGGGGCCCTGTGACGGAGGTGTGGGTGCAACAGAACACACGCGGAGAGCAGGAGTACACACAAGGCTTTTATTGAAACACAGCGAGGAGCACATGACTGGTAGAGCAGAGTTCTGTTAGACAAAGGGTTAAGTCTACACACAGGATGGGGGCACAGTGGGGGGCACAACTCTGGCCGGCAAAGGAATTCAATCCATACCACAGGGTTGGCAGAATTCCAGCAGACAAAAGGTTAAGTCCCTAACAGTCTGTGCACACAGCAGAGGGGCAGAACTCCAGCAAACAAAGGGTTAAATCCTCAGCACAGGGTTGGCACACAACAGGAATGGCAGAACTCCGGCAGACAAAGGGTTAAATCCTCAGCACAGGGTTGGCATACAACAGGAATGGCAGAACTCCGGCAGACAAAGGGTTAAATTTTCAGCACAGGGTTTGCATACAACAGGAATGGCAGAACTCCAGCAGACAAAGGGTTAAATTCTCAGCACAGGGTTTGCATACCACAGGAATGGCGGAACTCCAGGAGACCAAGGGTTAAATCCTCAGCACAGGGTTAGCATACAACAGGGATGGCAGAACTCCAGCAGACAAAGGATTAAATCCTCAGCACAGGGTTGGCACACAGCAGGGATGGAAGAACTCCGGCAGACAAAGGGTTAAATCCTCAGCACAGGGTTGGTATACCACAGAAATGGCAGAACTCCAGCAGACAAAGGGTTAAATCCTCAGCACAGGGTTGGCACACAACAGGAATGGCAGAACTCCAGCAGACAAAGGATTAAACCCTCAGCACAGGGTTGGCACACAGCAGGGATGGAAGAACTCCAGCAGACAAAGGGTTAATTCCAGCACAGGGTTGGCACACAGCAGGGATGGAAGAACTCCGGCAGAAAAAGGGTTAATTCCAGCACAAAGGGCAAAAGGTTCAGGCAGAATAGGGATTGGTCCAGCATGCAGGACAAAGGGTCCAGGCAGAGCAGGGTTAATCCAACACAGAGAGTACAGCCAGAGGTATGGTCTCCAGGAAAGGGTTGTGGGGTCTGGCCACAGCTCAGAAGCAAAGAACAAAAGAAAGGAGCGCACAAACCTTGCGCATTACCTCAATAAACAATTCATGTATTTATTAATAAGTTATACTCACAAGAGTAGCAGTACAAAAGGCATATAACATCCAACACCAACGCAGGGTGAGACCACACGTGTGAGTTCCATCCAGAAGGGAGATAAACTCTTGCTCAACTCACGCATTTCGAGGGGAGATCCCTTCTTCATCAGAGCTTAAACGTCTGCAAACGGTTTGCAGGAATAATTCGTTTTCAGTGGTCAAAAGATAACTGACAGCCTCTCAGTTGAGTGTTTTCTGAGTCTTCATTCATAGGAGGCATTTAGCTGCTGTGTGTCAGGATTTCAGTGTTTACATCAAAACAGAGGCAAAACTTTTATGATTTAATATTCTGAAAGTGGGCGGTGCCTAAAATATGTACAAAGTATAAAAAGTTACAAAAAATACAAGAAATACAAGAAGACACACAAATGACTATTCACTATAAAATAAAAGGAAATAAAACAGAAATAAAACTTTTACCGAGAATTATCCTGCGACTGGAGCAAGTCAGAGAAAGTCCACAATCCGATAGTCGATAGAACCGGCTCCATACGAATCACCACGTCCACCTCAAGTCCTCAATTTATGGGAATATGGACGTGGGTGGGACATTAGTCCTTGGCCAATCAACCCTGGAGGGTGTTCCCGTACCAGCCCACAGGACGTTCTGGGTGCTGAAATGCCCAAAGTCGATTGGACCAGGAACGTTTTGAATCACAAAGTCGGAGATTGAATTTCCGACAACAGCGCATCAGTCTGATCGCAACAGTATCAATCACTGTTCAGCTGTCACAATCCGGCGCCATATAACCATTTCCTGCATTTCTCTGGCATTCTACATAGACCACAAATACAGTTTTACATGCAGATGTAGCCTACAGAGTGTCCAATCAGAAGGAAGTATTTTCATCTCTCTGCAACTAATATTTTAGCTTTTATGAGAGATGAAACATTCCCCTTTGATCTGTGTATATACGTCAGAGCTCCCCAGACAGATCGGAGCCCCCCTGGTCTCCTGCAGCCAAAATGTCTGGGGTTCTTCTTTTATACCTCAGGAAGGTGGCAAAGTCTGATTACATATAGGTGACAAATCTTATTGGCACTTAGGTGTCACTTCCAGCCTGAGGAAGCTCTGTCTCTTTCAGATGCTAATTGGTGACCATATGTCTCTGAGTACCTATGACTGACTATATGACTGAATACATCTTTAATGACAAGGAATGAAACTAAATGTACGATTACATATTGCTACAGATCACATCTCAGCTACTCACATCTGTACATTTATGTCACACCCTTCCTTACACTCACAGAAGGCAGTCAGAAGGTGATTAATCCATTCTTAACTTCCTCCCAGCTCTCACTCCTGGATGGATGGACAGATGGATGGATGGATGGGGGTACTTTATGACCAGCTTGTTACTCTCAAGCCTTCACTCATGATTCCTCCTTAGATTACCCTGAATTCACTCTCATGGATGGATGGATGGATGGATGGATGGGGGTACTTTATGACCAGCTTGTTACTCTCAAGCCTTCGCTCATGATTCCTCCTTAGATTACCCTGAATTCACTCTCATGGATGGATGGATGGATGGATGGATGGGGGTAATTTATGACCAGCTTGTTACTCTCAAGCCTTCGCTCATGATTCCTCCTTAGATTACCCTGAATTCACTCTCATGGATGGATGGATGGATGGATAGGGGTAATTTATTACCAGCTTGTTACTCTCAAGCCTTCGCTCATGATTCCTCCTTAGATTACCCCGAATTCACTCTCATGGGTGGATGGATGGATGGATGGATGGACGGATGGGGTAATTTATGACCAGCTTGTTACTCTCAATCCTTCGCTCATGATTCCTCAGTTTGAGAAATGTTTACAAAGAGAAGACCGCGCCCCTCTGATTAATAAACTATTAACTATATGACTGTGTAACGTGAAATATAATTACAATCCAGATTAATTAAATATAATTTGCTGTGAAATAATCTAAATAAAACAATGAATAGCGCAATAGTAAATATATAACCATAAAAAATATATAAAACTCAAAAAAAAATTTTAAAAATAAAAATAAATTATAAAAAAAGTGAAATAACATAAAAAATGAAAGTGAATAAAAAATGTCCAAATATGAAGTGTTCACATCGCTGTTTAAATCTCGGCTTCAGTTTTGACCCCCTTATGTGCTCAGCGAATCCTAGCCGAATGTCAGCCGAATCCTAGCCGAATGTTAGCCGAATCCTAGCCGAATGTTAGCCGAATCCTAGCAGAATGTTAGCCGAATGTCAGCCGAATCCTAGCCGAATGTCAGCCGAATCCTAGCCGAATGTTAGCCGAATGTTAGCCGAATCCTAGCCGAATGTCAGCCGAATCCTAGCCGAATGTTAGCCGAATGTTAGCCGAATCCTAGCCGAATGTTAGCCGAATCCTAGCCGAATGTTAGCCGAATCCTAGCCGAATGTCAGCCGAATCCTAGCCGAATGTTAGCCGAATCCTAGGCAAGCCAAGCATATGATCCAATTACACGATGACTTCTATTCTGTGGTTGGATCCTTCAGAAGGACAAGGACTCTGGAAGTCCCTCTATATTCCTGGATACATCCCTGTAATAGTCCTGGTGTGAATAGAAGGATCTTCCCTCCGTATAGTGCAGGATTCCTCTCCTTCCCTCTACTTCTCTCCTCCGTATAGTGCAGGATTCCTCTCCTTCCCCCTACTTCTCTCCTCCGTATAGTGCAGGATTCCTCTCCTTCCCTCTACTTCTCTCCTCCGTATAGTGCAGGATTCCTCTCCTTCCCTCTACTTCTCTCCTCCGTATAGTGCAGGATTCCTCTCCTTCCCTCTACTTCTCTCCTCCGTATAGTGCAGGATTCCTCTCCTTCCCTCTACTTCTCTCCTCCGTATAGTGCAGGATTCCTCTCCTTCCCTCTACTTCTCTCCTCCGTATAGTGCAGGATTCCTCTCCTTCCCTCTACTTCTCTCCTCCGTATAGTGCAGGATTCCTCTCCTTCCCTCTACTTCTCTCCTCCGTATAGTGCAGGATTCCTCTCCTTCCCTCTACTTCTCTCCTCCGTATAGTGCAGGATTCCTCTCCTTCCCTCTACTTCTCTCCTCCGTATAGCAGTAAGAAGAGACAAGATATATATAGAGCCTCATCCTGTAATAGATGTATTATGTGCCCCTCCCCAGAGATGGACCCCATGATGGATCACATGATGGATCATATGTAACAATTACAAACCGCTGTGTGTAACCATCCTCCTCTGTGTGTCAGCCCCACACAGGCTTTACTCGCCATTCTGAAGTCAGGTACGTGGTGACGTGAAAGCTCCTCCCCTACGCGTGTCACCACAGGGTCACGTGGTTTAGTCTGGGGGGTATGATCCTCCTTAGTTTACCCCAAATTCACTCTCATGGATGGATGGATGGATAGGGGTACCTTATGACCAGCTTGTAATTCTCAAGCCTTTATTCATGATTCCTCCTTAGTTTACCCCAAATTCACTCTCATGGATGGATGGACTGATAGATGGATGGATGGACAGATGGATGGGTGGATAGATGGATGGATGGATGGATGGATGGATGGATGGGGTACTTTATGACCAGCTTGTTACTCTCAAGCCTTCATTAATGATTCCTCCTTTGATTACCCCGAATTCACTCATGGATGGACGGATGGACAGATGGATGGACGGATGGATGCATGGATGGACAGACGGATGGATGGACGGACAGATGGATGCATGGAGAGATGGATGGACAGATGGATGGACAGACGGCTGGACGGACAGACGGATGGATGGACGGACGGATGGATGGATGGACAGACGGATGGATGGAGGGACGGATGGATGGACCGATGGAGCGACGGATGGATGGATTGATAGACGGATGAATGGATGGACGAAAGGATGGATGGACAGATGGATAGACGGATGAATGGACAGATGGATGGATGGATTGATGGATGAAAAATGCAAACTAAAAAATCCCCCAATAGCGTGATGCTGTTACAAAACGTTTCCTCCTCCAGCGACGCTCCCGATCCTCTCACATTATAACACGGAATAGAAAGCCTTCTTGTATAGAAATCACGACTCCACAAACCTGATTGGAACAATCAATTCTCAGCATTTGGTGAATGTGGATCAAAGCATGTTTTTTCAGAGAAGATGTGAGCACGCTGGAAAATGTATGACGTTTGAGTTACAGTTCTATAACATTTTTTTCACAATTTTTGGGACATTAGATTGTCCAATCAGATTGTACCGTGTATGGTCCCCTCCCACTCCCCAGAGTCTCTATGAAGCCTGAACACAGGCCCCTCCCATTCTGTCATCATGCCATTACCATCCCCTGCACCGAAATGGGGGGCGTCCAGCAGGCGGTACTACTCACCACAGGACATGTCTTTCCTTCCAGTGACACCACCAACACAGGACATTTCTTTCCTTCCAGTGACACCACCAACACAGGACATACTTTCCTTCCAGTGACACCACCAACACAGGACATACTTTCCTTCCAGTGACATCACCAACACAGCCCATTTATATCCTTCCAGTGACACCACCAACACGGGACATTTCTTTCCTTGCAGTGACACCACCAACACAGGACATTTCTTTCCTTCCAGTGACACCACCAACACAGGACATTTCTTTCCTTCCAGTGACACCACCAACACAGGACATTTCTTTCCTTCCAGTGACACCACCAACACAGGACATTTCTTTCCTTGCAGTGACACCACCAACACAGGACATTTATATCCTTCCAGTGACACCACCAACACGGGACATTTCTTTCCTTCCAGTGACACCACCAACACAGGACATTTCTTTCCTTCCAGTGACACCACCAACACAGGACATTTCTTTCCTTCCAGTGACACCACCAACACAGGACATTTCTTTCTGCTGATTGTCTCTCTGTGGAAACCAATCATTCCCATCCAGGACTCTCAGGGTTCTCTATGGAAAAAACAAATACAGAGAGAGGTGGGCTGAGAGAGAACTCCACTTCTTTCAGTGTTTAGTCCCCGGTCACATGGGGTGTCACTCGGCATGCCATTTCCATGCTATGCTTCTTGCAGATCACAAATCGCCCCCTACTGCCCACAATGACGGGTCATATCGGGGGATGTGACTTGGTGGGAGTCGCAGCGATTTCTAAAGTCGTCCCTGCACTACTATTGGTGGGATTGGCAAAGACATCGGTGTCACTCCTGAAATCGGCATTTCCCCCGACTTGGAAATCGTACGACTTCACTGTAAGCTGGATGTGACCGGGGGGTTAGAGGACAAAACCGGGAACTCCGCAAATGAGGCGTCCCACCATGATTAGTGACACCATCTTTCCTTCTTTCTCTTTCCCTCTCAATTCAATGAGCTTTATTGGCAGGAACAAATGACATTGTAGCATTGCCAAAGCAGTTTGTATGGGAAGAGGGGAAATATAAAGGGGAGGGGTCCATGGGAAGGATTATGACATCACTTCCCATCTGCGCCTGACATCCCTTCCTGTCTGTGCCTCACATCCCTTCTTGCCTGTGCCAGACCTCACTTCCTGTCTGTGCCTGACATCACTTCCTGTACCTGACATCACTTCCCATCTGCGCCTGACATCCCTTCCTGATGTGCCTGACATCACTTCCTCTTTGTGCCTCACATCCCTTGTCTGTGCCTGACCTCACTTCCTGTCTGTACCTGACATAACTTCCTGTACCTGACATCACTTCCTGTCTGTGCCTGACATCACTTCCTGTCTGTCACCACATCACTTCTCATCTGCACCTGACATCACTTCCTGTCTATGCGTGACATTACTTACTGTCTGTGACTGACATCCTTCCTGTCTGTGCCTTACATCCTTCTTCTCTGTGCCTGACATCACTTTCTGTACCTGACCTCACTTCCTGTCTGTGCCTGACATCACTTCCTGTCTGTGCCTGACATCACTTCCTGCCTGTGCCTGAGCTCACTTTCCGCCTGTGCCTGATATCACTTCCCATCTGTGCCTGACATCACTTCCAGTCTCTGCCTGACATCACTTCCTGTCTCTGCCTGACATCACTTCCTGTCTGTGCACAGCATCACTTCTTGTCTGTGCGCAACATCCTTCCTGTCTGTGCCCGACAACACTTCCTGCCTGTGCCTGACCTCACTTCCGGTCTGCCTGACATCACTTCCTGTCTGTGCGCAAAATCCTTCCTTTCAGTGCCCGACAACACTTCCTGCCTTTGCCTGACCTCACTTCCTGACATCACTTCCTGTCTGTGCCCGACATCGCTTCCCATCTGAGCCTTATCTCATTTCCTGTCTATGCCTGACATTACTTCCTGTCTGTGACTGACATCCTTTCTGTCTGTGCTCGAACTCACTTCCTGTCAGTGCCTTACATCCTTCTTGTCTGTGCCTGACATCACTTCCTGTACCTGACCTCACTTCCTGTCTATGCCTGACATCCTTCCTGTCTGTCCCTGACCTCACTTCCTGTCTGTGCCTGACCTGGCTTCCTATCTGTGTCTGACCTCACGTTCTGTCTGTGCCTGACATCACTTCCTGTCTGTGCCTGACATCACTTCCTGTACCTGACATCACTTCCTGTCTGTGCCTGACCTCACTTCCTGTCTGCCCCACATCACTTCCTGTCTGTGCCCGACATCACTTCCTGCCTGTGCCTGACCTCCCTTCTGGTCTGCCTGACATCTCTTCTGTGTGCAACATCCTTCCTGTCTGTGCCCGACATCACTTCCTGTCTGTGCCTGACCTCACTTCCTGACATCACTTCCTGTCTGTGCCTGACATCGCTTCCCATCTGAGCCTTACCTCATTTCCTGTCTGTGCATGACATCACTTCCCGTCTGTGCCTGACATCACTTCCTGTCTGTACCTGACATCACTTCCTGTCTCTGTATATATGACCTTGTGGAGATCAGAAGAACTTCAGCCTGAGAAATGTAAGAAAATGAAACCAAACTGTACGATGACAGGAAGATTTATTACCTACTTCAGCTCCGGAATGTTTTACCCCCTTCATAACCAGGGAATTTTTTTTTTCTGTTCAGCACTGCACTTCTTTAACTGACAATTGTGTGGTCATGCTACACTGTACACAAATTTTACTGATATAAATAGAGCTTTTTTTGGTGGTATTTGATCACCACTGGGGGGGGTTATTTTTTAATTATGAAAACAAATGATATCTTCTACTTTGTTATAAAACATATCCCATAAAATCAGATTTCTTCATACATGTAGTACAACGTGTATTCTGCTCCGTGTCTTTGGTAGAAGCATAGCTGAATCCGTGGATATTGATTGGTTTGTGTGAAGTTATGGCGTCTACAAACTATGGGATATAGAATGGAATTTATGCAGCTTTTACGTCGCTGTTACTTTCTGACTGCCGATCACATTTCTTGAGGCAGTAAAATGCCCGGACCTTACAAACATCCCCAAATGTCCCCTTTATGGGAAGGATACATCCCAAGGTATGTGCTGAGAGGCATGTTGTGTCCATGGAACATTTACAGTTATTGCCATAAGTTATTGGAAAATGAAAAACAAAATCTATTTACACCAAGTTGTCATTTAATGAGCTATTTCTGGCACACGCCATGGGGAGATGTGGAATTACACCCCAAAACACATTCTGCTACTTCTCCCCAGTATGAGGACACCACAAGTGAGAGACTTTCTGGCAGCCTGACCACATACAAGTCCCAAAATCCAATGACAACCTTAAGGAGGCTTAGGCAACCATCTTAGGGTGCCAGGATGGGGGGGTGGTAAAATATGAACATGCAGCCACTTGCTGGGGATTTGGATTTTTAACAATGCTGCAGACGTGTTTTTTCCCCCCACACTGCCCACCGCTATACAGCCGGGAGTGTGAGGACTTTAGTAAATCCGAATGTCGGCTGTCATGTGGAAGTGATACAAGTGGCTGTGAAGCCGCCTATCATTCCCACACCCACCACTGAGATGTGCCCCTCCCCCTGACACCATGTGGGACAGCAGAGCCCGGTACTGTCATGGTGGGTGTCACTGGGAAGGACAGAGGGAGCTCAGCGGACCTCCTATACGCAGACCAGGACGTGACATGCACATTGGGGTGCCTACATAGGAACACAGTGACCCCCACACACGTTACATATCAGCGCACACGCCGGAGGGAGAGCAATGATTGGAGCACCAGTGCTCCTGTGTAACTCTATACTGATGACCTGGAGGGGCTATTAAAGCGTTCCAAGTGCACACAGTGTTACGGCTTGACATGTTGGGAATCCCATTTCCTCGGCACAACCTCATCTTTTATATTTCACCAGAAAATAGGTCATGAATTGCATTTATGTGCTCAGAAATAAACGTTACTATATTGTTCCTGAAATGTTGCCTTTCATAAACTGTTGTGCTAATATCATGTAACATAGAAAATGACAACTCCCAACATTGGATTATATAGGGTGTCTGCTATCAAAGAATACATCAGATTTGGGGTTTAGTGATCTTCAGGAATAAAATGATTTTTAATAGGTGTAAACAAAGAACAAAAAATGTCCCCAGGACTCCATGGACCCCTTCATTCCACGCCGTCTCCAGGAACAGGGAAACCCCAGAGAAGCCAAGTGTCCCCCGACTTCCTCTCCAGGCTGGGATGTCACTCTGGTCGGGCGCCACCTACAGGGGAAGAAGCAGACTGCACCGGCCTACATCTGCTCTATGCTTTGTCTGATCAGGATGGTGGCCATTTCTCCTGAACACAAAGCGCCCTAAAAACGAGGTAAACGTGGTGCAGCATTGAGCCCCGTCCAGCTGTAGTGTAGACTTTGACAGGCTGCAGGCAGCGGGGCTGGACGCTGTACCTGTGCCTACCAGGTGTATTATAATGCCAACATTGCACCCACAGGGGCCGGACCCCCCATGTACAAGGGGCCTAAGAGATACCATCAGCTTGTGTCCCATTCCACCAGACTCCTAGAACTGGAAGAGGACATTTTTTGGGGGGGATGTGTTGTAGAAGAACCCAGACCACGGTATTGTGCGCTGAAAATATCATCCAACTTTATTCATCATATATATGTGACACTTTAACAACAGAAGGAAAGAGATAGATTGTTTACATTTCAAGGATCTATTTATACCATTTATATCATCTATGCTAAGAAACTGATTAACATATGACACACCCCTCATTAATATCAGCCACACCCACTTATGTAACCATCAATCACACTACACATTGTACATATCTCTGCACACACCAGAGGGAGAGGAATAACTCTAGGGCCATCATTCATGGTTCACTATATAAACTGATGACCTGTAAAGGCTTTTAAAGCGTCACCTATGGACAATATTTGGTACTGAAGTTTGTCACCATTTCACAAGCACATGACATTTTAAAGCTTGACATGTTTGGTATCTATATACTTGATGCCAACCTCATCTTTCATTTTTCTTCAAATTGGGTCATATATTGTGTTTTTCTGCACTGGAATTATTGTTAGTGTTTTTTTACTGAAATTATGCATTCCATAGACAGCTGTGCTAATAATGTGTGACAAAAAATTGTATTTGTAATTGCTTTCAGAAAATAAAAGGGGACTTTACATAATCTTCTGGCCTAACAGTGTGAATGTAATCATGTGCATAAACAAGCAAAATCAACTGGCAGCGAAAGACACAACAGCAACAATGTATACGATTATTATCAAATCTATAGTAGCAATTAATGGCCTAAGAAGCAAAGCCGCCATATTACTCAACCAAGTTCCAACTAAACCCATCCAAGAAAATGGATCCCACTTCCCCCCACCCAGGTGACTGTTGGAACCCCTTTACCTTGTTTAGATATCTCCTTCTGAGATCCTCATGATCTAATATAAATGGACAACACTCTGTGACACCAGATTGTAGACTCCACCTTGATCTTCTGAGAGATAGTCAGCCGCCATGCAGTTCTGTGACACCACCTTAGGTGATGGAGCCACTTCTGCTGTCAGCTCGGCTATACCATCAATGGTGTCATTGGTTATCTGATCCATGACTCCAGTACACCGGTTCATCTTACTTATCTTAGATTACTTAGATTCCCATCCCGTCTATGAAGGGCTCACTGCATAAAACATCTCCACTCCAGAGAAAATCTTTCTTCTCACTGGAAGGCCAGGGGAGTATTGGGAGAAATTGAGGCTTTCCCTTACAGATATGGGGGAGGGGCAACATCACCTAAAGTACAGCTATGGGTGGAATTGAAGGGAAGCCATTTTAGGGTGCTCCTTCCACACAAGAAACAATGTATATGGAAGGACTAGGAATCCATTGGACCAATGGGGATGAAATGTTACTGGCCTGTGATTGGCTCTCCTATTGTTAATGAAGTGAGACTCCCCTTATTGGTGTCATTAATGGAAAGAAACCATGTAAAATGTTTCCTCCAAATCCAAAAAGGTGACCCCCTTGGGTAGGTACTAGAGATGAGCGAATCGAAGTATCCGAAGTGGAATTCGAGTCGAATATCGGAAAAATTTCGATTCGTGGCGAATCCGAAAAATAGCCTAATTCGAATCGAAAATTTTCAGAAAATGGCGTTTGACATGTGCGGCGACGGAGCGGGGATGTCTGGGAAGGCGCGCAGACAAGGCGCGCTGACCCATAATGCATTCCTCAACGATATGTGATCACATCAGCCAATCAGCAGCCAGCCAGCCAGCACTGTGTAATGGTCGAGCTATAAATAGCGGCCATTTTGGAATTCTTCATTTGCCTGCAGTCATTGAACAGAGGCAGACCACTCTGTACTAGGGACAGGGACAGAGTTAGGGCCACAGAAACGATACTTGGGGACAGAGAAAAGTTACTTAGGGACAGAGAACCATTACTCAGGGACACAGACTTGTTAATGAGGGCCACAGAATCGTTACTTAGGGACAAAGAAACGCTAGTTAGGGCCACAGAATTCATACTCAGGGACAGACAGAATTGTTACTCAGTGCCAGAGAATTGTTACTTAGGGCCACAGAAACGTTATTAGGGCCACAGAATTGTTACTCAGGGACAGACAGAATTGTTACTGAGTGCCAGAGAATTGTTACTTAGGGCCACAGAAACGTTATTAGGGCCACAGAATTGTTACTCAGGGACAGACAGAATTGTTACTGAGTGCCAGAGAATTGTTACTCAGGGACAGACAGAATTGTTACTGAGTGCCAGAGAATTGTTACTTAGGGCCACAGAATTGTTACTCGCACAGACACAGAATTGTTACTGAGGGCCACAGAACTGTTACTTAGGGACAAAGAAACGCTAGTTAGGGCCACAGAATTCATACTCAGGGACAGACAGAATTGTTACTCAGTGCCAGAGAATTGTTACTTAGGGCCACAGAAACGTTATTAGGGCCACAGAATTGTTACTCAGGGACAGACAGAATTGTTACTGAGTGCCAGAGAATTGTTACTTAGGGCCACAGAAACGTTATTAGGGCCACAGAATTGTTACTCAGGGACAGACAGAATTGTTACTGAGTGCCAGAGAATTGTTACTCAGGGACAGACAGAATTGTTACTGAGTGCCAGAGAATTGTTACTTAGGGCCACAGAAACTTTACTTAGGGCCACAGAATTGTTACTCGCACAGACACAGAATTGTTACTCGCACAGACACAGAATTGTTACTGAGGGCCACAGAACTGTTACTTAGGGCCACAGAATTGTTACTCGCACAGACACAGAATTGTTACTCAGGGCCACAGAACTGTTACTGAGGGCCACAGAACTGTTACTTAGGGCCACAGAATTGTTACTCGCACAGACACAGAATTGTTACTCAGGGCCACAGAACTGTTACTGAGGGCCACAGAATTGTTACTCGCACAGACACAGAATTGTTACTCGCACAGACACAGAACTGTTACTGAGGGCCACAGAACTGTTACTTAGGGCCACAGAATTGTTACTCGCACAGACACAGAATTGTTACTCAGGGACACAGAATTGTTACTCAGGGACACCTAATCGTTGAATTAAAGAGTATGTCAGACAACACGCAGAGGAGTGGCAGAGGAGGCAATGTTTTAGGAGCGAGCAGACGTGGCAGCAGAGGAAGGGGTCGAGGCAGCACTATTCGCAGCCAGAGGCCAGTGCTCCCGGTGTCATCCAGCGGTCGTGTCTCCACCGACAACCCTGCCGTCATTGATTGGTTGGCTCGGTCGTCTTCCTCTTCCCAGGTCACCTCTGACACCTACAGCCAACGGTCGGTGGGTACGTCAGACACAACCGTTAGTTGGCATGGCCCGGGAGCAAGCCCACTGAAATCACATGTCCTCTACCTGCCCCTGTCCTTTGCTGTTCCCTCACCAAGCGAAGTATCGCATGCTGTGGGCTCAGCCCCACTGTACAGTGAGGAAGAGCTAACAGAGGGCGGTCAGGAACGGGGGGAGACATCCGCCTCTTCAGCAGCCAGGCGAAGAAGTACTGGCGAGGAGAGTGGCTCGGTAGCCGGTCTAGAGACAGGTCTGTCTCCTGACCCAGACGCAGCCGAGGGGGCTAGTAGTGAGGCGGAGACCGTACTTGATGATGAGGAGGTTGATCGCACTTGGCTGCCTCGTCGTCATCAGGCAATTTCTTCCGCATCATCAGGAGAAGAGGGTGCCAGCTTGGCAGCGAGCGAAACAGTCGGTGGGTTGCCCAGGAGGCAGCAGGGTCGCATCAGTGTCAGTGGAGCCAAACGTCCACGGAGTAGAGCACCAGCTCCACTGCAGCCTACCACCACGGCCAGTGGTGCCGGTGCGCACGGAGGAAGTAGCAGTCAGCCAGTGAGGAGTAGCGGGGGCAAAGTTTCCTACTCGGTGGTGTGGCAATTTTTCGTCAAGCCGCCCGAGGAAGTAAACGTAGCCGTATGTCGACTATGTGGCCAGAAATGCAAGCGTGGCCAGGGGGCCCATGTTGGGACTACAGCGTTGCGTCAGCATATGCAGCGTCACCATTCGGTGGCCTGGGAAAACCGTGATAAAGATACGGCGGTTCTGCCTGCCCCAGCCCCCGCTCCATCACCCGCTTCGTTACTTGCTCCGTCACCCGACGTCGTCAATCACCCTCTATCAGCCAGTCAAGGCTCCAACACCTCTGCTGAGGGGAGTTGTCGCTCGTTGGCATCTTCCGCTCGTTCAGATGCTCCTTCTCCTGCTACTCCTCTTCTCGGATTCCGTCAACAGTCTTTCTTGGAATCCGTTTCCAAGAGACAACAGTTTGCGAGCACGCACCCGACGGTGCAAAAGCTGAACGTCCTCCTGTCCAAGTTGCTGGTGCTGCAGTCCCTCCCTTTCCAACTGGTGGACTCAGCACCTTTCCGAGAAATGATGGCTTGTGCCGCGCCGTGGTGGAGAGTGCCAAGCCGTCATTTCTTTGCCCAAAAGGCAGTGCCAGCCCTGCATTCACATGTAGAAGAGATGGTGGGCCAGTCTTTGAGCATGTTGGTCTCTGCCAAAGTGCACGGCAGCGCCGACGTGTGGAGCTGTAACTACGGTCAGGGACAGTACATGTCATTTACGGCCCACTGGGTGAACGTGGTGCCGGCACAGCCGCACCAGCAACTTGGACAGGTCACGACGCTTTTGCCTCCACGTTTGCACGTCCTTGGTCCAGCAAACATGTCCGCCTCTACCACCTCTTTTTCCGCCGTGTCCTCAGCCGCCACCCCCGTGCCAAGTCCCATTACCCGACCGGCATATCACATGTGCAGGGCGCAACGGTGTCACGCTGTGCTGCACCTGGTATGCCTTGGCGAACGTAGTCACACAGGGGAGGAACTTCTGAGTGTAATGAACAGAGAAATCGACAGATGGCTGTCTCCGCGCAAACTGAAAATCGGAACCATGTTGACCGACAACGGAAAGAACATGGTGTCTGCTCTGCGTCAAGGAAGGTTGTGCCATGCGCCATGCATGGCTCACGTGTTCAATCTGGTTGTCAAGCGGTTCCTAAAATCCACCATCCCACTGCAAGACATCCTTAAAATGTCACGTAAACTTTGCATGCATTTCAGCCATTCCTACAGCGCAAAGCACACCCTCCTTGAGCTGCAGCGGCAGAACGGAATTCCACAGCATTGCCTGATCTGCGACGTTGCAACAAGGTGGAATTCAACCCTACACATGTTAGACCGCCTTTACGAGCAGCGAAAGGCCATCACCGATTTCCTGATGTTACAAGCGGATAAAGGTACTCCCCTGTGTAACTTCGATGTCAGCCATTGGCAGCTCATGCATGACACCTGCCGCTTGCTCAGGCCCTTTGAGGAGGCCACGCTATTCGTGAGTCGGCAGGACTATGGGATGAACGACGTCATTCCTCTGTTGCACGTCCTGGAACAAATGCTGTTAACAATGGCTGGTCAGGGTGCCGTAGACGTGGCGCACAGATCTCAACGCCACATGACCCCTGTGGGGGCAGGACAGGAAGAAGAGGAGGAGGTAGAGGAGGACATTTGTGCTCAGGAATTATTGAGTGAAATGGGTGGTTTTTCCACTCAGCGGACAGGAGTGGAGGAGCAGGAGCATCTGGTAGAGGAGGAGGAGGAGGAGACAGAGGACCCAGACGCACCGTGGCAGTATGCTGTGGAGATGGAGGCAGGGAGTCCCTCGCATTCCTTGGCACAAATGGCCCATAGCATGCTCGGTTGCTTGCGTAGCGACAGCCGAATAATAACCATCAGACAGAGGGATGACTTTTGGCTGTCCACCTTGTTGGACCCTCGCTACCGGTCCAAAATGGTGGCCTTTTTCACACCTGCTGAGAGGGAGGCCAAAATTACGTACTATAAAAACCACCTATGTAGTCAGTTGGTCTCTGCCTTTGTGCGCCAACGTCCATCCTCAGACACTGTGGGCCCCGTGCGCTCGCGTTCCGCTGGCATGGCAGCAGGGGAGGGGTGGGGTGGTAGGAGCAGTGGCAGCTCCACCAGCAGCGGCTGCCTCAGTCTGCAGTCGATGATGAGTAGCTTTCTTCACCAGCACAGTGAGGAAACTACTAACCAGCCGCAGCAGCAGCAGCAGCAGCAGCATCAGGTGGACCTGGAGCAGGAGCTCAAACAACAGGCTTGGGCCTACTTGGACAGCACCCTGCCAACCGAGGTAGACAATCCCCTTGACTACTGGGCAACGAAACTTGACCTTTGGCCCCAACTAGCTGAATTTGCCCTTGAAAGGCTGTCATGCCCGGCCAGTAGCGTGGCATCGGAGCGCGTGTTTAGTGCGGCAGGAGGTATTGTAACTCCGCGGAGGACACGACTGTCCACCCAAAGTGTGGAGAGACTCACGTTTGTGAAAATGAATCAGGCGTGGATTAGTCTGGATTTCAAACCACCAGTTCCTGACACAACTGACTAAATCCGCCATGAATCATGCCTCAAACATGTGCCACTTTCAGGTCTCCTCACACTGCTGGTGTGTTGAATTTTTTGACATAGGGTGCTGGCAGATTACGGGCCTCCTATAGCTGCTGCCAGGCCCCTAATCTGCCATAGGCCCCTATATACCACCTCCTCCTGCTGCTGCCAGGTCCAGAGTCTCTCATGGGTCCCTGTACGGCCTCCCATTGCTGCTGTCTCCATCGCCACACTCTGCCATGTGCCACTTTCAGGTCTCCTCACACACTGCTGTTGTGTTGAATTTTTTGACATAGGGTGCTGGCAGATTACGGGCCTCCCATAGCTGCTGCCAGGCCCCTAATCTGCCATGGGCCCCTATATACCGCCTCCTCATGCTGCTGCCAGGTCCAGAGTCTCTCATGGGTCCCTGTACGGCCTCCCATTGCTGCTGTCTCCATCGCCACACTCTGCCATGTGCCACTTTCAGGTCTCCTCACACACTGCTGGTGTGTTGAATTTTTTGACATAGGGTGCTGGCAGATTACGGGCCTCCTATAGCTGCTGCCAGGCCCCTAATCTGCCATAGGCCCCTATATACCGCCTCCTCATGCTGCTGCTAGGTCCAGAGTCTCTCATGGGTCCCTGTACGGCCTCCCATTGCTGCTGTCTCCATCGCCACACTCTGCCATGTGCCACTTTCAGGTCTCCTCACACACTGCTGTTGTGTTGAATTTTTTGACATAGGGTGCTGGCAGATTACGGGCCTCCCATAGCTGCTGCCAGGCCCCTAATCTGCCATGGGCCCCTATATACCGCCTCCTCATGCTGCTGCCAGGTCCAGAGTCTCTCATGGGTCCCTGTACAGCCTCCCATTGCTGCTGTCTCCATCGCCACACTCTGCCATGTGCCACTTTCAGGTCTCCTCACACTGCTGGTGTGTTGAATTTTTTGACATAGGGTGCTGGCAGATTACGGGCCTCCCATAGCTGCTGCCGGGCCACTAATCTGCCATGGGCCCCTATATACCGCCTCCTCATGCTGCTGCTAGGTCCAGAGTCTCTCATGGGTCCCTGTACGGCCTCCCATTGCTGCTGTCTCCATCGCCACACTCTGCCATGTGCCACTTTCAGGTCTCCTCACACTGCTGGTGTGTTGAATTTTTTGACATAGGGTGCTGGCAGATTACGGGCCTCCTATAGCTGCTGCCAGGCCCCTAATCTGCCATGGGCCCCTATATACCGCCTCCTCATGCTGCTGCCAGGTCCAGAGTCTCTCATGGGTCCCTGTACGGCCTCCCATTGCTGCTGTCTCCATCGCCACACTCTGCCATGTGCCACTTTCAGGTCTCCTCACACTGCTGGTGTGTTGAATTTTTTGACATAGGGTGCTGGCAGATTACGGGCCTCCCATAGCTGCTGCCAGGCCCCTAATCTGCCATGGGCCCCTATATACCGCCTCCTCATGCTGCTGCTAGGTCCAGAGTCTCTCATGGGTCCCTGTACGGCCTCCCATTGCTGCTGTCTCCATCGCCACACTCTGCCATGTGCCACTTTCAGGTCTCCTCACACTGCTGGTGTGTTGAATTTTTTGACATAGGGTGCTGGCAGATTACGGGCCTTCCATAGCTGCTGCCGGGCCCCTAATCTGCCATGGGCCCCTATATACCGCCTCCTCATGCTGCTGCTAGGTCCAGAGTCTCTCATGGGTCCCTGTACGGCCTCCCATTGCTGCTGTCTCCATCGCCACACTCTGCCATGTGCCACTTTCAGGTCTCCTCACACTGCTGGTGTGTTGAATTTTTTGACATAGGGTGCTGGCAGATTATGGGCCTCCTATAGCTGCTGCCAGGCCCCTAATCTGCCATGGGCCCCTATATACCGCCTCCTCATGCTGCTGCCAGGTCCAGAGTCTCTCATGGGTCCCTGTACGGCCTCCCATTGCTGCTGTCTCCATCGCCACACTCTGCCATGTGCCACTTTCAGGTCTCCTCACACTGCTGGTGTGTTGAATTTTTTGACATAGGGTGCTGGCAGATTACGGGCCTCCCATAGCTGCTGCCAGGCCCCTAATCTGCCATGGGCCCCTATATACCGCCTCCTCATGCTGCTGCCAGGTCCAGAGTCTCTCATGGGTCCCTGTACTGCCTCCCATTGCTGCTGTCTCCATCGCCACACTCTGCCATGTGCCACTTTCAGGTCTCCTCACACACTGCTGTTGTGTTGAATTTTTTGACATAGGGTGCTGGCAGATTACGGGCCTCCCATAGCTGTTGCCAGGCCCCTAATCTGCCATGGGCCCCTATATACCGCCTCCTCATGCTGCTGCCAGGTCCAGAGTCTCTCATGGGTCCCTGTACGTCCTCCCATTGCTGCTGTCTCCATCGCCACACTCTGCCATGTGCCACTTTCAGGTCTCCTCACACTGCTGGTGTGTTGAATTTTTTGACATAGGGTGCTGGCAGATTACGGGCCTCCTATAGCTGCTGCCAGGCCCCTAATCTGCCATAGGCCCCTATATACCGCCTCCTCATGCTGCTGCCAGGTCCAGAGTCTCTTATGGGTCCCTGTACGGCCTCCCATTGCTGCTGTTTCCATCGCCACACTCTGCCATGTGCCACATTCAGGTCTCTTCACACTGCTGTTGTGTTGAATTTTTTGAGATAGGGTGCTGGCAGATTACGGGCCTCCCATTGCTGCTGCCAGGCCCGTAATCTGCCATGGGCCCCTGTACCGCCTCTTCATGCTGCTGCCAGGTCCAGAGTGTCTCATGGGTCCCTGTACGGCCTCCCATTGCTGCTGCCAGGAGGCAGCAGGGTCGCAGCAGTGTCAGTGGAGGCAAACGGCCATGGAGTAGAGCACCAGCTCCACTGCAGCCTACCACCACGGCCAGTAGTGGTGCCGGTGTGCACGGAGGAAGTAGCAGTCAGCCAGTGAGGAGTAGCGGAGGCAAAGTTTCCTACTCTGCGGTGTGGCAATTTTTCGTCAAGCCGCCCGAGGAAGTAAACGTAGCCGTATGTCGACTATGTGGCCAGAAAGTCAAGCGTGGCCAGGGGGCCCATGTTGGGACTACAGCGTTGCGTCAGCATATGCAGCGTCGCCATTCGGTGGCCTGGGAAAAACGTGATAAAGATACGGCGGTTCTGCCTGCCCCAGCCCAGGGTTCCATTTTGTCATAGGGTGCTGGCAGATTACGGGCCTCCCATAGGTGCCGCCAGGCCCCAAATCGGCCATGGGCCCCCGTACCGCCTAGTCACGCTGCTGCTGAGCCCACAGTGTGACCTGGGTCCCTGTACGGCCTCCCATTGCTCCCACTCTGCCATGTGCCACTTTGAGGTCTCCTCACACTCCTGCGGTTTTCCATTTTGTCATAGGTTGCTGGCAGATTAGCGGCCTTCCATAGGTGCCGCCAGGCCCCATATCGGCCATGGGCCCCCGTACCTCCTGGTCACGCTGCTGCTGAGCCCACAGTGTGACCTGGGTCCCTGTACGGCCTCCCATTGCTTCCACTCTGCCATGTGCCACTTTGAAATCTCCTCACACTCCTGCGGTTGTCCATTTTGTCATAGGTTGCTGGCAGATTACAGGCCTTCCATTGGTGCCGCCAGGCCCCATATCGGCCATGGGCCCCCGTACCGCCTGGTCACGCTGCTGCTGGGCCCACAGTGTGACCTGGGTCCCTGTACGGCCTCCCATTGCTTCCACTCTGCCATGTGCCACTTTGAAATCTCCTCACACTCCTGCGGTTGTCCATTTTGTCATAGGTTGCTGGCAGATTACAGGCCTTCCATTGGTGCCGCCAGGCCCCATATCGGCCATGGGCCCCCGTACCGCCTGGTCACGCTGCTGCTGGTCCCACAGTGTGACCTGGGTCCCTGTACGGCCTCCCATTGCTTCCACTCTGCCATGTGCCACTTTGAAATCTCCTCACACTCCTGCGGTTGTCCATTTTGTCATAGGTTGCTGGCTGATTACAGGCCTTCCATTGGTGCCGCCAGGCCCCATATCGGCCATGGGCCCCCGTACCGCCTGGTCACGCTGCTGCTGGTCCCACAGTGTGACCTGGGTCCCTGTACGGCCTCCCATTGCTTCCACTCTGCCATGTGCCACTTTGAAATCTCCTCACACTCCTGCGGTTGTCCATTTTGTCATAGGTTGCTGGCAGATTACAGGCCTTCCATTGGTGCCGCCAGGCCCCATATCAGCCATGGGCCCCCGTACCGCCTGGTCACGCTGCTGCTGGTCCCACAGTGTGACCTGGGTCCCTGTACGGCCTCCCATTTTTTCCACTCTGCCATGTGCCACTTTGAAATCTCCTCACACTCCTGCGGTTGTCCATTTTGTCATAGGTTGCTGGCAGATTAGCGGCCTCCCATAGGTGCCGCCAGGCCCCATATCGGCCATGGGCCCCCGTACCGCCTGGTCACGCTGCTGCTGGGCCCACAGTGTGACCTGGGTCCCTGTACGGCCTCCCATTGCTTCCACTCTGCCATGTGCCACTTTGAGGTCTCCTTACACTCCTGCGGTTTTCCATTTTGTCATAGGTTGCTGGCAGATTAGCGGCCTTCCATAGGTGCCACCAGGCCCCATATCGGCCATGGGCCCCCGTACCGCCTGGTCACGCTGCTGCTGGTCCCACAGTGTGACCTGGGTCCCTGTACGGCCTCCCATTGCTGCTGCCAGGAGGCAGCAGGGTCGCAGCTTTGTCAGTGGAGGCAAACGGCCACGGAGTAGAGCAGCAGCTCCACTTCAGCCTACCACCACAGCCAGTAGTGGTGCCGGTGTGCACGGAGGAAGTAGCAGTCAGCCAGTGAGGAGTAGCGGGTGCAAAGTTTCCTACTCGGCGGTGTGGCAAGTTTTCGTCAAGCCGCCCGAGGAAGTAAACGTAGCCTAATGTCGACTATGTGGCCAGAAAGTCAAGCGTGGCCAGGGGGCCCATGTTGGGACTACAGCGTTGCGTCAGCATATGCAGCGTCACCATTCGGTGGCCTGTGAAAAACGTGATAAAGATACGGCGGTTCTGCCTGCCCCAGCCCAGGGTTCCATTTTGTCATAGGGTGCTGGCAGATTAGCGGCCTTCCATAGGTGCCGCCAGTCCCCATATCGGCCATGGGCCCCCGTACCTCCTGGTCACGCTGCTGCTGGTCCCACAGTGTGACCTGGGTCCCTGTACGGCCTCCCTTTGCTTCCACTCTGCCATGTGCCACTTTGAGGTCTCCTTACACTCCTGCGGTTTTCCATTTTGTCATAGGTTGCTGGCAGATTAGCGGCCTCCCATAGGTGCCGCCAGGCCCCATATCGGCCATGGGCCCCCGTACCGCCTGGTCACGCTGCTGCTGGGCCCACAGTGTGACCTGGGTCCCTGTACGGCCTCCCATTGCTCCCACTCTGCCATGTGCCACTTTGAGGTCTCCTTACACTCCTGCGGTTTTCCATTTTGTCATAGGTTGCTGGCAGATTAGCGGCCTTCCATAGGTGCCGCCAGGCCCCATATCGGCCATGGGCCCCCGTACCTCCTGGTCACGCTGCTGCTGAGCCCACAGTGTGACCTGGGTCCCTGTACAGCCTCCCATTGCTTCCACTCTGCCATGTGCCACTTTGAAATCTCCTCACACTCCTGCGGTTGTCCATTTTGTCATAGGTTGCTGGCAGATTACAGGCCTTCCATTGGTGCCGCCAGGCCCCATATCGGCCATGGGCCCCCGTACCGCCTGGTCACGCTGCTGCTGGGCCCACAGTGTGACCTGGGTCCCTGTACGGCCTCCCATTGCTTGCACTCTGCCATGTGCCACTTTGAAATCTCCTCACACTCCTGCGGTTTTCCATTTTGTCATAGGTTGCTGGCAGATTACAGGCCTTCCATAGGTGCCACCAGGCCCCAAATCGGCCATGGGCCCCCGTACCGCCTGGTCACGCTGCTGCTGGGCCCACAGTGTGACCTGGGTCCCTGTACCGCCTCCCATTGCTCCCACTCTGCCATGTGCCACTTTCAGGTCTCCTCACACTCCTGCTGGTTTCCATTTTGTCATAGGTTGCTGTATGGCCTCCCATTGCTGCTGGCTCCACCACCACACTGTGGCTCCAAACACTGGTTTTGGCCCCGTGACTGGCCAAATGAGTGAAGTGTGCAGTGATTCTAAGATCGACGGCACTCATCTGCATGTCATACTGACTGACAGTATTATTTCTCTTCCCCAGCAGATTCCAAGGGCATTTAAATTAAAGGTACAGTGTTCTGCACTAATATTAAGTCTCTCTGAAGCCTAGAAACACCCTTTTTTAAGTTAAATTCACAGCGAATTTATTCGACTCGAATCGAATATTGTCCACGAATTCGCCGAATCAGTCGAATCAAATTTTTCATTTCTTCGCTCATCTCTAGTAGGTACCCATCCTAATATTCCTGATATGAGTTTGTAGTCCCTGCTACTACAGGAAACAGGCGGGCGATCATTTACACCATTTACAGCAGGACAGTAAATATCATCCACTCTAGACTCACTTGCTCCTCTAACAACACGAAGCATCAGGCCCTGACCTCTACAACCTTGGCAGACTGACCAGACCCGGAATCTCAAATGACAAAGTCGTGCGCTGGAGCAAATATGGCGTAAAACCAAATCCCACCAAGCGTTCACCCGTTATAAATCTGCCTTCCTAACATACACTTCCTCCTTTTATGCTGCCAAACAAGCCTACTTTGTCACTCTCATCAATACCTTCTCTTCGAGTCCTCGCCGGCTCTTCTCTACCTTTAACTCTCTACTTTCTCCACCCCCACTGCCACCTAGCGCCTCACTCATTGCCCACGAGATTGCAAACCACTTCCAAAACAAGATTGACGCAATTCGCAGGGACATCGTCACCACACAGACACCCACCCCACTTAGCATTCCTCATACCATACCTCCCTCAACACTCTTCTCCTTTGACCTCGCTACCACTGAAGAGGTCTTCAAGGTCTTCTCAGAAGCCCGTCTCACTACCTGCCCCTGGATCCTGTCCCCTCACAACTACTACGGTCACCCTCCTCTTCCATCCTATGCTCCCTCACTCACATCTTCAATCTTTCCCTCTCTACAGGTGTCTTCCCCTCCCCTCTAAAGCACGCACACATCACTTAAAAAACCCTCCCTGGACCCCAACCAACCTAAACAATCTAAGACCCATCTCCCTGCTGCCATTTACCTCTAAACTCCTAGAACGCTTAGTCTACAATTGCCTGAGCTCCTCCCTCACTGACAACAACCTTCTCGACCCTTTACAGTCTGGCTTTCGCCCCCTAAACTCCACCGAAACTGCCCTACTAAAACTCTCTAATGACCTACTAACTGCAAAAACCAATGGCCACTATTCAATAGTCCTACTACTCGACCTCTCTGCGGCTTTTGACACGGTTGACCATCCCCTCCTCCTCAAAAAACTCCACTCTCTTGGCCTCAGAGACTCCGCTCTCTCCTAGTTCTCCTCCAATTTATTGCAGAGCTCCTTCAGTGTTACCTATAATGCTGCCACCTTTTCTTCACTCTCTCTCTCTGTAGGGGTCCTTCAAGGTTCTGTCCTTGGACCCCTTCTCTTCTCCATCTTCTCCCATGGTCACTTGATAAACTCCCATGGCTTCAATTACCATCTCTATGCTGAAGACATGCAAATCTGTCTACCCCTCATCTCACCCCTTCAGTCTCCACTCGCATTACTAACCTACTAAGTGACATGTCGGCATGGATGTCACTCCACTTCCTCAAACTCAACCTTTCCAAAACGGAGCTCTTAGTATTCACCCCAGCCTGTGCCACCTCCACTGACCTTACCATAAATATCGGTAACACAATCATCAGTCCATCCCCTCATGCCCCAGATCCAATCCCTGACAAAATCATGTAGACTACACGTCCGCAACATCTCCAAGATACGACCGTTCCTAACCCCGGAAACCACTAAGCAACTTATTCACTCCTTTGTTCTATCACGCCTCGACTATTGTAACTCCCTCCTCATTGGCCGACCTCATCGCAGGCTATCCCCACTCCAGTCTACCATGAACGCTGCTGCCAGACTCATCCACCTTACTAACCATTCTGTATCTGCCACCCCTCTCTGCCAATCCCTCCACCCCTCTCTGCCAATCCCTCCACTGGCTCCCGATAAAATTCAAAACACTAATACTGACATATAAAGCCATCCACAACACTGCCCCAATTTACATATCCGATCTTATCTCTAAATATCACCCAAACTGTACACTCCACTCCTCGCAAGACCTCCTACTCTCTAGCTCCCTTATCTCCTCCTCCCATGCTCATCTCCAAGACTTCTCCAGGGCGTCACCCATCCTCTGCAACTCCCTACCCCAATCTATCAGACTATCACCTACTCTACTTACCTTTAGGCGATCATTGAAAATCTATCTCTTCAGGGATGCCTATCCCGCCCTCTGATAATTCTGGAATCCTCTACTCTTCCAACCAGTCCATCCCCCACAGTTACTACCTACTGTACCATTCACTCCTCCCTCCTGGATTGTAAGCTCCAAGGAGCAGGGCCCTTAAATCCCTCTTGTATTGAACTGTATTGTTACTGTATTGTCTCCCACTATAATGTAAAGTGTTAAGCAAACAGTTGGCGCCATATAAATCCTGTATAATAATAAAAATAATATCAGAACACAATTCAAACATCATACCAACAGCAGGAAGTCTGCTAACTGAATGTGTAATGCAATCTGTCATTAGCATTCCCAGAGTTCCCTCTGCAACATAGTTGTATCAGCTGTTGGTCCTGTCTGTAGATCTGTTATTTTCCCACCTTCTGTAACAGGGTGACAACCCTGATCATTCTGCAGGAACATTACACAGCAGCGTTGTCACCCTGTACAGGGTAGTCCTAGATTACACAGGTCTGCAAAAATATTTTTTTCAAGAGTTGTTTTGGTTATTCCATGTAATCTTTATGTTTTTTGGTGCGTTGAATCCAAAAATAACCTCCATTTTGTCATAGTACATCACGTTTCCTGACAATTTAGGTAAATATGTTAAAAAAGGCAATACCTCAAAATAAATGGAAATAGACTTATAAAATTAAATTTTTATTACTATTATTTCATGAAAATCCTTTTTTGAACTGAAATGAGCTCACCTACACACACTAAACTCGATTCTTCTTTCCCGTGAGGCTCCTCTTGGTGCATTTACGCTTGTGAGTAGCATCTGGAATGTCTCTCTGAAGCATCCAACAGCAGTCTGCCATCATTGTAATGCTCCATTTTCCCTGGTATCTCCTTTCCATCTCTTTAATGTCTTGGTGGAACCGTTCACCTTGTTCCTCACTCACAGCTCCCAAATTTTCAGGAAAGCAGTCAAGGTGGGACTGGAGGAAATGCACTTTCAAACTCATCAGGCAACCTAAAGCTTGAAATGCTTTCAGCATTTGTCTGACAATCTTTTTGTAGTGAGGATTAGAGATGAGCGAATCGAACCAGGTGAACCGGAATTCGATACGAATTTCAGGAAAAATTTGATTCGCGGCGAATCCGAATATTTGCCTACTTCGGGTGCGCGAATCGGATTTTTCCCGATCAGCCGGCAAAAGTGTCCCTGCAGAGAGCTCCGCTATTTCTGACATTTCTCTGACAGTTTCTTCACATGTACAGCTGTTGAAACATTGTATCTATTAGTTTCCATTTAGGATACAGATGTTTTTATTCGGAAACAGATGTTTCAACCGCTGTACATGTGAAGGAGCTGTCAGAGAACTGTCAGAAATAGAGGAACTCTGCACATACACTTTTTGCCGGTTTGGAATTCTTATTTTCATCCTACTTCTTCTTCTTCTTCTTCATCCTCATCCTCATCCTCAGAAGAAGAAGAAGAGGATGAGGATGAAGAAGAAGAAGAAGAAGTAGGATGAAAATAAGAATAATTCCAAGCCGGCAAAAAGTGTATCTGCAGAGCTCCTCTAAGTGTATCTGCAGAATGTCATTTATGGAAACAAATAGATACAATGTTTCAACCGCTGTATGGAGTGAATGTCACAGAACTGTCAGAAATAGACAGAAACTGTCACAGAACTGTCCTTCTTCTCATCCTTCTCCTTCTTCTCATCCTTCTTCTCATCCTTCTCCTTCTTCTCATCCTTCTCCTTCTTCTCATCCTTCTCCTTCTTCTCATCCTTCTTCTCATCCTTCTCCTTCTTCTCATCCTTCTTCTCATCCTTCTCCTTCTTCTCATCCTTCTCCTTCTCCTTCTTCTCATCCTTCTCCTTCTTCTCATCCTTCTCCTTCTCCTTCTTCTCATCCTTCTCCTTCTCCTTCTTCTCATCCTTCTCCTTCTCCTTCTTCTCATCCTTCTCCTTCTTCTCATCCTTCTTCTCATCCTTCTCCTTCTTCTTCTCATCCTTCTCCTTCTTCTCATCCTTCTCCTTCTTCTCATCCTTCTTCTCATCCTTCTCCTTCTTCTCATCCTTCTTCTCATCCTTCTCCTTCTTCTCATCCTTCTTCTCATCCTTCTTCTCATCCTTCTCCTTCTTCTCATCCTTCTCCTTCTTCTCATCCTTCTCCTTCTCCTTCTTCTCATCCTTCTCCTTCTTCTCATCCTTCTCCTTCTCCTTCTTCTCATCCATTTCCTTCTCCTTCTTCTCATCCTTCTCCTTCTCCTTCTTCTCATCCTTCTCCTTCTCCATCTTCTCATCCTTCTCCTTCTTCTCATCCTTCTCCTTCTCCTTCTCCTTCTTCTCATCCTTCTCCTTCTTCTCATCCTTCTCCTTCTTCTCATCCTTCTTCTCATCCTTCTCCTTCTTCTCATCCTTCTTCTCATCCTTCTCCTTCTTCTTCTTCTCATCCTTCTCCTTCTTCTCATCCTTCTTCTCATCCTTCTCCTTCTTCTCATCCTTCTTCTCATCCTTCTCCTTCTTCTCATCCTTCTCCTTCTTCTCATCCTTCTCCTTCTCCTTCTTCTCATCCTTCTCCTTCTTCTCATCCTTCTTCTCATCCTTCTCCTTCTTCTCATCCTTCTTCTCATCCTTCTCCTTCTTCTCATCCTTCTCCTTCTTCTCATCCTTCTCCTTCTTCTCATCCTTCTCCTTCTCCTTCTTCTCATCCTTCTCCTTCTTCTCATCCTTCTTCTCATCCTTCTCCTTCTTCTCATCCTTCTCCTTCTCCTTCTTCTCATCCTTCTCCTTCTTCTCATCCTTCTCCTTCTTCTCATCCTTCTTCTCATCCTTCTCCTTCTTCTCATCCTTCTTCTCATCCTTCTTCTCATCCTTCTCCTTCTCCTTCTTCTCATCTTTCTCCTTCTCCTTCTTCTCATCCTTCTTCTTCTCCATCTTCTCATCCTTCTCCTTCTTCTCATCCTTCTCCTTCTCCTTCTCCTTCTTCTCATCCTTCTCCTTCTTCTCATCCTTCTCCTTCTCCTTCTTCTCATCCTTCTCCTTCTTCTCATCCTTCTCCTTCTCCTTCTTCTCATCCTTCTCCTTCTCCTTCTCCTTCCTCATCTCCAAGGGCATTTAAATTAAAGGTACAGTGTTCTGCACTAATTTAAAGGCTCTCTGAAGCCTAGAAACCCTTTTTATAAGTTAACTTCGTAGCGAATAAATTCGCATCGAATCAAATTTCTTCCTGAAATTCGCCGAATCAGCCGAATCGAATTTTTGAATACTTCGCTCATCTCTAGTGAGGATCTTTGGTATTGCCTAAAAATTTCCGTACGACTTCTTTAAATGCAATCCACCCTTCTTTGTGAGGATCCGTCATGGTATTGACAAACTCTTGATCAACTCTAAGCCTTCTAATGTCTGGTCCGACGAACACACCTTCCTTCAATTGTGCCCCTGACAGGCCTGGAAAGTTGGTGACCATTTGAATTTGAAGCATTCTCCATCTCTTGGAAGTGATTTTACGAATTGCTTCATCAATCCCAATTTTATGTGGAGAGGTGGTAGAAGAACTTTATGGGAAGGTACCAAAGTTACCCTCGGCTGTCACCTCTTCTTGGTCCAGTGATTTTGTCGGTCTCGACTGTCCCATAGACACAGAAAACAAGGGTATTTGGTATCCCACCCACTGGATTCTTCAGGAAAGATTGACCCCTTCTACCATTAGAAGCACAGACTCAGGGCTGAGGCTTACCCTCAGTAGTCAGACATGTCACTCAGAGCAGCACATGTATTCACCCCCTTTGCAAGGAGGGAGGGGCAGAGATTGTTTACCTGCAAATTATTATTATTATTATACAGTATTTATAAAGCGCCAATAGTTGGCTCAGCGCTGTACATTACAAAGGAGGACAGAACATGTGACAGAACAATACCAATACAATGCAAAACATGAGGGGATTGAGGGCCCTGCTCTTTTGAGCTTACAATCTAGGAGGGAGGGGATGGTGGCACAGGAGGAGATAGCTGTGGGGGATGGAGTGGTAGGAAAAGAGGAGGTCGTCAAGTTAGCAGGGGGTGGGGTAGGCTTCCCTGAAGAGATGGGTTTTCAGGGTGCGCCTAAAGGAGAGGAGAGTAGGTGATAATCTGATGGGTTGGGGCAGGGAGTTCCGGAGGATGGGTGACACCCTGGAGAAGTCCTGGAGGCGGGCATGGGAGGAGGAGACCAGGGAACTAGAGAGAAGGAGGTCTTGTGAGGAGCGGAGTGTGCGTGTTGGGTGGTACTTGGATATTAGGTCAGTGATGTAGTTCAGGGCAGTATGGTGGACAGCTTTGTACCTCAGTGTTAGGATTTTGAATTTGATCCGTTGCACAATCGGAAGCCAGTGGAGGGATTGGCAGAGAGGGGTGGCGGAAACGGAGCGATTGGAAAGGTGAATGAGTCTGGCAGCCGTATTCAGGATGGACTGAAGCGGGGATAGCCAGCGGTGAGGCAGGCCAGTGAGGAGGGAGTTGCAGTAGTCGAGTCGTGATATGATGAGGGAGTGGATGAGCTGTTTAGTGGTTTCTGGGGTTAGGAACGTGCGGATTTTGGCGATGTTGCGGAGGTGGAGTCTGCATGAGTTTGTTAACCGCATGCCGCCCAGCCACTGTATATGTACGGCGGCAGGGCGGCACTCACAGGCAAAACCATGTTTTAAGACATGTGTTTTGTAAACAAATAGGGGGCGCGCGAGAGGCGCGCTGCCGCCCTATTTGTCCTGTGGATCACCGCCGCAGATGTCAGTCGCCGGGTCACAGCCGCTCCTTAGTGGCTATGTCCCGGCGATCGGCGACAATCAGTGACAGTGAGCAAAGCTGCAGTAGCTGTGCTGTCTGTCACTTCCTTCTTAGCTCGAGGATGAGCTGATCGAGAAAGAGGAGTTTCTCTTTCTCAATCAGCCTTGTCCCGCCCAGGACACACCCCCGCCCCCTAATAAAACACTCCCCTCACTCCTATAACCATTCCCTACAAAATAAAGTTAACCCCTTCCTCCCCAGTGCCATTAGTACAGTGTCAGTTTTTTTTTTTGCACTGATCACTGTATTAGTGTTTTTGGGGATGTCAGTGACCCCAAGTCAGTACCCCCCAATGTCAAAATGTCCGCCGCAGTCCCGCAGTCCCGTCATAAGTCGCTGATCACTGCCATAAGTCCCTGATCGCCGCCATTATTAGTATAAAAAAACCCCTAAAAATCCCAGTATCTTTCCCGCCATTTGTAAACGCTATAACTTTCACGTAAACCAATTAATTTACACGTATTGGGTTTTTTTTTTAGCAAAGACATGTCGCAGAATGCATTTTGGCAGAAATTTATGACTAAATTTGATTTTTGCATTTTTTTTTTTTACTGGACATGTTTTATAGCAAAAAGTCCAAAATATTGTTTTTTTTTCCTCAGAATTGTCAGCCTTTTTTTTATAGCGCAAAAAATAAAAACCGCACAGGTGATCAAATACCACCGAAAGAAAGCTCAATTTGTGGTGAAAAAAGGATGTAAATTTCATTTATGTACCATATTGCATGACTGCGCAATTGTCCGTTAAACTAGCGCAGCGCTGTATAGCAAAATGAAATGGCGTAAATTGCAGTATCTATACCATAGTTTGTAGACGCTATAACTTCACACAAAGCAATCAATATACACTTATTGGGATTTTTTTTTACCAAAAACATGGAGCGGGAGACATTTTGGCCTAAATTTATAACCAACTTTGAGTTTACTATATATTTTTTATAACTGAAAATAAAAAATATTGTTTTTCTTCAAAATTTTTGGCTTTTTTTGTTTATAGCATGAAAAATAAAAAGCGTACAGGTGATCAAATTACACCGAAAGAAAGCTCTATTTGTGAAAAAAAGGACGTAAATTCCGTTTGGGTGCAGCATTGCATGACCGCGCAATTATCAGTTGAATTAATGCAGCGCCGAGTAGCAAAAAGAGGCGTGGTCATTAAGGGGGGTAAATCCTCTGGAGCTAAAGTGGTTAAAGATTGGACTTGGGGCTGGAAGGATAGGTTGGAGTCCAGAATGACACCAAGTACTCTGGCCTGCGGGGCGGGTTTGATGGTGGTGTTGTTGGATGTGTTGGAGAAGTCAATGGGGGGTGGTGTCCGGGCTGGAGGGAAGACAAGAAACTCGGTTTTGGAGAGGTTCAGTTTAAGGAAGTGGAGCGACATCCAGTCTGATATGTCGCTCAGTAGGTGTGTGATTCGGGCAGAGACCGAGGGGGTGAGGTGGGGGTTGAGAGATAGATTTGTGTGTCGTCGGCATAGAGGTGGTAGTTGAAGCCGTGAGAGTGTATGAGTTGGCCAAGGGAGGAGGTGTAGATGGAGAAGAGAAGGGGCCCGAGGACAGAGCCTTGAGGGACCCCAACAGAGAGGGGGAGTGAGGGGAGGTGGTAGCATTATAGGTAACGCTGAAAGAGCGTTGTGACAGGTAGAATGAGAGCCAGGAGAGAGAAGAATCTTTGAGGCCGAGGGAGTGTAGTTTTTTGAGGAGGAGGGGGTGGTGGACTGTTTGGAAGGCCGCAGAGAGGTCAAGGAGTAGGAGCACTGAATAGTGGCCATTAGCTTTGGCGGTTAGCAGGTCGTTGGAGAGTTTGAGTAAGGCGGTTTCGGTGGAGTGTAGGGGATGGAAGCCGGACTGTAGGGGATCGAGGAGGTTGTTGTCGTTGAGGTGAGAGCATAGGCGGGTGTAGACTAGGCGCTCGAGGAGTTTAGATGTAAATGGGAGCAGGAAGATGGGTCTGAGGTTGTTCGGGTCATTGGGGTCCAGGGAGGGCTTTTTAAGTATGGGGGTGATGTGTGCATGTTTCAGAGGGGAGGGGAAAGTGCCAGAGGAGAGGGAGAGATTGAAGATGTGGGTGAGGGAGCGTAGGATGGAGGGAAGTTGTAGGAGTTGTGAGGGGATAGGGTCGAGGGGGCAGGTGGTGAGGCGGGCATCAGAGAGGATCTTGGAGACTTCCTCGATGGTAGTAAGGTCAAAGGTGCAGAGTGTTGGGGGAGCTTCAGTATGTAGGGTGGGGTGGAAGTGGAGGTCAGATCAGTGGTGGGGCCATGGGAGAGGGGTGATGAGGGGGTAGCTGAGTGAAGGGGAACGGGGTTGGAGGGAGTTTGAGCAGCGACGAAGTCCCTGCGGGTTATGTCGAGGGGGAGGGAGGATGAGGGGGTAGCTGTGTGAGAGGGGACAGGTTGAGAGGGCGTGTGAGTTGCGGCGATGTCCTTGCGAATTGTGTCAATCTTGTTTTTGAAGTGATTGGCAATCTCAAGGGCAGTGAGTGAGGTGCTGGGTGGAGGTGGCGAGAGTAGAGAGTTGAAGGTGGAGAAGAGTTGGCGAGGATTGGAGGAGAGGGCCTTGATGAGGGTCAGGAAGTAGGCTTGTTTGGCTGCGTGGAGGGAGGAGGTGTAGGTGTGGAAGGCAGATTTGTAGCGGGTGAAGGCTTGTTGGGATCTGGTTTTGCTCCATAGTCGCTCTAGGGCACGACTGTGTCATTTGAGGGTTTTGGTGTGATCAGTCAGCCAGGGCTGGAGCGGTCGGGGTTTGATGTTGCGTGTGGTTAAAGGCGCTAGTGAGTCAAGGGCTGTTGACAGCGTGTTGTTGTAGGCGGTCATAGCCAAGTCGGGGCAGGACAGGGGGAGGATGCTGTCATGGAGTTGATCAGCTGCAGAGTGGAGGGGGAAGGGTTAAGGTTGCGGAGGTTACGGCTGGTAGTAGTGTGACATTTGGAGGGGTAGGCGTTGGAGGACGAGGAGATAGAGAAGGTGATCAGGTTGTGGTCAGAGAGAGGGAAGGGGGTGTTAGTGAGGTTGTGGGGAGCGCAGTGGTTGGAGAAGACAAGATCAAGGATATTACCGTTGGAGTGGGTGGTGGATTGTATGCACTGTGCGAGTGCAAAGGAGGAGGTTAAGTGGAGGAGATGGGATGTGTCCGGGTTGTCAAGGTTGACAGGGATGTTGAAATCCCCAAGGATGATGGTGGGTAGCTCAGAGGAGAGGAAGAAGGGTAGCCAGGAGGAAAAGTCATCCAGGAAGCGGGATATGGATCCAGGAGGCCGGTATATCACAGCAATCTTCAGGGGGGTTGGGGAGAATAGTCGGACGCAGTGGGCCTCGAAGGAGAAGGATAGGGAGGGGGGTTTGGGAGGACTCGGAAGGTGCTCTGTGGTAACAGGAGCAGACCAACCCCACCATCTCTACAACAGTTGGGCCTGGGTGAGTGGGTCCAGGTGAGACCTCCGTAGGAGAGTGCAGCAGGGGAGGTAGAATCAGTGGGCTGGATCCAAGTTTCCTTAATCGACAGGAGGTTGAGGGAGCGGGAAACAAAGAGGTTGCAGATGGCGGTAAGCTTGTTGCACACCGATCGGGCATTCAGGAGTGCACATGAAAATGGCGGGGAGATTTAGGGAGCAGGGGGACAGATACTAAGTTGTGGGGGTTGCGGCGGGACGTGGAGGCGGGAGGGTGTTGCGCGGGTGAGGGAGGTGGTGGAGGGCCAAGATTGGGGGAGATGTCCCCCGCGGCTAGGAGGAGGAGAAGGGTGAGAAAGGTGGCATGGGAGCGGGATGTACAGGAGCGTGAGAAACTACTAGTGGAGGTGTTCGGGTCAGTGGGAGAGTGGAGTAATAGGAGGAGGTGGTGGGTGCCGTAGAGGAGCGAAGGAAGCAGTGAGGACACAATATACAATTGTTTGGGAGGGGCAGAGGGATATAGTGAATGGATTTTGGGAACGGAGGAGAGGAAAATGAGAAGGAGGAGTGGAAGAGGCATTGTGGGGAGGTGATGAGAGCAATGGTAGGGAGATGATAGCAATGAGGGGAGATGTACAAGTTTTGGGGTGGAGCAGAGGGGTAAAGAAATGAGATTTGGGAACAGAGGATAGTAATATGATAAGGAGAAGAGGGGCGTATTATATAAAGGTACACGGAGTGGGACTCAGGCATGTAAGAGATGTTTCCCAGGGTGTTTGCTTGCAGTCTGTCCAGCGTGCAGTAGAGTTTCTTGCTGTTGTTGTGTCTTCCTGCTGCTGAAGTTCTCCTGCTTTAGTTCAACTGCTGTGTTTAACTGCTTTGCACTCCTTCAACGCAGCACCTCCATCAGAGACTGTGCCCCCCATCAGTGATCTCCCCCCATGAGCTGATATAAATTTATAGGGAGATGCTCAAATGAGCATTCAACTCCACTCCAATTAGAAGCTGATGAGGATCACATGAATAGTGGGGGATGTTTCATTGGGAACAGGCTACAGTCATAAATCTGAGTGCAGCTGGAGGTGAGAAATGGTCAACATACACAAATATAAAACACCATTTGTTCTGAATTTAACAGGAGTCAATGCGTTTTCCTAGTTAAGAGCAAATAACAACAAAGGGCCAGAAGAGAACTAGGGAAATGAGGAAATAGAATTTCTTTCCCTAAAACTTGCTTAGCTTATGTATATATTGCTGACTAGAGATGAGCGAAGTATTCAAAAATTCGATTCGACTGATTCGGCGAATTCGTGGAAAATATTCGATTCGAGTCGAATATATTCGCTGTGAATTTAACTTAAAAAAGGGTGTTTCTAGGCTTCAGAGAGACTTAATATTAGTGCAGAACACTGTACCTTTAATTTAAATGCCCTTGGAGTCTGCTGGGGAAGAGAAATAATACTGTCAGTCGGTATGACATGCAGATGAGTGCCGTCGATCTTAGAATCACCGCACACTTCACTCATTTGGCCAGTCACGGGGCCAAAACCAGTGTTTGGAGCCACAGTGTGGCGGTGGAGGTAGCAGCAATGGGAGGCCATACAGCAACCTATGACAAAATGGAAACCAGCAGGAGTGTGAGGAGACCTGAAAGTGGCACATGGCAGAGTGGGAGCAATGGGAGGCGGTACAGGGACCCAGGTCACACTGTGGGCCCAGCAGCAGCGTGACCAGGCGGTACGGGGGCCCATGGCAGATTTGGGGCCTGGCAGCACCTATGGGAGGCCTGTAATCTGCCAGCAACCTATGACAAAATGGAAAACCGCAGGAGTGTTAGGAGACCTCAAAGTGGCACATGGCAGAGTGGGAGCAATGGGAGGCGGTACAGGGACCCAGGTCACACTGTGGGCTCAGCAGCAGCGTGACCAGGCGGTACGGGGGCCCATGGCAGATTTGGGGCCTGGCAGCACCTATGGGAGGCCTGTAATCTGCCAGCAACCTATGACAAAATGGAAAACCGCAGGAGTGTGAGGAGACCTCAAAGTGGCACATGGCAGAGTGGGAGCAATGGGAGGCGGTACAGGGACCCAGGTCACACTGTGGGCTCAGCAGCAGCGTGACCAGGCGGTACGGGGGCCCATGGCAGATTTGGGGCCTGGCAGCACCTATGGGAGGCTTGTAATCTGCCAGCAACCTATGACAAAATGGAAAACCGCAGGAGTGTGAGGAGACCTCAAAGTGGCACATGGCAGAGTGGGAGCAATGGGAGGCGGTAAAGGGACCCAGGTCACACTGTGGGCCCAGCAGCAGCGTGATCAGGCAGTACGGGGGCCCATGGCAGATTTGGGGCCTGGCAGCACCTATGGGAGGCCTGTAATCTGCCAGCAACCTATGACAAAATGGAAAACCGCAGGAGTGTGAGGAGACCTCAAAGTGGCACATGGCAGAGTGGGAGCAATGGGAGGCGGTACAGGGACCCAGGTCACACTGTGGGCTCAGAAGCAGCGTGACCAGGCGGTACGGGGGCCCATGGCAGATTTGGGGCCTGGCAGCACCTATGGGAGGCCTGTAATCTGCCAGCAACCTATGACAAAATGGAAAACCGCAGGAGTGTAAGGAGACCTGAAAGTGGCACATGGCAGAGTGGGAGCACTGGGAGGCGGTACAGGGACCCAGGTCACACTGTGGGCCCAGCAGCAGCGTGACCAGGCGGTACGGGGGCCCATGGCAGATTTGGGGCCTGGCAGCACCTATGGGAGGCCTGTAATCTGCCAGCAACCTATGACAAAATGGAAAACCGCAGGAGTGTTAGGAGACCTCAAAGTGGCACATGGCAGAGTAGGAGCAATGGGAGGCGGTACAGGGACCCAGGTCACACTGTGGGCTCAGCAGCAGCGTGACCAGGCGGTACGGGGGCCCATGGCAGATTTGGGGCCTGGCAGCACCTATGGGAGGCCTGTAATCTGCCAGCAACCTATGACAAAATGGAAAACCGCAGGAGTGTGAGGAGACCTCAAAGTGGCACATGGCAGAGTGGGAGCAATGGGAGGCGGTACAGGGACCCAGGTCACACTGTGGGCTCAGCAGCAGCGTGACCAGGCGGTACGGGGGCCCATGGCAGATTTGGGGCCTGGCAGCACCTATGGGAGGCTTGTAATCTGCCAGCAACCTATGACAAAATGGAAAACCGCAGGAGTGTGAGGAGACCTCAAAGTGGCACATGGCAGAGTGGGAGCAATGGGAGGCGGTAAAGGGACCCAGGTCACACTGTGGGCCCAGCAGCAGCGTGATCAGGCAGTACGGGGGCCCATGGCAGATTTGGGGCCTGGCAGCACCTATGGGAGGCCTGTAATCTGCCAGCAACCTATGACAAAATGGAAAACCGCAGGAGTGTGAGGAGACCTCAAAGTGGCACATGGCAGAGTAGGAGCAATGGGAGGTGGTACAGGGACCCAGGTCACACTGTGGGCTCAGAAGCAGCGTGACCAGGCGGTACGGGGGCCCATGGCAGATTTGGGGCCTGGCAGCACCTATGGGAGGCCTGTAATCTGCCAGCAACCTATGACAAAATGGAAAACCGCAGGAGTGTGAGGAGACCTCAAAGTGGCACATGGCAGAGTGGGAGCAATGGGAGGCGGTACAGGGACCCAGGTCACACTGTGGACCCAGCAGCAGCGTGACCAGGCGGTACGGGGGCCCATGGCAGATTTGGGGCCTGGCAGCACCTATGGGAGGCCTGTAATCTGCCAGCACCCTATGACAAAAAATGGAACACACCAGCAGTGTGAGGAGACCTGAAAGTGGCACATGTTTGGGGCATGATTCATGGCGGATTTAGTCAGTTGTGTCAGGAACTGGTGGTTTGAAATCCAGACTAATCCACGCCTGATTCATTTTCACAAAGACTAATCCAGACTAATCCACGCCTGCTCCAGGTGCACCTGATGCTGCTGCTGCTGCGGCTGGTTAGTAGTTTCCTCACTGCGCTGGTGAAGAAAGCTACTCATCATCGACTGCAGACTGAGGCAGCCGCTGCTGGTGGAGCTGCCACTGCTCCTACCACCCCACCCCTCCCCTGCTGCCATGGCAGCGGAACGCGAGCGCACAGGGCCCACAGTGTCTGAGGATGGACGTTGGCGCAGAAAGGCAGAGACCAGCTGACTACATAGGTGGTTTTTATAGTACGTTATTTTGGCCTCCCTCTCAGCAGGTGTGAAAAAGGCCACCATTTTTGAACGGTAGCGAGGGTCCAACAAGGTGGACAGCCAAAAGTCATCCCTCTGTCTGATGTTTATTATTCGGCTGTCGCTACGCAAACAAGCGAGCATGCTATGGGCCATTTGTGCCAAGGAATGCGAGGGACTCCCTGCCTCCATCTCCACAGCATACTGCCACGGTGCGTCTGGGTCCTCTGTCTCCTCCTCCTCCTCCTCTCCCAGATGCTCCTGCTCCTCCACTCCTGTCCACTGAGTGGAAAAACCACCCATTTCACTCAATAATTCCTGAGCACAAATGTCCTCCTCTACCTCCTCCTCTTCTTCCTGTCCTGCCCCCACAGGGGTCATGTGGCGTTGAGATCTGTGCGCCACGTCTACGGCACCCTGACCAGCCATTGTTAACAGCATTTGTTCCAGGACGTGCAACAGAGGAATGACGTCGTTCATCCCATAGTCCTGCCGACTCACGAATAGCGTGGCCTCCTCAAAGGGCCTGAGCAAGCGGCAGGTGTCACGCATGAGCTGCCAATGGCTGAAATCTAAGTTACACAGGGGAGTACCTTTATCCGCTTGTAACATCAGGAAATCGGTGATGCCCTTTCGCTGCTCGTAAAGGCGGTCTAACATGTGTAGGGTTGAATTCCACCTTGTTGCAACGTCGCAGATCAGGCGATGCTGTGGAATTCCGTTCTGCCGCTGCAGCTCAAGTAGGGTGTGCTTTGCGGTGTAGGAATGGCTGAAATGCATGCAAAGTTTACGTGACATTTTAAGGATGTCTTGCAGTGGGATGGTGGATTTTAGGAACCGCTTGACAACCAGATTGAACACGTGAGCCATGCATGGCGCATGGCACAACCTTCCTTGACGCAGAGCAGACACCATGTTCTTTCCGTTGTCGGTCAACATGGTTCCGATTTTCAGTTTGCGCGGAGACAGCCATCTGTCGATTTCTCTGTTCATTACACTCAGAAGTTCCTCCCCTGTGTGACTACGTTCGCCAAGGCATACCAGGTGCAGCACAGCGTGACACCGTTGCGCCCTGCACATGTGATATGCCGGTCGGGTAATGGGACTTGGCACGGGGGTGGCGGCTGAGGACACGGCGGAAGAAGAGGTGGTAGAGGCGGACATCTTTGCTGGACCAAGGATGTGCAAACGTGGAGGCAAAAGCGTCGTGACCTGTCCAAGTTGCTGGTGCGGCTGTGCCGGCACCACGTTCACCCAGTGGGCCGTAAATGACATGTACTGTCCCTGACCGTAGTTACAGCTCCACACGTCGGCGCTGCCGTGCACTTTGGCAGAGACCGACATGCTCAAAGACTGGCCCACCATCTCTTCTACATGTGAATGCAGGGCTGGCACTGCCTTTTGGGCGAAGAAATGACGGCTTGGCACTCTCCACCGCGGCGCGGCACAAGCCATCATTTCTCGGAAAGGTGCTGAGTCCACCAGTTGGAAAGGGAGGGACTGCAGCACCAGCAACTTGGACAGGAGGACGTTCAGCTTTTGCACCGTCGGGTGCGTGCTCGCAAACTGTTGTCTCTTGGAAACGGATTCCAAGAAAGACTGCTGACGGAATCCGAGAAGAGGAGTAGCAGGAGAAGGAGCATCTGAACGAGCGGAAGATGCCAACGAGCGACAACTCCCCTCAGCAGAGGTGTTGGAGCCTTGACTGGCTGATAGAGGGCGATTGACGTCGGGTGACGGAGCAAGTAACGGAGCGGGTGATGGAGCGGGGGCTGGGGCAGGCAGAACCGCCGTATCTTTATCACGGTTTTCCCAGGCCACCGAATGGTGACGCTGCATATGCTGACGCAACGCTGTAGTCCCAACATGGGCCCCCTGGCCACGCTTGACTTTCTGGCCACATAGTCGACATACGGCTACGTTTACTTCCTCGGGCGGCTTGACGAAAAATTGCCACACCACCGAGTAGGAAACTTTGCCCCCGCTACTCCTCACTGGCTGACTGCTACTTCCTCCGTGCGCACCGGCACCACTACTGGCCGTGGTGGTAGGCTGCAGTGGAGCTGGTGCTCTACTCCGTGGCCGTTTGGCTCCACTGACACTGCTGCGACCCTGCTGCCTCCTGGGCAACCCACCGACTGTTTCGCTCGCTGCCAAGCTGGCACCCTCTTCTCCTGATGATGCGGAAGAAATTACCTGATGATGACGAGGCTGCCAAGTGCGATCAACCTCCTCATCATCAAGTAGGGTCTCCGCCTCACTACTAGCCCCCTCGGCTGCGTCTGGGTCAGGAGACAGACCTGTCTCTAGACCGGCTACCGAGCCACTCTCCTCGCCAGTACTTCTTCGCCTGGCTGCTGAAAAGGCGGATGTCTCCCCCCGTTCCTGACCGCCCTCTGTTAGCTCTTCCTCACTGTACAGTGGGGCTGAGCCCACAGCATGCGATACTTCGCTTGGTGAGGGAACAGCAAAGGACAGGGGCAGGTAGAGGAAACATGATTTCAGTGGGCTTGCTCCCGGGCCATGCCAACTAACGGTTGTGTCTGACGTACCCACCGACCGTTGGCTGTAGGTGTCAGAGGTGACCTGGGAAGAGGAAGACGACCGAGCCAACCAATCGATGACGGCAGGGTTGTCGGTGGAGACACGACCGCTGGATGACACCGGGAGCACTGGCCACTGGCTGCGAATAGTGCTGCCTCGACCCCTTCCTCTGCTGCCACGTCTGCTCGCTCCTAAAACATTGCCTCCTCTGCCACTCCTCTGCATGTTGTCTGACATACTCTTTAATTCAACGATTCTGTGTCCCTGAGTAACAATTCTGTGTCCCTGAGTAACAATTCTGTGTCTGTCCCTGAGTAACAATTCTGTGGCCCTAAGTAACGGTTCTGTGGCCCTCAGTAACAATTCTGTGTCCCTGAGTAACGTTTCTGTGGCCCTAAGTAACGGTTCTGTGGCCCTCAGTAACAATTCTGTGTCCCTGAGTAACAATTCTGTGTCTGTCCCTGAGTAACAATTCTGTGGCCCTAAGTAACGGTTCTGTGGCCCTCAGTAACAATTCTGTGTCCCTGAGTAACAATTCTGTGGCCCTAAGTAACGGTTCTGTGGCCCTCAGTAACAATTCTGTGTCCCTCAGTAACAATTCTGTGTCTGTCCCTGAGTAACAATTCTGTGGCCCTAAGTAACGGTTCTGTGGCCCTCAGTAACAATTCTGTGTCCCTAAGTAACGGTTCTGTGGCCCTCAGTAACAATTCTGTGTCCCTGAGTAACAATTCTGTGTCTGTCCCTGAGTAACAATTCTGTGGCCCTAAGTAACGGTTCTGTGGCCCTCAGTAACAATTCTGTGTCCCTGAGTAACAATTCTGTGGCCCTAAGTAACGGTTCTGTGGCCCTCAGTAACAATTCTGTGTCCCTCAGTAACAATTCTGTGTCTGTCCCTGAGTAACAATTCTGTGGCCCTAAGTAACGGTTCTGTGGCCCTCAGTAACAATTCTGTGTCCCTGAGTAACGTTTCTGTGGCCCTAAGTAACGGTTCTGTGGCCCTGAATAACAATTCTGTGTCTGTCCGAGTAACAATTCTGTGGCCCTAAGTAACGGTTCTGTGGCCCTCAGTAACAATTCTGTGTCCCTGAGTAACAATTCTGTGGCCCTAAGTAACGCTTCTGTGGCCCTCAGTAACAATTCTGTGTCCCTGAGTAACGTTTCTGTGGCCCTCAGTAACAATTCTGTGGCCCTCAGTAACAATTCTGTGTCTGTCCCTGAGTAACAATTCTGTGGCCCTAACTAACGTTTCTGTGGCCCTCTGTAACAATTCTGTGTCCCTGAGTAACGTTTCTGTGGCCCTCAGTAACAATTCTGTGGCCCTCAGTAACAATTCTGTGTCTGTCCCTGAGTAACAATTCTGTGGGCCTAACTAGCGTTTCTGTGGCCCTAAGTAACGATTCTGTGGCCCTCAGTAACAATTCTGCGTCCCTGAGTAATGTTTCTCTGTCCCTAAGTAACGTTTCTGTGGCCCTAAGTAACGTTTCTCTGTCCCTAAGTAACGTTTCTGTGGCCCTAACTCTGTCCCTAATACAGAGCGGTCTGCCTCTCTTGAATGACTGGAGGCAAATGAAGAATTCTAAAATGGCCGCTATTTATAGCTCGACCATTACACAGTGCTGGCTGGCTGGTTGCTGATTGGCTAATGCGATCACATGTCATTAATTAATGCATTATGGGTCAGCGCACCTTGTCTGCGCGCCTTCCCAGACATCCCCGCTCCGTCGCCGCACATGTTGCCGCCATTTTAGGAAAAATTTTGATTCGCGCATCCGAAGTATAATAATATTCGGATTCGGCGCGAATCAAAAATTTTCCAATATTCGAAACGAATTCCACTTCGCCTACTTTGATTCGCTCATCTCTATTGCTGACCATCAGATTTACAGTGCTATATTTTTTTTTACATAATTCGGACAACCCCTTTAAGGTTTTTTTTGGCATTTTATATCTTAAATGCACTTATGTGAATTAATTAATAGTAATTTGGACTTTAAATTTGGTTAAAAACCCATAATATTAAAAAAAAACCCAAAAAATTATTATTTTTTTTATAAATTTGAAGACAATTTTGCATTTTGTGACAAATCATGACATCTAAGAGTTTTTTCAATATTTTATTTGTTTTCAATATTTTTTTATTTGTTTTCAGCACACCAAAATACATGGAAATTAGATGAAAATAATCAAACAGCTTTTTAGTCGCAGACCTGTGTTATAAGTAAGACACACAACAAGTAAAGCCCAACTTCAGCTAACGCCTCTACAGCAGTTACAGCAACAGGTTCTCTATAAGGTCCACCCCCCATATGAATGACAACTGACAGTTGTGAGCACCCCCAGCAGTGTTATAGGATTTGCCCCAACCCCTCCAACTGCCATTTTTCCCTAAAGACTTAGTCTTCTACAGGAAGTAGAGAAAAAAAACAATCTACTGGGAGGGACAACAAAAAATAAAACAAAAGGAGACTCAGAAAAACAAAGCCTGCTCTGCTAATGACAGATTTCATTATTAATGTCATTAGTGATTTTGCCCATAGTTACACTTTGGTGCCAACGTTGTAATATTTCCAGGGAGAAGAAGTTTTCTTTACAAACTTTCCACCAAAAAGAGATGTGTGCACTCAGAGTGATTATTGTGAACCCCAATCAGAGGAATGTCAGTCCCCCGGAAGAAGTGGTAGGAATATGACCGCACACTCAGCACTTTGTAAGTTCAGATCTCTGGCAGTTGTATTGTGTGATTAGTCTATGGAGAGGAGTAATAGCTGGAAAGAGAAAACATGGAACAAGGATTTCTGATCTTCACCTGATGGAATCCCATTTGGCAGAACCACATGGAACACAAGTGGCCAGCTGGGCTTACGTTTTACTGCTGAATACATCCCCTAAATCAGCAGTAACTCAGTATTGGAAGGCCTGCATCAGCTTGGGATGTTGTTTTCTCACTGAACAGACTTCTTTCTAGCTGGTGTCACAGCCGCAGACCTGCCTGAAAGGTTGTCACCCATGAGATGATATCCTACAACCTCACAAACACCCCCTTTCCTCTCTCTGATCACAATCTCATCACCTTCAGTCTCCTCATCTTCAAACACTTATCCCTCCAATCAGCAATCACCTGCAGAAACCTTCACAACTTGAACCCTTCTCCCTTCCACTCTGCAACTGACCAACTCTATGACAGAATCTCTCCCCTGTCCTGCCCTGACCTGGCCACTGCTGTCTACAACAGTTCACTTTCATCCACATTAGACTCACTTGCTCCTCTAACACGAAGCATCAGGCCCCGCCCATTACAACCTTGGCAGACTGACAACACCAGAAATCTTAAACGACATAGTCGTGTGCTGGAGCGAATGTGGCGTAAAACCAAATCTCACCAAGCATTCACCCGATATAAATCTGCTTTCTTCACATACAATTTCTCCCTCCATGCTGCCAAACAAGCCTACTTTGTCACTCTCATCAATAGCTTGTCATCCAGTCCTCGTCGTCTCTTCTCTACTTCTAACTCTCAGCTTTCTCCACCTCCACCCAGTACCTCACTCACTGCTCACGAGATTGCAAATCATTTCAAAAACATGATTTATGCAATTTGTAGGGACATCTCCACTGCACAGACATCCATCCAACTTAGCATACCTTATACTAAACCTCCCTGAACACTTTCCTCTTTTGACCTCGCTACTACCGAAGAGGTCACTAAGGTTTCTCAGAAGCCCGTCTCACTACCTGCCCCTGGATCCTGTCCCCTCACAACTACTACGGTCACCCTCTTCTTCCATCCTATGCTCCCTCACATCTTCAATCTCTCCCTCTCTACTGGTGTCTTCCCCTCCCCTCTAAAGCATGCGCACATCACTCCCATACTTAAAAAGCCCTCCCTGGACCCCACCAACCTGAACAACTTAAGACCCATCTCCCTGCTGCCATTTACCTCTAAACTATTAGAACACTTAGTCTACAATCGCCTGAGCTCCTCCCACCTCACCGACAACAACCTTCTTGACCCTTTACAGTCTGGCTTTCGCTCACTACACTCCACTGACACTGCCCTACTAAAACTCACTAATGATCTACTAACTGCTAAAACCAATGGCCACTACTCCGTACTCATCCCAACCAATGGCCACTACTCCGTACTCATCCCAACCAATGGCCACTACTCCGTACTCATCCCAACCAATGGCCACTACTCCGTACTCATCCCAACCAATGGCCACTACTCCGTACTCTTACTACTTGACCTCTCTGCAGCTTTTGATATGGTTGACCAACCCCACCTCCTCAAAAAACTCCACTCAGTTGGCCTCCAAGACTCTGAACAAGCTCTGCAATAGGTAGGAGAACCAGGAGAGAGCAGAGTTAACTATAACTCTGCCTCCTCCTCTCCACTCCCTCTTTCCATAGGGGTACCTCAAGGTTCAGTTCTTGGACCCCTATTCTTCTACATCTACACCTCCTTCCCCTACTGCCATGGTTTTAAGTACCATCTCTATGCTGATGACACACAAATCTATCTTTCTACTCCTCACCTCACCCCTTCAGTCTCCTCCTCACCTCGCCCCTTCAGTCTCCTCTCGCATTACTAACCTACTAAGTGACATATCGGCATGGATGTCACTCCACTTTCTCCACCTCAATCTTAACAAAACTGAGCTCTTAGTATTCCCCCCAGCCTGTGCCCCCTCCCTGACTTCTCCATCAAGACCAATAAGACAACCATCAGTCCCTCCCCTCATCAAAAAATATCAAAAGATAAAATATTCAAATCCCTTCTAGTTGTGTATTGATGGAGATAAGCACTAAACTCAGTTTATCCGATCATTACATTCCAGTTTGCTCACAGATTTTAGTTTGTTTCTTTTAAAGTAACATTTTATCTTTTCCCTTCTTCTCTAGCTTGTGGGATGACATTGGGGATGTGAAACAAACCTGTGACACCTGAAACTTCTTTAATATTCCTTTTCCTCCAGAATTTAATCAATGCAGAAATTTATGAAACCTCCGGTGATAGATTAGACCGGCATTAACTGTAAAACTTTGTCACATTGAGAGCATTAAAATGGCTTCTCTCCAGTGTGAATCCTCTGGTGTTTGATACGATATGACTTCACTGTAAAAGCTTTGCCACATTCAGAACACTGATATGGCTTCTCTCCAGTGTGAATCCTCTGGTGTCTGATAAGATTTGACTTCCCTGTAAAAGCTTTATCACATTCAGAACACTGATATGGCATCTCTCCAGTGTGAAGCCTCTGGTGTGTGATAAGATTTGACTTCTGAGTAAAAGCTTTATCACATTCAGAACACTGATATGGCTTCTCTCCAGTGTGAATCCTCTGGTGTGTGATAAGATAGGACTTCCGTGTAAAAGCTTCATCACATTCAGAACACTGATATGACTTCTCTCCAGTGTGAATCCTCTGATGTCTGACAAAATTTGACTTCTTTATAAAAGTTTTGTCACATTCAGAACACTGATGTGGCTTCCCTCCATTGTGAACCTTCTGGTGTCTGATATATTTTCTCTCCATTGTAAAATCTCCAAATAAGAAGTAGTTTGAAATGACTCCTCTTATGTATATTTGGGTTGGACTTTATTGTAAAGCCATTGTCACTTCCAGAACACTGAAATTACTTCTCTCCTGCTGGATCAATGTGGAAGAGGATCCAAACCATGACTTTTAGAACACAGATATGACTTGTATCCCGTGTGAATCCTCCAGTGAGCTGCAATAAAGACTTTCAGTCAATTAAGACATCCATATGTCTTGTTTTCCATGTGACTCAGCTGTATTCATGAAGACCAACATGACCGAAAACTTGGTTCATCAATCCACCTGTACAAAAAAAAAGAAAATAATTCTATATAAAGGGCTACATAAAGTTGCTTTCTATTTTTAATGTTCATTACTAAATATATCTTCTGAATAGAAAGAATATGTACAGCATTATCTACAGTATTTTTTAATCAAATACTTTTATTAAGAAAGTTTCTAAGTGCGCACAGTATTCCCAACATTCAGCCCAGACAATGGAGTCATACATTCTCACGTATAGGCAGTTGTGGCACTGTTACAGATCATACAGAACAATAACTTGCTTTGTCTATGGTGTCACTTTTACCTTTTATAAACAAATGAACAGAGAAAAGAAGAAACAGCCTAGAACAATTCAGCTGTACACGGCAAGTAACTCCCCCCAGTACATACAGTTGTGTTCAAAATAATAGCAGTGTGTTGGAAAAAGTGACTAAAGCTGAAAATCCTTCTAATAGCTTTTATTTCCATCCACACAAATGCATTGGGAACACGACACATTCTATTCCAAATCACAACATGAAGAAAATACATCAAATTTGTGTTGTTCCTCTAAAAAAATGGAAGAAAAGTGAATATTAGACGGTTCAAAAAAAAAAAAAAAAAAAAAAAAAAAAATCGCAGTGTTTGTATTCTTCTTTACAAACTCAAACATTCACTATATAAACTGAGAAATGTTTGAAGATTTTGCTTTCCTTTGAATGACTTCATGAATATTTGGTTGTAGTCGCACTGTTTCTGAGAACTGCTGTACATCTGTGTTGCATGGAGTCACCCAACTTCTGGCCCCTGTGATCAGGTATTCCAGCCCAGGATGATTGGACCACATTCCACAGTTCTCTATTTCTTGGTTTTGCCTCAGAAACTGCATTTTTGATGTCACCCCACAATTTTTCTATTGGATTAAGATCCGGGGATTGGGCTGGCCACTCCATAACGTCCATCTTGTTGGTCTGGAACCAAAATGTTGCACGTTTACTGGTGTGTTTGGGGTCGTTGTCTTGTTGGAACACCCATTTCAAGGGCATTTCCTCTTCAGCATAAGACAGCATGACCTCTTCAAGTATTCTGATGGATTCAAACTGATCCATGATCCCTGGTATGCGATAAATAGGCCCCACACCGTAGTATGAGAAACATCCCCATATCATGATGCTTGCACCACCATGCTTCACTGTCTTCACAGTGTACTGTGGCTTGAATTCAGTGTTTGGGGGTCGTCTGACAAACTGTCTCCGCCCACTAGACCCAAAAAGAACAATCTTACTTTCATCAGTCCACAAAATGTTGCGTCATTTCTCTTTAGGCCGGTCAATGTGCTCTTTGGCAGATTGTAACCTCTTCAGCACACGTCTTTTCTCCAACAGTGGGACTTTGCGGGGACTTCTTGCAGATAGCTTGGCTTCACATCGGCGTCTAATTGTAACAGTCCTCACAGGGAACGTCACACCTTCTTTCATCTTCCTGGAGCTGATTGTTGGCTGAGTCCACCCCATTTTGGCTATTCTTCTATCCATTCCAATGGTAGTTTTTCGCTTTCTTCCTCGTCTTTCAGGTTTTGGTTGCCATTTTAAAGCATTTGCAATCTTTTTAGCTGAGCAGCCGATCATTTTCTGCACTTCTTTATATGTTTTCCCCTCTCCAATCAACTTTTTAATCAAGGTACGCTGTTCTTCTGAACAATGTCTGGAACGACCCATTTTCCTCAGAATTTCAGAGAGAAATGCACTGTAACCAGCATGTCCAACATTTGCTGCCTTCCTTCCTTAAATAAGGGCAATAATTGCCACCTGTTTTTCAAAGAATGAATGACCTCACTAATAGAACTCCACACTGCTATTATATTGAACACGCCCCTTTCAATGAGTGATTCAATGACACAGAATCAGCAGCATGCATGTCATGACTGTTGGGTCTGTTAGATTTCTATGACTCTACTACACCTGCTAGGAAATTATTTGCCATGTAGAAATGTAATTTCTACCAAAAACTGTGATTGATCCGGTTAGTGATGTCTGACTGCTATTATTTTGAACACAACTGTACATAGATAGCTGACACCGATCAATGAGGCCTGTGTCTACAGGATCATACCCCAAGTATGGGTCCCCCATGTAGTTACCATTCAGTAGGATACAACTGGCCATTCTCCTTCTATGGGGCTAAAAGAGCTAAGATTTTAAAAGCCTATGAAGAACTAACTAAGAGAGAGCAAGGAGTATCCAGCCAGTTCTGCCAGACATACATCTCCTGGGGGAATTACAATGTTGGTAAGTTAGTTTTTCACATGTTAATGTGGAGATCACCTGCTCAATCCACTGGTGTCTGCTGGGAGTTTGAGATGATAGCCAAGATTGGGATATTTTTTATGGTCAAGCAGCCTCACTATTGCTATATGACTTGTAATAGGAGGAGGTGTAAATAATTCCTCCTCTATTGAGACCAAGAGGCACACCCAAGGAATATTGAATACCAACATTACAATACTGGTCATATCGTTCCACTTTTTGAATAATTTTGGACATCTCCAAAACATGTATCAAATCCCCGACATCACCACTACAATTGGGGTCATAAGGGGAAATCCCTCCTTCCTAGCTGAACAATTGAGCTGGAGTCCTGAAAGCTCTATGCAAAAGAAATGACTGAGTTTCTGTGAAGAGGACAGAGAGATGAGAGGTATGGAGGTCACAATCACCTCCCACCACTCTCTCTTATTTTCTCTGTTTCCCATTTCTTTCTATAAGTCTTCGGTAAGAGTCAAAAGACTGGAATAAATAGATGAGAGATCATGCCTTTCCCACTGGTGCCATCTGAAGCCCATTAACAAGTGTGAGAGTGATGTGAAATCTGTATCTGATGGAAGTAACAACCGATGGATGGGATCTAATGTGTCTACTAAGTCCCACCTGGTAAGATGTTGAAGTTGGGCAGCTATAAAATAAAGTCTAACATTTGGTATTGCTAGGCCTCCTTGGTCTTCACCAGACTGTAGAGTAGTGAGTTTGATTCTAGCTGACGGCTTCTTCTAAATGAGTTCCCCAAACTGGGAGTCTATACTGGAGAACCACTTACGAGGTGTCCACATGGGAGAATTGTGGAGTATATAGAGGAATTGTGGGGTCCATATCTTCTCTTGTTCATAGATTTTATTGGAAAGAGATAATAGTTTTACAAGGAGCTCATAACAATGTGATTGCAGGACTCACCAACAGTAAGTCAGAAGGGGTACAACCCTTAGAGGTAACGTACAGGTTGTAATTTGTACAGTACAAATAATATCTTCATACATTAAAGTGGAGTTCCAGTGAAAATAAAAAAAAATAAAAGTCAGCAGCTACAAAAACTGTAGCTGCTGACTTTTAAAAGACGGGCACTTACCTGTCCCTCGATCTCGTGGTGTCCTCCCCGCAGCCTGTTTCACCGGCCACCCTGTGTTTCCAGTGCCGGCATCTTCAGTGTGGGCACCCAGCTGTGACAGCTTGCGGCTTCACATCCGGGTGCCCACTGAGCATGTGCGAGTATCGCTGTGCTTTGTGAATGGTCCTGTAGTCTTCTAGGACCTTTCATGTGTCCCAGAAGACTACAGGGAGGGAGGGGGAGGACAACCCCCGCTTCTGATCACCTAGTTGATTGCAGCAGAAGTGGCAGCGGGTACCTGTCAATTTCGGTAATCCCCCCAAAAGGTGCCAGTGGGGTCCTTAACCACTTGCCTACCAGGCACTTATACCCCCTTCCTTACCAGGCCAATTTTCAACGTTGTCGCACTTTAAATGACAATTGCGCAGTCATGCAATATTGTACTCATATGAAATTTTTATCATTTTTTTCACACAAATAGAGCTTTCTTTTGGTGGTATTTACTCCCCGCTGGGTGTTTTATTTTTAGTACTATAAACAAAAAAAGAGCAAAACATTTGAAAAAAAAGTTCTTTGTTTCTATTATAAACTTTTGCAAACAGGTAATTTTTCTCCTTCACTGATGTGCGTTGATGAGGCTGCACTGATAGGCGGCACTGATGGGCACTGATAGGCGGCACTGATTACACGGATTAGAGACTAACCGTTTTTATATTTCACGTATGCACTTTGAAACGCCAACTTGGGACGTTTATCACATCTATACTCCACCATACGCCTCAGTGCGTGTATTTATTTATGTCACTATAACTGATATGGAGATCATAGTTGGTCACTTTTATATTATCCATTGTATCTAGATACATTTCATTCATGATATTTATGATTTTACATTTTTTTCATACCTTTAGCGCTGCATGTGTTTTATTTATTATTGATTAGAGGGTTTTGAGGTTCTTACCTTTCATGCCAGCTGCTCCATTTCTGTGTTTATCCAGCGCTCATTTTATCTTATTGGATGAGGTAGCACTGATGAGCTGGCACTGATGATGGGTACTGATGATGGGTACTGATGATGGGTACTGATGATGGGTACTGATGATGGGCACCACATGTGAAGGTGGGTAACTGCTTCAGAGCAGCCATGGAAACAAGTCAGGGATTAGTATGGAATGAATGCAGTAATCTGGGCAGGGACCAGGTACCTGAGGGGAGAGGTCTTTGCTATAGGCAGCACTGGTCACACATATATATATTAGGGCATCAACTCTTGTCAGCTTCAGCTCTGAGGAAAGGGACACGTCCCTGAAATGCATCAGCAGGCTGACAGCACAACCAGTCGGACACTCTGACATCAGTTTGGGCCATAACTGTGGCTTTTTAGGCTTTTTCATGTACATATTCTGTGAGTATGTTTTTTGTCTTTTTTATTTTTTTTTTTAATAAAGCTTGGATAATGCGCTAGGTGTTTGCACCGCCTGTGTGACTTTTTTCTTTTTTACCAGGACATGAGAGTTTTGTGGTTAGTCTCCATGGCTACTATATTTTGGGAGGAGGATTTCCAAATGTAGATTTAAATCCCATTCCCACTTGGATGTATATGGTATGAAGTGTAAGGTGGTGGAGCTGGTAGCTGTGTATATAAGGTGGAAATCAAACCTCTGACATGGGGGTCACATTTACATATGTGTTCAAACCTAGTCATGTCTAGGAGGGAGGGGGTTGGTGTGTAAGTGGGAGGAACAAAAGTGATTGATCTGAAGATATCTAAAACTTTCAGGTCTAGATATTTTGTGGGCGTCACATAGGGTTTGGAAGGGTATAAAGGAGTCTGGTGCTGTGAAATTGTAAGTTTGAACTAGACTAGCTCTAGGACAAGCATGAAAAGAAGATGAAGGCATCCATGCCGGATAAAAGCCTGGATTGAGGAGGTATGCCATGAGTGGGTTATGGGGTGACTGTAAGGTGTATCAGAACTTAGACTGTCCCAGATAGACAGGTAGTGTTGAGTAATTGGGTTTTGGAGTGAGCGATGGTCTCTGGAGTGTAGCCATAGTAAATAGGCAACTGATAACGGGTCACAATCTACTGACTCTATAGCGACCCATGGGGGGAGGGGTCATTTTTACTGCGTGATATTTAGGGAGTTGAGCAAGATGTGCAGCTTGGAAATATTTTGCAAAGTTCGGAAGCCCCAGACCACTCTAAGTTTCGGTAAGGTACGGATGGACCTGGGCAGATGCAGTTTAATAGTGCCCCATACATAAGTGGTGCCGCGACACTAATATGCAGAGGAAAAAGGAAGGTATATATATGGGTAGGACCCAAAAAAGGTATAATATTTTGCAAAGAATTGTCATTTTTTACAACCGTGACACAACCCATCCATGAGAGGGGTAGTTTGGACCAGGATGTCATAAGATTGGTAAGGTGTGTTAACATAGGAGGGTAGTTAGCAGAATATAGAATATTGAGGTCTGCCATCAGCTTGGGTCCTAAATCAGGAATATATTGACTGGACCAAGAGAAGGGTGGAGGACGTTGTAGTTGTGACACAGTTAAGGAGGGTAGAGAGATATTAAGAGCTGTAGACTTTTTGGGATTCACAACCAGGTCCGAAATCACTGCAAATTGGTCCAGGCATTGGAGAAGGTTGGGTGCTGAGATGAAAGGAGAAGACATGAAGAGGAGATTGTCATCAGAGAAAAAGCATAACTTATGATGATGACCGCCAAGTTCTAATCCTTTAATATCTTTACGTTAGTTCTTATCAACTGTGCTAAAGGTTCATTCGCTAGAAAAGGAGGGGGGGGGGGCAAGGGGCAGCCTTGCCTCATTCCCCTTTGTATTGAAAAAAAGTCTGACTTGTAACCCACGTACCTGAAGTAAGCCCTTGGGGAGGTGTAAAGGGGTAATATCCATTGGAGTCAAAGGCTTTTTTTATGTCTAAGGAAAGGAAACAGCCGGGTATGCGGCGTATGCAAGCTGCATGTTCTAGCAAAATCACTCTGTGGTCTCGGCTTGGCAGAGGGGGGTTAAAACCCATCTGATCCTTGTGTATCAAGGTGCCTATGATGGAGTTCAGCCATGCAGATAGGATTTTTCTAGGATTTTAACATCCAAGTTAAGAAGGGAGATTGGTGTGTAATGAAGCCATGTGGTGTGATCTGATTGGGGTTCAGGTAGCATAGAAATGACTGCTGTTAGGGAGTCTGAGCAGAAAGAATAACCTTTGAGTAAGGCATTAAATGCATTAACCAATAAAGGTGGAAGGAGGTTAGTAAATATTTTGGAATATAGGGCTGTAAGCTGTCTGGGCCAGGCCGCTTATTAGACTTTAGGGACTTGATGGAGTTCGGGACCTCAAGTTCTGTAATAGGTGTTTCCAGGGAAGAACATTGAGAAGCTGAGAGTGTTGGCAGAGATAGGCTTGAGAAAAGTTCAGTGGCCTGCGATTCATCATAGGAGCCGGTCTCAGAGTATAATTCTGCTAGATGTTTGTGGAAGACCTGTAATATTTTATTAGGATGGCTGGTGTGTGAAGTTTTTGTAATCTTTAAATGGACAAGTCTGTGTGTGTGGTCTGAGGTTCACAGTCCCAGGGATAGAAAAGTGTCAGGTTTGTTTGCATTCATATAATGTTTATGCCTGGATTGGCGTAGAACTTTTTCATCTGATTCTGTCAAGAAAACATCTATTTCTAGCCTGGTCTTGTCCAGGACAATCTATGAGAAGGTGAGGGGTCTGATTGGAAGGCTTTGTTGGCCTGGTGAAATGAAGTTTCTAAGTGGTGATGGATTGCTCGCTGTCCTTTCTTGAGATGTGAGGCTTGGCTGATACAGGCTCCTCTAATTACAGACTTATGGGCTTCCCAAAAGGTCAGGAGAGAGATGTCATCAGTTGTGTTATGTGTCAGGTATTCTTTGATGGCTAGTTCAATGTCCAGTCTGTGGGATGGGTGGGCCATTTAGACTCCATGTAGTGCTAGTTTGTTGGGGTACTAAGGAGGAGAGGGTCAAGAGGACAGCTTTGTGACCAGTCCAGGGGTAAGGTATGATGGTTCAGGATAGGAGGGCTGGGGACATACCTCTAGTCAGAAATATATGGTCAATGTGGGAGAAAGTTTTATGTGGATATGAGTAGTATGTATAGTGTCTTCTAGCTGGGTTAGCTTCTTGCCATGTGTCTATGAGAGAGCGTTGTTGGAGTTGTTGCTGGAAGGAGGATGTGGATGGATAAGAGGTTATGGGGGATTTGTCTAAAAAGGGATAAACTAGCTGGCTGGAATTGCCACATAGGGAATCTATTACTTGTAGCAAATGGGAGTTAGGATTGGGATTGGGGCATAGTATGAAGCTATAGTGATCTCTGAGTCAAGGAGGTGACCCACTAGAAAATATAACGGCCCTCTGGGTCCCAGATCCCTGCCTTGGGTGTAAAGGGAGTAGAGCAGTGGAAAGCTTTGAGTACACCTGTGTGTTTAGTTGCGGCAGAAGCCATATAAACCTGTGGGTAGGAAGAGCTGAGATATTTCGGCATATGGCTGGCAGTGAAATGAGTCTCCTGCAGGCACACCACATGTGCTTTGGCAGAGGCAAAGGATTTGAAGGCCTTAATTTTTTTATTCCTCAAACATTCAGGGTAAGTATATTTATTGGAGGCATGATAAAGGACAGATACAAAGCTGATTGTAGGTGTCGCATCATGGCGACATCATCACTCCTGGGACAGGAATAAGAGAAAGAAAGGAGAAAAGTGGGGGAAGCAAGGTTAGTAAAGAGAGAGAAATGTCTGACAAAACAGGTCAGGAGGCCAAAAGGCCATGATGTGAAAACAGGTAGGTTGTCCATCTGTCTATGTCACTGGGATATAAATGGACGGGAAAAAAACAGTCCTGGGCAGGCCCAACTCAGGCTACCAAGGAAAATGTGGGGGAGCAGTGAACATCTTCAGAAGCCACAGAGGCCAAAAAACAAGATATTAAACATCTGTTGTATAGAGGAGTCAGGCCAAGGATAGACTATTGGGAATAAGATGTCAGCCTGCAGATATAAGCAGTTGGTAAGTGTATGCATTGTTCAAAGAGGCTATGCTTGGCTGGGTATCATGGGCATTAAACAGCATTAGACCACAGCTGGATGAAAGGGTGATCCGTTTGTTATTTTGTTGTCCAGCTATTAGTAGAAGGTTTAGCTAACAGCATTGAGCTGTTAGTTGCAAAAATTGTGGAATTATACTAAATATATATTTTTTTGTTTAAAAACATTTTTGTTTTTTAAGAAATAGACTTCAAAATGGTATTACAGATTCAAATAGAATATACAACAGAAACAAGGAACAACTGCAGTATTCATTTCAAAGGTGGAATTATGTAGAATAAAAGGAAAAAGAGAAAAGAAATTTTGTACATGAGCAATATAGGTAGAGAGGTAGGCAGAGTTATAAAACAACCAACAAAGTAACTCAATCAATCAAAGCATAAATGGTCCTTATTGATCTAGTAAATGCCTGTGAGTTCTCCAAAGTTCCCATTTTCTGTCAAATAAATGCATCTTATCCAATAGAGTATAATGAATTCTCTCCATGAGCATCACCGCATCAACTCTGCAGAACTGTGGTCAATGGTACTGTGAGGGATTTCCAATGTAGGGCAATAGCCCATAGGGTGGATATACAAATGCTATGGATTAGCCTCATAACCTCAGTCTGAACTCCCGAGATAGGGGCTCCCAGTAGGCAGGACTGCATAGACAGATGCACCGGAGCACCTGCCACTGTAGAGGCAACTTCAGAAATGTTGTGCCACACCAATGAGAGGCTTGGGCAGGCCCAAAATATATGCATTAGAGTACCAGCAAAGCCACAGCCCTGGAAACAAAGGTGGGACGTCCCTGGATACATGGCGTGTAGTCTAGATGGGGTATGATACCATCTGGTTATTACTTTGAGGGCCGTCTCATGGACAGAAAGATCTAGAGCTCTTACACACATTATCCACCATGGAATCCCAATCCTCATCAGAAAAAGTGACATCACTATCAGCCTCCCATTTCTGTCTATAAAGAGGGGGTGAGGGAAAGAAAGTAACCAAAAATTGGCGATACAAATCTGAAATAAGACCCCTGCCCCTAGGAGAGTCACGGCTAATACGTTCAAAAAATGAAATCGGAGATGAAGACGTAAGACCAAAATGTGAATTAAAAAAAATGTCTAATCTGTTGATAATGATAATATTCACGAAGCGGAATACCAAAAAGTATGCGTAGCATCTCAAAAGTGATACAAGATCCTCCTCTCTGAAAGTCAGATAACCTAATAAAGGACCTATCATACCACCAACGGAATAGACGGACCTAGGCCTCCCGCCCATTGTGACCGGTAGAGGACCGATGAAGTAAAACGAGGGCGTTTGTTACGCCAAATAAAATGATTAATAATCCGTTGAAAGTGATCTAAGAACGTTTTTGAGACAGGGATTGGGAGTGATCTAAATAAATTAATTTAGGGAAGACATTCATTGTTACTGCCGTGACTCTGCCCAAGAATGAGATAGGGGATCCATGCCAGATCTTCAATAGAGGTGAGAGGCGTGACACACATGGTGGCCAATTAGCAGCAAATAATTTTGAGTATCTGGGGGTGAGGTTTATACCTAGGTATGAAATCTGATCTGTGGTCCAACGAAATGGAAAAGAATTGCGGAGAGATGCACCCAGGGAATCAGGAACATTAATAGGCAGAACTACTGATTTAGTAAAATTTACAGTAAGACCTGATACTGTTACAAAGTCATTCAATAATGAGCAGAAGTCAGGCAATGACACCAACAGTTTAGTAAGGAAAAGCATAACATCATCTGCATACATACAAATTGTGAAATGTGAACCAATAATGGGGAACCAGAAATGTCTGAGTGTGATTATTGCAATTGCCAAGGGTTCCAAAACAAGCCCCAATAATAAGGGTGAAAGAGGACAACCCTGACGGGTACCTCCGCCTAGTGTACAAAATACAGAATTGCAGCCTGGAAGTCTTATTCTTGTTTTGGGGGGAGTCATACAAAGCATGTACACCAGACAGAAATTCATCACTAAAGCCCATCTTCTGCAGTAATGAAAACAAGTACGGCCAGAGGACACCATCAAAGGACTTGTTAATGTCCCGGCTCAGCAACAAAACTTCTTTAGAATGCAAATTGACATCCTGCATAACATTTAATGTGAGAGGAATATTGTCCGTGATAAGTCTGCCTGGGATAAATCCTGATTGGTCCAGTGAGACCAAAGAGGAGATAATAGGGGCCAACCTATCTGCCAGAATGCGGCTAAATATTTTCAGATCATTGTTCATCACAGAGGTTGGTCTATAGTTTTGAGGTAAATGATGGTCTTTCAGGGGTTTAGGTAATAGAGACAGGTTAGCCAAGAGTATCTCCTCAGGAAACCTACCGCCCTGCAAAACATCATTGAATAATGACATCAAAGAGGGAGCCAATGTAGGAGCAAAATGTTTATAATAACTGGCCGTGAACCCATCAGGGCCGGTGCTGTGGAAGTTCTTAGTGCGCTAATCACACAGGATATTTCCTTCAAAGTGCATGGGGCATTGGGAGAGGATATCTGAGAGGGTGTGAGAGCAGGGAGGGGTATAGAATCAAGCCATGAGCCGTTTGAGGAAGCAGAAGTTGGTTGCGGGGGAACTAATAGGGTGGAATAAAAATTTTCAAAAATACTCAGGACTTCACGAGGAAGAGAGGAGATACTGCCGGATTTAGTACGTAACTTGTAGATATGTGGGGGTCATATTTAAAGGTTTAATTTCTGTGTCAGCATAGTAGATGCTGAATTACTATGTAATAAAAAGGAGGCCTTTGACCAGCGTAGAGCTTTTTCAGTTTTCTGGGATAGTAAAGTATTCAGTTCTAGACGCTTTTGCGATATCATGGTTTGTTACGGAGAGATGGATTGCCATCATGAGCCCTATAATGTGATTCTAATTCTCGGATAAGTTTCTGAATTTGTTTCCACCGCTCTCTTTTTCTAGAAGAAGCCATAGAAATAAGGTGGCCTCGCAGGACCGCCTTATGGGCTACCCACAAGATGGCCGGGGAGATATCAGGAGTTGTGTTTGACTGAAAGTATTCTTGAATGGAAGTAACTACTTCATGGCGGGTGTTAGTATCCGTAAGCATAGAGTCGTTAAGTCTCCAGGAGTAGGGAGTAGGGGCTAGACCTATAAAAGTGATAGACAGAGCGATAATATTATGATCTGACCAGGGGCTTAAATGAATGCAAGCTTTCCTAGAGTTAGCCAGCAGAATGGGGGAGCAATAGATATAATCTAGTCTAGCATAAGAGTCATGTGGGTGGGAGTAAAATGAATAATCTCTAGCTCCTACATTATGTGCCCTCCAGGAGTCTACCAGTTGAAGGGTGTCTAATTTTTTGGTAAGGGATTTTGGGAAGGCCTGGGAGGATGGTGAGGATGAGCTTTGGTCTAAAAGGGGGTTAACTACCAAATAAAATCACCTCCCACCAATAAACGAGGGGATAGAAACCTATCAAGAATTTTGAAATAAACGGGAAAAGGATGCTTGTGCAGAATTTGGTGCATAGACATTAGTGATCGTGAGTTCACGACCCGAGGGGGTGCCTTTAATAATGATAAATCTGCTCTCGGGGTCACGTGCCTGAGGGTTTTTTTTACTACAAACACATGGGAATAACATGCCCCTTCCCTGCTCATCCCGGGGAACTCTGGTAAGTATCTGCTGATCTACCAGGTCCCCAATTAGGACATGCAGGGCCTGCACCCTTTCCCAATCCTTGGGAAGGTGGGTTACCAGATACCTGGTGTGGGGACTGAAGTTGAACTCCAACCTGTACCCCTTCTTGATCAAGTCCAGGATGTACAGTTTAGAGAAGATTGAAGCCTACTGAGGGAGAAAGGTCCCCAGTCTTCTTTCCATTGGGACGTTCAAGTCATTGAGATGAGACTTGGTGGGCCTTGAGGAGGATTGAATAAGATTCCTCCTCTTCCCCTATTCCTGTGCCTTGTCCAATGTTTCTTAGGCTGAACCTCCTTAGCCTGCTGGGCCTGTGTTTTTCAACAAAAAACCCAACTAGAGTAAAACCTTTTCTTACTCTCTGGGAATGTCCTCTTGTTATGGGCTGTACATTCCAGAGCCTCCTCTAGACCTGGACCAAAAAGATTATCGCCAATAAAGGGTAAGGCACAAAGGTGCAGTTTGAATGCTGAGTTCCCTGTCCAGGTTTTTAACCAAAATGCCCTTTTAGCTGAATTCACTAGGGCAGAGGTTCAAGCCGCTAGCTTAACTGATTTGGCCGAGGCATCCACAAGGAAACCAACTGCTTTAAACAGCAAAGGAAATTATTTCAGGATTTGCTGCCTGAAGGTTCCTGCCGAGAGATGCAACTACCTGGGTAAGCCAGCATTCCAGATTTCTGGTGACACAGGTAGCCGATAAAGGTGGCCTAAGGCTGATGGAAGTGGAATCCCAGGCCCTGCGGAGTAAGACTTCATCCCTCTTATACATAGGGTCTTTCAGAGCCCCCATTTCTTCAATGTTAAGTCTGTCCTTTTAGAGACTTTAGATAAGGGGGTGTCTAATTTCTGAACCTTGTTCCATTGCTGGGACCCGTTATCCTAAAAAGGAAACCTCCTTTTAAGGTTACTTGAGAAAAAGGGTTTCCTCTCAGGGCTTTCCCATTCCTGCCTAATGGTATCAACCAGGGAACTATGGACTGGAAAGACACTAGTCTTTCTAGCATACAAACCTTGATACATGAGGTCATGCTTAGATAGGCAAACATCCTCCTCCTCGATCTCTAAGATAGCTTTAAGGAGGTCGTCCACATCTTCCAGGGGCAATTTGTTCCTGAAATCTCTGGAGGAGCAAACTTCACCGTCCTCCTCTTATGAGCCTGAATCTACCCGTGAGGAAGCAAGGGACCTAGGATCCTCCTCCGGGTCCTCCCCCCCTCTTAATGCATCTGCTACCTCCGAAACCGCCGATTGGGTCCAAGGATCCAGTGGCAACTGCATTTTCCAACAGGGATCTAAAGGAGTGAAATGTAGACAACATGTCATCCTTAATGGAGGTGAGCACTTTATGGCACGCTGTAAATGACTTATCCTCAATTAGGCTAGCCACACAATTGCGGCATAAGGGTTTTTCCCAGCTGAACCCAATTTAGCTGCACAAACTGCCCACTTCTTCTTGGGAGTCTGACTCTGCACCTTGTCCTGGACATTAACCTACAATAAGCAAGAAAAAACATAATACAGAAAATAATCAGCCCAGGGCCCCTCATACAAAACCACTGTGCTGGGGGAGCAAGAAAAGGAAGTGTGCCCACCAGGGTCAGCAAGAGGGATCAGAGTTCCCAAGCTTACCTTAGAGGAGCCAGTGCCTGAAGGACCAGGGTCTGCCTGAGAAGTGCCAGCGCCTTCCATCCATCCCTCTTGGTGTGAAGCCACAGGCTCTGCTGGGTTTGTACACCAGACTGGATGCCTAACCAGATGCTAGTGCCGCTATGGAGACTGGGACCACGAGTCTCAGGCGCCCATCGATGACATCACTGCAGCCAGAACTTCCGGTTTCTGGACAGCACCCAGAAGTTGCGGCTACTCACACGCCTGCTTGGCAGTCACTCTGCCCCACTGTGCATCGGATGCTGAAGCCCCCCCCCCCCTCCCACACGGGAAGGAGAATGACAGGCATCAAAGGTCCAGGACCCCCCAGGACATCCCCGATGGTCATCATCCATTGAGGCATGGAAAGATATCAGGTGCGCAGCCCCACTCCCCCTGAAGGGATCACGTCAGGCAGGAGGAAGTAAGATAGACCAGGAGCCACCAACAACCTCTAGGGCCCAGGGCTTTGAGACAATCAGTTCCTTGATGACTGCACCCATCCTTGCAGAGGAAACACTAAAAACTCAGGAGGGAGGCCTAGTGGTCCGCCTTTTATAGTACTGTGCTTACGTGTTTCCTGTCCCAGAGGGAGGAGCTCTGTCTCAGGAAGGCTGTCCTGGAGGACGTTTGGAGAAATGAACATTAGAGTGTCTGAGAGACAAAAGCCAGAAATAGATCAGTGGCTGCATGCACACCTCATTGTTAGGCTGCAGGTAGAGAGGCAGAGATGAGGCAGGATTTATCATGAAATACAAATTAAAGTGTATTATTATCAAAACAGCCAAGAATATTTCACAAGGTCTGAAAAGTATGTAAGTCATCGAGTTATTCCCCAATTTAAGAAGAAGAGCATAACTGCAGGTAGTAAATGTAAGAGAGGAGTTGCAGATGATACGATGGTGGGTAGTATGTACAGGAGAGGAGTGTGGGGGGTATGACAGTGATGGGTATGTACAGGAGAGGAGTACGGAGGTATGACAGTGATGGGTATGTACAGGAGAGGAGTACGGAGGTATGACAGTGATGGGTATGTACAGGAGAGGAGTACGGAGGTATGACAGTGATCGGTATGTACAGGAGAGGAGTACGGAGGTATGACAGTGATGGGTATGTACAGGAGAGGAGTGTGGAGGTATGATAGTGATCGGTATGTACAGGAGTGTGGAGGTATGACAGTGATAGGTATGTACAGGAGAGGAGTGTGGAGGTATGACAGTGATGGGTATGTACAGGAGAGGAGTACGGAGGTATGACAGTGATGGGTACGTACAGGAGAGGAGTGTGGAGGTGTGACAGTGATGGGTATGTACAGGAGAGGAGTACGGAGGTATGACAGTGATGGGTATGTACAGGAGAGGAGTACGGAGGTATGACAGTGATGGGTATGTACAGGAGAGGAGTGTGGAGGTATGACAGTGATGGGTATGTACAGGAGAGGAGTACGGAGGTATGACAGTGATGGGTATGTACAGGAGAGGAGTACGGAGGTATGACCGTTCCCAGGGAGGAGTATCTCAGGAAGGGTCTATACTCCACCATAACTCTGGTTCTCGGAGTGTCAGGTCCCAGCGGGTTCTCCTGGTGTCTCTCCTGTTATTCTGTCTCGGACACATCAGAGGAACATGGTGGGAGATCGGCCTGAATGTCCTTCCTAGGAGGGAATACCGGAGCCATTCTGAGGCCCATTTAATGGCCGGCAATGAGGAGGAAACCAACACTGAGAAGTAGATGCTGAGATATATACAGCACGGGGCAGCACAGTGGCTGAGTGGTTAGCACTTCCTCCTGGCAGTACTCGGGTTGTTGGTTCAAATCCCAACCATGGCACCACCTGCCTGGAGTTTGCATGTTCTCCCTGTGGCTGTGTGGGTTTCCTCCGGGTACTCAGGTTTCCTCCCACACTACAAAGACATGCTGGGAGGTGAATTGTCTCCTAAGTTGTCCCTAGTATGTGTATCTATGAATGTGAGTTAGGGCCCTTAGATTGTACGCTCCTCGGGGGCGGGGACTGATGGGAATGTACAATATAGATGTAAACTGACGGCGCTATATAAGTACCTGGAATAAATAATAATAATACACCCAGATCATCGATGACGAGGAGGAAGGTTCAGTCACAGATGATTGGTCCGTCTATAGCAGGGACAGGAGCCGGGACCAGGAATAGGAGATCCACCTGACTTACCCATGTGCTCTGACATGGAGAAGATCCCATGCTGGCCCTATGGTGGCCGTGTGTTCAGGATGGAGACCGACAATCACGGGACCGTCTGGAAGCAGATCTAAAATGGCTGAGAGGAGGAAAGTGTTCCTGGGACAGGAAGTGACACAAGACAGGAAGTGACACGTACAGGAAGTGACTATAGACAGATTTATACAGAGGCAGCAGTATGGAGAGCAGACACTATATGGTGCTGGTCCAAAAAAAGCTGAATAGCATGAAATAACAGGGAAAAAAAACTGAAAAACAAAAGATGATGGCGGCTTGTAAACTTCTATTATCACATTACAGTGGATTAGATCATCCTTCATTTTTTTGTAGCCCGCCTGTCCCTCCTCCAGTGGCCATTTTCCCTTAGTCTGATATCAATGTACATTTATCATATTACAGTGCAGTGGATTAGATCTCCCTCCTCCATTTTGTTGTAGCCCGCCTGTCCCTCCTCCGGCGGCCATTTTCCCTTAGTCTGATATCAATGTATGTGCAGTTATCACATTACAGTGCAGTGGGTTAGATCTCCCTCCTCCATTTTGTTGTAGCCCACCTGTCCCTCCTCCGGCGGCCATTTTCCCTTAGTCTGATATGAATGCTGGCACATTTTGTCCCCTGATATTAGACATTAGCCGGGTGATTGTATACACACAGCGGGCAGATCTCAATCAATGTCACCCACTAGTCTATACTGTCACGGGGTTGGCCAGCCAATCATGTGGCTCCTATTCTGTCCTTCCCATTCCTAGTACATAGGACTCATCTTCCATACTACATTCATGATACAACAAGATGGAAACTCCCAATATACAGAGAAAATCTCCCATAAAATACATAGAAATCACATCTGCCCTAAAGGGCCATAAACATAAGAAGATTGCCCCCGACGCCCCCAGATTCATCTACAATACTAGCCAAGGTGTCATTGGTCCCCCTAATACACGGATAGTCCCCCAATCCTGCATTCATACATGTGACAATACACCATGGATTCCTCCCGCTCTATATTATGTCTCCATACAAATCAGTCGCCATCCAATCCATCCATCTCACAAAAGCTCCAATACCCAGCAAATGTTTCCGTCTCCTCCTAGTAATAACCATGTGATCTCCATGAGAATAAAGCGCCAATTTGTGTCCTTATCCCCTCCCCCTACGCAGGATGTACACCATGGCCACGCCTCTTTATGTAACTGACAATTGCGCGGTCGTGCAACGCTGCACCCAAACTAAATATCCGTCCTTTCTTCACACAAATAGAGCTTTCTGTCGGTGGGATGTCATCACCTGCGCGCTTTTTATTTTTCACGCCATAAACAAAAAAAGACCAAAAATTTTGAAGAAAAAAAATTTGTTGTACTTTTGACTATAAAATATATAAAGTAACCTCAAAGTTAGTTATAAATTTCACCAAAATGTCTCCCGCTCCATGTTTATGGGAAAAGGACCCCAATAAGTGGATATTGATTGCTGTGTGTGACCGTTATATCGTCTGCAGACTATGGGGAGATCATGGGGTGTACACAGCTTGTACTTCTCACTGCACAGCACATTTCTGGGGGGCTAAGATACCAGGACACCCCCAATACCAGGACACCCCCAATACCAGGACACCCCCAATACCAGGACACCCCCAAATACCAGGACACCCCCAATACCAGGACACCCCCAATACCAGGACAGGACACCCCCAATACCAGGACACCCCCAAATACCAGGACACCCCCAATACCAGGACAGGACACCCCCAAATACCAGGACACCCCCAATACCAGGACACCCCCCAATACCAGGACACCCCCAATACCAGGACAGGACACCCCCAAATACCAGGACACCCCCAATACCAGGACACCCCCAATACCAGGACACCCCCAATACCTGGACACCCCCAATACTGGGACACCCCCAAATACCAGGACACCCCCAAATACCAGGACACCTCCAATACCAGGACACCCTCAAATACCAGGACACCCCCCAATACCAGGACACCCCCAATACCAGGACAACCCCAAATACCAGGACAGGACAACCCCAAATACCAGGACACCCCCAAATACCAGGACATGACACCCCCAAATACCAGGACACCCCAAATACCAGGACACCCCCAAATACCAGGACACCCCCAATACCAGGACACCCCCAATACCAGGACAGGACACCCCCAAATATCAGGACACCCCCAATACCAGGACACCCCCAATACCAGGACAGGACACCCCCAAATACCAGGACAGGACACCCCCAAATACCAGGACACCCCCAATACCAGGACACACCAATACCAGGACACCCCCCAAATACCAGGACACCCCCATTATCAGGACACCCACATATAGCAGGACACCCCCAAATACCAGGACACCCCCAAATACCAGGACACTCCCAATACCAGGACACCCCCAAATACCAGGACACCCCCAATACCAGGACACCCCCAAATACCAGGACACCCCAAATACCAGGACACCCCCAATACCAGGACACCCCCAATACCAGGACACCTCCAATACCAGGACACCCCCAAATACCAGGAATGGACACCCCCAAATACCAGGACACCCCCAATACCAGGACACCCCCAAATACCATGACACCCCTAAATACCACGACACCCCCAATACCACGACACCCCCAATACCAGTACAGGATACCCCAAAATACCAGGACGGGACATCCCATATACCAGGACACCCCCAATACGAGGACAGGACACCCCCAAATACCAGGACACCCCCCAATACCAGGACACCCCCAAATACAAGGACACCCCCAAATACCAGGACACCCCCAAATACCGGGACACCCCCAAATACCGGGACACCCCCAAATACCAGGACACCCCCAATACCAGGACAGGACACCCCCAAATACCGGGACATCCCCAAATACCAGGACACCCCCAATACCAGGACACCCCTAAAAACCACGACACCCCCAATACCAGGACACCCTCAATACCAGGACACCCCCAAATACCAGGACACCCCCAATACCAGGACAGGACACCCCCAATACCAGGACACCCCCAATACCAGGAAACCCCCAAATACCAGGACACTCCCAAATACCAGGACACCCCCAAATACCAGGACACCCCCAATACCAGGACACCCCCAAATACCAGGACACTCCCAAATACCAGAACACACCCAATACCAGGACACCCCCAAATACCAGGACACTCCCAAATACCAGGACACTCCCAAATACCAGGACACCCCCAAATACCAGGACACCCCCAATACCAGGACACCCCCAAATACCAGGACAGGACACCCCCAATACCAGGACACCCCCAATACCAGGACAGGACACCCCCAATACCAGGACACGCCCAAAAAGCAGGACAACCCCAAATACCATGACACCCCCAATACCAGGACACCCCCAAATACCAGGACACCCCCAATACCAGGACACTTCCAAATACCAGGATACCCCCAATACCAGGACACCCCAAATACCAGGACACCCCCAAATACCAGGACACTCCCAATACCAGGACACCCCCAAATACCAGGACACCCCCAAATACCAGGACACTCCCAAATACCAGGACACCCCCAATACCAGGACACCCCCAAATACCAGGACACCCCCAATACCAGGACACCCCCAAATACCAGGACACCCCCAAATACCAGGACACTCCCAAATACCAGGACACACCCAATACCAGGACACCCCCAAATACCAGGACACTCCCAAATACCAGGACACCCCCAATACCAGGACACCCCCAAATACCAGGACAGGACACCCCCAATACCAAGACGGGACACCCCCAATACCAGGACACCCCCAAATACCAGGACACCCCCAAATACCAGGACACCCCCAATACCAGGACACCCCCAAATACCAGGACACCCCCAATACCAGGACACCCCAAAATACCAGGACAGGACACTCCCAAATACCGGGACACCCCCAAATACCAGGACACCCCCAAATACCAGGACGGGACAAACACCCCCAAATACCAGGACAGTACAAACACCCCCAAATATCAGGACAGGACAAACACCCCCAAATACCAGGACAGTACAAACATCCCCAAATACCAGGACAGGACAAATACCCCAAATACCAGGACAGGACAAACACCCCCAAATACCAGGACAGTACAAACACCCCCAAATACCAGGACAGGACAAACACCCCCAAATACCAGGACAGGACAAACACCCCCAAATACCAGGACAGCACAAACACCCCCAAATACCCAGACACTATAAACACCCCCAAATACCAGGACAGGACAAACACCCCCAAATACCAGGACAGTACAAATACCCCAAATACCAGGAAAGTACAAACATTTTGTAACACAAGCCTCCAGTTGTTACCACCCCCCTCACAGATGTTCTTACAGTCATGTAAATGATCCTGGCTGAAGCTGTAGGAACTCATGTTACATATACCTCATATAGAGGGGGAGGGGAGATGGGCGGGGTCAATGAGGGGAGGGGAGAAGGGTGGGGTCAATGAGGGGAGGGGAGAAGGGCGGGGTCAATGAGCAGAGGCTTTTTAAGCTGAAAGAGAGCTGAATATTGGGGCCAATTCAGCTCACACTGGACAAAGGGGCCACACAGGCAGAGGAGAGGAACCCGACCAGAGGAGAGTCATCAGAGGAGCTCCACATCCAGACCAGGACACCATCAGCCAGGTATTCATCCCCCAATTCACCCTACTACCCCCCCACTGCTCCTCATCCACCCGTCTGTCCCCCCCCCACTGCTCCTCGTCCACCCGTCTGCCCCCCCCACTGCTCCTCATCCACCCGTCTGTCCCCCCCACTGCTCCTCATCCACCCGTCTGTCCCCCCCACTGCTCCTCATCCACCCGTCTGTCCCCCCCCACTGCTCCTCATCCACCCGTCTGTCCCCCCCCCCCCACTGCTCCTCATCCACCCGTAATAAACCTCCTACAAAACAAATTGTGCAGCTAGCATATAATGTGTTCCCACATGGAAACCGTAAATCACAATACAAAATGCAGCGCAGCAATATAAACTCCAATGGTGCTAATAATACAAATGTACATATATGAAGAGTGAGAACAGAAATGGTGTTTGTGACAATAAATATGTGCTACACCCAATATCTTCACAATGCAGACACATAAATAATCACAGACTTGCACATAACAGTGCTGAAATAAACAGAAATACCAAATAAAATGTACTCAATAGTGAACTGTCCCTTTAACCACTTCCCGTCCGGCTGTTGTATATAAACGGCCGGACGGTGGCACTGCAGGGTCAGGTGTCCGTCTATAAACGGCCTCCCCGCACCCTGCTTGTGCGCGCTCCCTAGGAGCGTGCAGCACCGCGATCCGGTGCCCGCTGTGTCCTCCGGACACAGTGAAACACCGATCGTCGGACGGGACCTCTGTACGAGGTCCCGATCATGTGATCACTGATTGGCCAATCAGTGATCACATGCAAAGTGGTAAGCAAGATGTCACTTCTGACATCATTGCTTACTATGTGTGAAATCTGTGAATGATCACAGAGGTCACATGGTACAAGGCTATTCACAAAAGCCTTGTACCATGTGACAAGCTGTGACCAATCACAGCTCACTCAGTACTTCTCAATGAGTGCAGGAATGCAGACAGAGAGAAAGAGAAATGATTGCTTTTACATCCTATATGGGTGTGAAAGCAATCAGTGTAAAAAAAAAAAAAAAATCTCCATCACCCCTCACAAGTAGTACAGTGTCACCATGGTGACACTGTACTACTAGGGTGACAGTATGTAAAAAATAAAAATAAAAAATAACATATAAAAATGTAAAAAAAAATGTTTAAAAATTTATAATTTTTGCTTATAAACTAATTTGGATTTTTTTTTTTACTAAAAAGATAACGGAATATATTTTGGCTAAGATTTATGATGAAATATTATTTATTTGCAAAATGTTATAAAAAAAACACTTTTTTTCAAAATTTTTGGACATTTTCATTTACATAGAAAAAAAAATTAAAATCCCAGCGGTGAATAAATACCACCAAAATAAAGTTTTATCTGTCTCAAAAAATGGTAAAAAATTCATTTGGGTACAGTGTTGCATGACCGCGCAATTGTCATTCAAAGTGTGATAGCGCTAAAAGCTGAAAATTGCCCTGGTCAGGAAGGGGGGGAAAGTGTCCGGACAGGAAGTGGTTAAATCTCAGATATCTTCACATGAGCTTGTCCAGTATGTCTCCTATATATCGTGATCCAAATACACCGGCAACAAGTGTCTCATATATAAAATCTCCAAACATTGGTGAATGTTCCCTTTAAATCCGCTGTACTCCAAGTGGATCAGTGTAATCACACTACTGCATACACGTGTCCGGTGCTCCCGTGTCACCCCTTAGTGTACATCCACCTCCAACACACTATTGTGCTCACCTCCAGGTTTGACCCGTAATGCCAGGTCAGACTACGCTTCTCCCTTTAACACGGGAGGGTATACTGGTACACAGATCTTCACCATTGTCAGCACTTTAAAACTCTCCAAAATGCTCCACAATCATAGGAACAAAATGCTCCATATAGTGTAGTATTGCCAAGTAAAACGGACTTTATTAAAACAATCAAAATAAAGTCACATTTAAAAGTGTCCACCTGGGACACTGCAGGGTAAAAACTCACTATATAGTATGTCTTGTGAAATGGTGGCATGTGCACTTCCGGGTTGTGGCTTGACATCATTGGTGTACCCTACGCGTTACGTCACATGGTGGGTCTGGAAATGGTCAGTGGGGACAAGATCCAGACCCACACAGGCATCTGTGCAGCTTGAGATCATCTCTAATAGTGATCTATTGCTGGCTGCAACCAGCATCTCTAGAGTGGATATGTAACAGAACCGACCCGGCCTGTGCTGAGTACTTCCATTATAATACCGCTTCCCCGTGTGGACACCGACCACAGACACCACAGCCGACCGTACAAGACTAGACAACACCAGTCCTGAAGTAAACCAGGAAATAGACTATTTTTTGTTAACACAGATACAAGATATATACATTCAATGAAACAACCCCCCCTCCCTGCATAATGACACAGGGCGGGGCAATCTACCTTTAGTAACAAGAGATACACCAGCAGACAGTCCCATCAGGAGGGAGGGCTGCTGGAGACACCCTCACAAAGCCAATACACATACATCCCATAATAGTTTTCTCCCAAGCCAGACACACAATAGAACAATGGGATGCAACTACATGGCATTAAACAATCTACAACCCCCCCCCCAATATTAGGACAGATCACCCTGTACCCCTAACAGGCACAGGGTGACTTACACATAAGAGGGATATGGGGAGCTGAGACAGGGGTCTCCCCACCTCTCCAAAGGGGGCTGTGCTCCATGGGCCCCCCACCCAAAGTGAGCTGTGTTCCATGGGCCCCCCCACCCAAAGTGAGCTGTGTTCCATGGGCCCCCCACCCAAAGTGACCCCCATCACAGAATACATTGTATACAGCAAACTCTTCATAAACAGGATGGGGAATCTACATGACAAGTAAGGGGAACCTGCATACTGGAGTCACGGATCAGATCCCCATTAATGTTTTGTTTTCCAGTAATAATAATCAGGACATACAATTCGGTGACATTACCAGGACTGAGAAAGCATGCATGGCATGGAATGTGTTTCATCATCTAACAGGGAGATACAATACAGACATTGAGGGGATAATAGTCCGATGGAAGTGCTACATCCATATTCAGGAGAAGAGAACATGTCACAGAAAATTGCTTCAAGAAACTCCCAACTTGGACAAACCTCCAGTAATAAACAATCTTCAGTGTATTCACCTCATCAATATTGTGTTGTCCTGCAAAGTGTATGCCGGAGGGTTCAAATCGGATGTTGCAGCTTGGCAGGGTGTAGCTCAGCTCTGCCATAGAGGAAGCGGACAATTTGGGCAAGTGTGTGACCAGCACTTACACTGCCTGTAACGTCTACTTGTGTGTGGGGGAGGGTAGAAGGAGGGTGGGGAGAGGGTATAGGTAAAGGGGTGCAAGACCAGTGGGGGCTAAGGAAAAAAGGGGGATCTTAAACTGTGTATAAGTACAATGATCTTATGATCTTCGTTACGGGAGGGTTATGATTTGAGGTCAGCCATGAGGGGGAGGAGTCAGGTAATGTCTCAATAAATATCTACACAAGTATAATTGGATGTGTGAGACCCCATTATCCAGTATATTCATCAGAGGACTGGAAGTGGATCCAGCATGCCCAGATAGAGGTGACCCTAGAAGGGGAGCCGTGACAAATGGAAATGAGCTCTTCCATCTCTGCAACCATTGATGGTATATCAGAGCTGACACCAGAAGTGGCTCCATCACCTGAGGTGGTGTCACAGAACTGCATGGCGGCTGACTATCCCTCGGAAGCTCAAGGTGGAGTCTACAAACTGGTGTCACATAGATAGTGTTGTCCATTTATATGAGAACATGAGGATCTGAGAAGGAGATATCTACACAAGGTAAAGGAGATCCAACAGGCACCTGGGTGGGGGAAGTTGGATCCAATGTTTTTGGATGGGCTGAGCTGGAACTTGGTGGGTTTGCTGCTTAAGCCTTTAGATGTTACTAATAGTTCTGATAGTAATTCTACACATTGCTGGGATTTCTCTCGCTGCCAGAGTGGAGTTGGCCTCCACTGAACAAAGCTCATTTTAGGCCTTCAGCCTGGACATAGTTACATAACTAATCTGATAGAAAGAAGACACAAGTCCATCCAATTCCACCAATAGAGGGGGGGAGGGGCACACACATAGAAACCCTCCATATACACGATCCTATACCCACAGCTCATCCAGAGGAAGGAAAATCCAATCTGCTCAAACAAAGGAAAATCATTCCTTCCTGACCCCCCGAGAGGCAATCGGATATTCCCGGGATCACCTTCCCTATAAATGTTCTATCCAGTTATATTCTGTGTATCCAAGAAAGGATCCAGGACTTCTGTAACGCAATCCACCAAAAATACAGCAAGGGCAGCGAGGGGGGAGGGGGATTAGATATGCTGAAGCACCCCCATAATTCCCTCAGCACCCCCATAGATCCCCCAGCACCCCCATAATTCCCCCAGCACCCCCATAGATCTCCCAGCACTCCATAGATCCCCCATGGTCACAGTCAGGTCTTGAATATCTCTTTTTGTGTATCAGTTGCCCAGAACTGGGAGTATTGTAGATCCCAGACAGGGGACTTTGTCCTGATGTGCGGAGGGATCCAGCGGCTCAGAACTGCAGACCCCGATGCTGTGGTTCTAGTTGTGGCTGCAGGGACCCCGGTGGATTGCTATCTCCCTGTGCCCAGAAGAAGTCCTCTGAGGTCCTCGGGGTGAAGTGGTCACACCGGGAGGAGGATTGCAGCTGCCGGCATCCTCCCCATATCACAATGATCAGTCGGAGATTCAGCAGATATACAGCCACTCCATCCCTTCCACAATTGGAGGAAGGGGGTCCCCCCATCCCACTGTCCCCTTTCCTGGCCCCTCCCATCCCACCGGGGAGCCGGGACTCATCCAACTGGTGGCATCCTGAGCACTGAGCAGACACAGAGGAACTGACGTTGTCCCTCCTTCTCTGTGACATCAGAACCCGGAACCAACCAGGATTCCATCCCTTCCGCTTCTGCTTTGGTGACAACCTGTTAGTGGCTTGTCCAGCATGCCATCCAAGCCGTGCCACTTTTCTCCGATGCTTTGGAGGCCAGAGGAGAGGTCTAGGATCTCATAGAGGCCACACCTCTCCATAAAGAGGACCTGTCCCAGCCCATGATATCACCAGGTGAGCTGTTCATCCCGTGTCCTAGCAAGAGAGTTACCACCATCCAAAATAAAGGGGCATGTTAGAGAGAAACCAATCCTAAAAGGAATGAGTGACTCCACCCCCTGTGCTCATACATGTAGGTCCCGCCCACAAATGTACACAGTGGTGGAACACCGCACTCACACATGTAGGTCCTGCCCACACATGTACACAGTGATTGCCCCCCGCATCCACGCATGTAGGTCCCGCCCACACAGTGATTGACCCCCGCACTCATGCATGTAGGTCTCGCCCACACAGTGATGCCCCCCCGCACTCACACATGAAGGTCCCGGCCCACACATGTACACAGTGATGGCCCCCCGCACTCACACATGTAGGTCCCGCCCACACAGTGATGGCCCCCCGCACTCACGCATGTAGGTCCCGCCCACACAGTGATGCCCCCCGCACTCACACATGTAGGTCCTGCCCACACATGTACACAGTGATGGCCCCCTGCACTCACACATGTAGGTCCCGCCCACACATGTACAGTGATGGCCCCCCGCACTCACACATGTAGGTCTCGCCCACACATGTACACAGTGATGGCCCCCTGCACTCACACATGTAGGTCCCGCCCACACATGTACAGTGATGGCCCCCCGCACTCACACATGTAGGTCTCGCCCACACATGTACACAGTGATGGCCCCCTGCACTCACACATGTAGGTCCCGCCCACACATGTACAGTGATGGCCCCCCGCACTCACACATGTAGGTCCCGCCCACACATGTACAGTGATGGCCCCCCGCACTCACACATGTAGGTCCCGCTTACACATGTACAGTGATGGCCCCCCGCATTCACACATGTAGGTCCCGCCCACACATGTACACAATGATGGTCCCCGCACTCATACATGTAGGTCCCACCCACACATGTACAGTGATGGCCCCCCGCACTCACACATGTAGGTCCCGCCCACCACATGTACACAGTGATGGCCCCCCGCACTCACACATGTAGGTCCCGCCCCCACATGTCAGGGGTCTCCAGGAACATCATGGGTCTGTCAGCAGACCTCCTGTGTGACTCCAATCTGGGGCCCTGGAAAGGCGTTTCATGCGTATCCTATGGAGATTTCATGGACGCACTTTGCGGGTGATCACAGGCGTGTGCAATGTGAAGGCGTGACATGTGTGTGTAGAAAATGGCGGATTATTCCGTGTCGGTGTGACTAAAATCCAGGAAATAGAGATTTTCCGGAAAAGTGCGCCAATCCCGTGTGACATAAAACATTGCCACGCCCACCATTTTATTCTCTATGGTTCCTGCATAAAAACATGGAATCATGTCTGCCCCCCTACGGGAGGGGTTATATGGGGGCGGGGCCAGTGGAAGCTCTGTGATTGGCTGTGGGGGGGGTCGGTCGGCTCTGAGGACACTTTCCAGCTCTCGGGATGTTGGCTTTGCTCAGCTGTCTACACAATTCTGAAGAGGGGCAGTAATATACTGCAAGAGAGGCTTTACCGCCCCCCACTGCAGTCTGACCACAGAGCGGGGGCAGCACAGGGTCCCCCCACTTCCCATAGACTTCTCTTATGTCCCCCGTTTTTGGTGCCTTTTCTGAAAGTTCACCAAAGATGCCGCATGCAGGACTGCGGGGGAGGGAGGGGGGGTCAGAAAACGCACCAAAAACTTGATGTCATAGAAGTCTATGGGGCGTACACTGGGCAGACCGCAGGGCTCAGTGTGAAAGCATTCTTATGTTTCTCCATGAAGGTCTAAGGGCCGGCTCACACTTGCTTTGCCCTCTGAAGAATGATCTGGTTTTGGATCGCTCTTCAGAGGGCACATTACAGGCAGGGAGGTGTCATTATATGGCCTCCTCACATTCTGCTTGAATCCCTTCAGCCCCGCCCTGGCCTACCACACCCGCCCCATTCCCTGGAATCGGTGACATTGGCTGGGCCCGCTGATAGTGACAGTGGTGTCATTCCTGCCGCCGCACATAGACCCCCCTAGCTGAAAGGGGGGAGCAGGTCCATGGAGGTATAAGTGTGGCTCAGCCTTGGGGTATTACCATCCCCCAACAAGCCCTGACTGTCCTGTCCCCATAATACAGCCCAGCCCATTCTCTGCTCTCCCCTCCCCCTCCCCCATACACTCTTCTCTTCTCCCGGACTGATCCCGCCATGTTTTCTCTGTTCTCATACACGGTACAATCTGATTGGACGATCTCTTCTAGAATGACGGAAACTGTGTAATATGAGGACAAAGCTCAGCCAATCATTGTCTTCGTATCCAATCTGGCCTGTCCTTGTCCAATCAGATTGTACCGTGTTTTGTCCCCTCCCATCCCCCCACAGTCTCTATGAAGCCTGAACACAGGCCCCTCCCAGGCCCCTCCCATTCTGTCATCATTCCATTACCATCCCCTGTACAGAAATGGGGGGCGTCTAGCAGGTGGTACTGCTCACCACAGGACATGCTTTCCTCCCAGTGACACCACGAACACAGGACATTTCTTTCCTTCCAGTGACACCACCAACACGGGACATGTCTTTCCTTCCAGTGACACCACCAACACGGGACATTTCTTTCCTTCCAGTGACACCACCAACACAGGACATTTATTTCCTTCCAGTGACACCACCAACACAGGACATTTATTTCCTTCCAGTGACACCACCAACATGGGACATTTCTTTCCTTCCAGTGACACCACCAACACAGGACATTTATTTCCTTGCAGTGACACCACCAACACAGGACATTTCTATCCTTCCAGTGACACCACCAACACAGGACATTTCTATCCTTCCAGTGACACCACCAACACAGGACATTTCTATCCTTCCAGTGACACCACCAACACAGGACATTTCTATCCTTCCAGTGACACCACTAACACAGGACATTTATTTCCTTGCAGTGACACCACCAACACAGGACATTTCTATCCTTCCAGTGACACCAACACAGGACATTCTTTCCTTCCAGTGACACCACCAACACAGGACATTTCTTTCTGCTGATTGTCTCTCTGTGGAAACCAATCATTCCCATCCAGGACTCTCTGGGTTTTCTCTATGGAAGAAACAAATACAGAGAGAGGTGGGCTGAGAGAGAACTCCGCTTCTTTCAGTGTTTATGAGACAGAACCGGGAACTCGGGAAATGAATCGTCCAGCGTCGGTTATATTTATTTGATGGTAATTCTCCCACCAGAAGGATGGAGGCGCTGCTCTATGGAGATCCATTCAATCATCTCTCGCTTTCTTTCCCTCTCAATTCAATGAGCTTTATTGGCAGGAACAAATGACATTGTAGCATTGCCAAAGCAGTTTGTATGGGAAGAGGGGAAATATAAAGGGGGAGGGGTCCATGGGAAGGATTATGAAGTCCTCAGTGTTTCATGTCCTCTCAGTCTGTGGCATGGTGTCACATGTGGTGCAGCTATTTCCCCCATTGGCTCCTCTTCTCCCAGTAGAATTTGGAGTTTCCTCCTTTCTTCTATAGAAGTGAAGTCCGGGATGAGAGCGGAGAGTCTCTGGAAGTGAGTGTCCCTCACTTATGAGTACTTGGGGCCCCGTACTGTCCTCCTCCCTCTCTCCCCCCCAGGTCCCAGAGGATGGCAGCCCATTCACAAAGTGCAGTGCGATTGGCCCATGAGCAGGAGGAAACCGGCTGTGGGGAGTCATGAGAAACGTGCAGTTCCTGGTGGACCGGAGCCTGACCGGGAAAACGTTTATCTGGGGTGACGTTTGGGGACAATGTGATCAGTGACACCCACTTATGTCTGATCTCACTATTACTTTTCTATCCGAGTTTTCACTTCAATACGGGAAATAATGTGAAATCTGAGGGAAATGTGAGAGCCATATGAAGACTTTGGGCCGTTCTATTGTCTGTTCATATGTCTGTGTGTACATCACACCGAAAAGAGGGACATTTACAGGGCAAAGAGGGACAGAGAAATATGGTGTCACACAAGGGAGAGTGATGGGAGATATGATCAAATACAATCTCATTACCTCCTCTGCTCACACTTCCAGCAACGTCTCCTCTATAATTCCTCCCACATGGAGCTTCCTGCCTGTGCCTGACATCACTTCCTGTCTGTGCCTGAAATCACTTCCTGTGTGTGCCTGACCTCACTTCCTGTCTGTGCGTGACATCGCTTCCTGTGTGTGCCTAACCTCACTTCCTGTCTGTGCCAGCCATCCCTTCCTGTCTGTGCCTGACATCACTTCCCGTCTGTGCTAGACCTCACTTCTTGTCTGTGCCTGACATCACTTCCTGTCTGTGCCTGACATCACTTCCTGTGTGTGCCTGATGTCACTTCCTGTGTGTGCCTAACCTCACTTCCTGTCCGTGCCAGCCATCCCTTCCTGTCTGTGCCTGACATCACTTCCTGTGTGTGCCTGATGTCACTTCCTGTCTGTGCCCAACATCCCTTCCTGTCCTTGCCTGACATCACTTCCGGTGTGTGCCTGATGTCACTTCCTGTCTGTTCCTGATCTCATTTCCTGTCTGTGCCAGACCTCACTTCCTGTCTGTGACTGATGTCACTACCTGTCTGTGCCAGCCATCCCTTCCTGTCTGTGCCTGACATCACTTCCCGTCTGTGCTAGACCTCACTTCCTGTCTGTGCCTGACATCACTTCCTGTCTGTGCCGGACATCACTTCCCGTCTGTGCTGGACCTCACTTCCTGTCTGTGCCTGACATCACTTCCTGTGTGTGCCTGATGTCACTTCCTGTCTGTTCCTGATCTCACTTCCTGTCTGTGCCAGACCTCACTTCTTGTCTGTGCCTGAGGTCACTACCTGTCTGTGCCCGACGTCACCTCCTGTCTGTTCCTGATGTCACTTCCTGTCTGTGCCTGACCTCACTTCCTGTCTGTGCCTGACACCACTTCCTGTCTGTGCCTGACCTCACTTTCTGTCTCTGTATATGTGTGATCACCACCTTGTGGAGCTCAGAAGAACGGCATCCTGAGAAATGTAAGAAAATGAAACCAAACTGTACGATGACAGCAAGATTTATTACCTACTTCAGCTCCGGAATGTTTTACCCCCTTCATGACCAGGGTTTTTTTTATTTTGCTTTTCAGCACTGCACTACTTTAACTGACAATTGTGCGGTCATGCTACACTGTACACAAGTTTCACTGATATAAATAGAGCTTTCTATTGGTGATATTTGATCACCACTGGGGGGGGGGGGGGGGGGGGGGTTATTTTTTAATTTTGAAAACAAATATCTTCTACTTTGTTATAAAACATATCCCATAAAATCAGATTTCTTCATACATGTAGTACAACGTGTATTCTGCTCCGTGTCTTTGGTAGAAGCATAGCTGAATCCGTGGATATTGATTGGTCTGTGTGAAGTTATGGCGTCTACAAACTATGGGATATAGAATGGAATTTATGCAGCTTTTACGTCGCTGTTACTTTCTGACTGCCGATCACATTTCTTGAGGCAGTAAAATGCCCGGACCTTACAAACATCCCCAAATGTCCCCTTTATGGGAAGGATACATCCCAAGGTATGTGCTGAGAGGCATGTTGTGTCCATGGAACATTTACAGTTATTGCCATAAGTTATTGGAAAATGAAAAACAAAATCTATTTACACCAAGTTGTCATTTAATGAGCTATTTCTGGCACACGCCATGGGGAGATGTGGGATTACACCCCAAAACACATTCTGCTACTTCTCCCCAGTATGAGGACACCACAAGTGACAGACTTTCTGGCAGCCTTGCCACATACAGGTCCCAAAATCCAATGACCACCTTAAGGAGGCTTAGGAAACCATCTTAGGGTGCCAGGATAGGGGGGTGGTAAAATATGAACATGCAGCCACTTGCTGGGGATTTGGATATTTAACAATGCTGCAGACGTGTTATTTCCCCCCACACTCCCCACCGCTATACAGCCGGGAGTGTGAGGACTTTAGTAAATCCGAATGTCGGCTGTCATGTGGAAGTGATACAAGTGGCTGTGAAGCCGCCTATCATTCCCACACCCACCACTGAGATGTGCCCCTCCCCCTGACACCATGTGGGACAGCAGAGCCCGGTACTGTCATGGTGGGTGTCACAGGGAAGGACAGAGGGAGCTCAGCGGACCTCCTATACACAGACCAGGACATGACATGTACATTGGGGTGCCTACATAGGAACACAGTGATCCCCACACATGTTACATATCAGCGCACACGCCGGAGGGAGAGCAATGATTGGAGCACCAGTGCTCCTGTGTAACTCTATACTGATGACCTGGAGGGGCTATTAAAGCGTTCCAAGTGCACACAGTGTTACGGCTTGACATGTTGGGAATCCCATTTCCTCGGCACAACCTCATCTTTTATATTTCACCAGAAAATAGGTCATGAATTGCATTTATGTGCTCAGAAATAAACGTTACTATATTGTTCCTGAAATGTTGCCTTTCATAAACTGTTGTGCTAATATCATGTAACATAGAAAATGACAACTCCCAACATTGGATTATATAGGGTGTCTGCTATCAAAGAATACATCAGATTTGGGGTTTAGTGATTTTCAGGAATAAAATGATTTGGTGTAAAAGGTGTAAACAAAGAACAAAAAATGTCCCCAGGACTCCATGGACCCCTTCATTCCACGCCGTCTCCAGGAACCGGGAAACCACAGAGAAGCCAAGTGTCCCCCGACTTCCTCTACAGGCTGGGATGTCACTCTGGTTGGCGCCACCTACAGGGGAAGAAGCAGACTGCACCGGCCTACATCTGCTCTATGCTTTGTCTGATCAGGATGGCGGCCATTTCTCCCTGAACACAGAGCACCCTAAACACGAGGTAAACGTGGTGCAGCATTGAGCCCCGTCCAGCTGTAGTGTAGACTTTGACAGGCTGCAGGCAGCGGGGCTGGACGCTGTACCTGTGCCTACCAGGTGTATTATAATGCCAGCATTGCACCCACGGGGCCGGACCCCCCATGTACAAGGGGCCTAAGAGATACCATCAGCTTGTGTCCCATTCCACCAGACTCCTAGAACTGGAAGAGGACATTTTTGGGGGGATGTGTTGTAGAAGAACCCAGACCACGGTATTGTGCTGTGAAAATATCACCCAACTTTATTCATCATATATATGTGACACTTTAACAACAGAAGGAAAGAGACAGATTGTTTACATTTCAAGGATCTATTTATACCATTTATATCATCTATTATAAGAAATGATTAACATATGACACACCCCTCATTAATACCAGCCCCACCCACTTATGTAACCATCACTCACACTACACATTGTACATATCTCTGCACACACCAGAGGGAGAGGAATAACTCTAGGGCCATCATTCATGGTTCACTATATAAACTGATGACCTGTAAAGGCTGTTAAAGCGTCACCTATGGACAATTTTTGGTACTGAAGTTTGTCACCATTTCACAAGCACATGACATTTTAAAGCTTGACATGTTTGGTATCTATATACTTGATGCCAACCTCATCTTTCATTTTTCTTCAAATTGGGTCATATATTGTGTTTTTCCGAACTGGAATTATTGTTAGTGTTTTTTTACTGAAAATATGCATTTCATAGACAGCTGCGCTAATATTGTGTGCCAAAAATTTTAACCACCACCATTTTATTCTCCAGGGTCTCTGCTTTCAGAAAATAAAACACAATATTTAGGGGGCTTTAAATAATCTTCTGTTCTAACAATGTGAATGTAATCATGTGCATAAACAAGCAAAATCAACTGGCAGCGAAAGACACAACAGCAACAATGTATACGATTATCATCAAATCTATAGTAGCAACTAACGGCCTAAGAAGCAAAGCCACCATATTACTCAACCAAGTTCCAACTAAACCCATCCCAGAAAATGGATCCCACTTCCCCCCACCCAGGTGACTGTTGGAACTCCTTTACCTTGTGTAGATATCTCCTTCTGGGATCCTCATGATGTAATATAAATGTACAACACTCTCTGACACCAGTGTGTAGACTCCACCTTGATCTTCCGAGAGATAGTCAGCCACCATGCAGTTCTGTGACACCACCTTAGGTGATGGAGCCACTTCTGCTGTCAGCTCTGCTATACCATCAATGGTGTCATTGGTTATCTGATCCATGACTCCAGTACACCGGTTCATCTTACTTATCTTAGATTACTTAGATTCCCCATCCCGTCTATGAAGAGCTCACTGCATAAAACATCTCCACTCCAGAGAAAATGTTTCTTCTCACCGGAAGGCCAGAGGAGTATTGGGAGAAATTGAGGCTTTCCCTTACAGATATGGGGGAGGGGCAAAATCACCTAAAGTACAGCTATGGGTGGAATTGAAGGGAAGCCATTTTAGGGCGCTCCTTCCACACAAGAAGCAATGTATCTGGAAGAACTAGGAATCCATTGGACCAATGGGGATTAAACATTCTGCAATACATTGAGACACCATGAAATGTTACTGGCCTCTGATTGGCTCTCCTATTGTTAGTGAAGTGAGACTCTCCTTGTCGGTGTCAATAATGGAAAGAAACCATGTGAAATGTTTCCCCCAAATCCAAAAAGGTGACACCCTTGGATAGGTACCCATCCTACTATTCCTAAAAACTAAAAAACTAGTAGTTGGAAGCAATATAAAGCACTTTATACTGTTTTTAATTGATTATATATATATGTACGAATTTTTTCTTTTTTCTATTTTTTGTATATGCATTTTGTAATAAATTTTGGATTAAACCTTATTGTTAAAAGTAAATGTGACCGACTTCCCTGTTGCCAATTACATGCACAGTCTATATAGCCGACGTATACAGGGTTGTTAAACAGTGGATATAACTAGAGATGAGCGAAGAAATGAAAAATTTGATTCGGCTGATTCGGCGAATTCCAGTGTGAAATTCGATTCGATGCGAATTTCTCCGCTACGAAGATGGCTTATTTAAAGGGTTTCTAGGCTTCAGAGAGCCTTTAAATTAGTGCAGAACACTGTACCTTTAATTTAAATGCCCTTGGAGATGAGGAAGGAGAAGGAGAAGGATGAGAAGAAGGAGAAGGATGAGAAGGATGAGAAGAAGGAGAAGGATGAGAAGGATGAGAAGAAGGAGAAGGATGAGAAGGATGAGAAGAAGGAGAAGGATGAGAAGGATGAGAAGAAGGAGACGGATGAGAAGAAGGATGAGAAGGATGAGAAGAAGGATGAGAAGGATGAGAAGAAGGATGAGAAGGATGAGAAGAAGGATGAGAAGGATGAGAAGAAGGAGAAGGATGAGAAGAAGGAGAAGGATGAGAAGAAGGAGAAGGATGAGAAGAAGGAGAAGGATGAGAAGGATGAGAAGAAGGAGAAGGATGAGAAGGATGAGAAGAAGGAGAAGGATGAGAAGGATGAGAAGAAGGAGAAGGATGAGAAGGATGAGAAGAAGGAGAAGGATGAGAAGGATGAGAAGAAGGAGACGGATGAGAAGGATGAGAAGGATGAGAAGGATGAGAAGAAGGATGAGAAGGATGAGAAGAAGGATGAGAAGGATGAGAAGAAGGATGAGAAGGATGAGAAGAAGGATGAGAAGGATGAGAAGAAGGAGAAGGATGAGAAGAAGGAGAAGGATGAGAAGAAGGAGAAGGATGAGAAGAAGGAGAAGAAGGAGAAGGATGAGAAGAAGGAGAAGGATGAGAAGAAGGAGAAGGATGAGAAGAAGGAGAAGGATGAGAAGAAGGAGAAGGATGAGAAGAAGGAGAAGAAGGAGAAGGATGAGAAGAAGGAGAAGAAGGAGAAGGATGAGAAGAAGGAGAAGGATGAGAAGAAGGAGAAGGATGAGAAGAAGGAGAAGGATGAGAAGAAGGAGAAGGATGAGAAGAAGGAGAAGGATGAGAAGAAGGAGAAGGATGAGAAGAAGGAGAAGGATGAGAAGAAGGAGAAGGATGAGAAGGAGAAGGATGAGAAGAAGGAGAAGGAGAAGGATGAGAAGAAGGAGAAGGATGAGAAGAAGAAGGATGAGAAGAAGGAGAAGGATGAGAAGAAGAAGGATGAGAAGAAGGAGAAGGATGAGAAGAAGGATGAGAAGAAGGAGAATGATGAGAAGAAGGAGAAGGATGATAAGAAGGAGAAGGAGAAGGATGAGAAGGATGAGAAGAAGGAGAAGGATGAGAAGAAGGAGAAGGATGAGAAGAAGGAGAAGGATGAGAAGAAGGAGAAGGATGAGAAGAAGGAGAAGGAGAAGGATGAGAAGAAGGAGAAGGATGAGAAGAAGGAGAAGGATGAGAAGAAGGAGAAGGATGAGAAGAAGGAGAAGGAGAAGGATGAGAAGAAGGAGAAGGAGAAGGATGAGAAGAAGGAGAAGGAGAAGGATGAGAAGAAGGAGAAGGATGAGAAGAAGGAGAAGGAGAAGGATGAGAAGAAGGAGAAGGAGAAGGATGAGAAGAAGGAGAAGGATGAGAAGAAGAAGGATGAGAAGAAGGAGAAGGAGAAGGATGAGAAGGAGAAGGATGAGAAGAAGAAGGATGAGAAGAAGGAGAAGGATGAGAAGAAGGAGAATGATGAGAAGAAGGAGAAGGATGAGAAGAAGGAGAAGGATGAGAAGAAGGAGAAGGATGAGAAGAAGGAGAAGGATGAGAAGAAGGAGAAGGATGAGAAGAAGGAGAAGGATGAGAAGAAGGAGAAGGATGAGAAGAAGGAGAAGGAGAAGGATGAGAAGAAGAAGAATGAGAAGAAGGAGAAGGAGAAGGATGAGAAGAAGGAGAAGGATGAGAAGAAGAAGGATGAGAAGGAGAAGGATGAGAAGAAGAAGGATGAGAAGAAGGAGAAGGATGAGAAGAAGAAGGATGAGAAGAAGGAGAAGGATGAGAAGAAGGAGAAGGATGATAAGAAGGAGAAGGAAGAGAAGAAGGAGAAGGAGAAGGAGAAGGATGAGAAGAAGGAGAAGGATGAGAAGAAGGAGAAGGAGAAGGATGAGAAGGATGAGAAGAAGGAGAAGGAGAAGGATGAGAAGAAGGAGAAGGAGAAGGATGAGAAGAAGAAGGATGAGAAGAAGGAGAAGGATGAGAAGAAGAAGGATGAGAAGAAGGAGAAGGATGAGAAGAAGGAGAATGATGAGAAGAAGGAGAATGATGAGAAGAAGGAGAAGGATGAGAAGAAGGAGAAGGAGAAGGATGAGAAGAAGAAGGATGAGAAGAAGAAGGATGAGAAGAAGGAGAAGAAGAAGAAGGAGAAGAAGGAGAAGGAGAAGGATGAGAAGAAGGAGAAGGATGAGAAGAAGGAGAAGGATGAGAAGAAGGAGAAGGAGAAGGATGAGAAGAAGGAGGATGAGAAGAAGGAGAAGGATGAGAAGAAGGAGAAGGATGAGAAGAAGGAGAAGGATGAGAAGAAGAAGGATGAGAAGAAGAAGGATGAGAAGAAGGAGAAGGAGAAGGATGAGAAGAAGGAGAAGGATGAGAAGAAGGAGAAGGATGAGAAGAAGGAGAAGGATGAGAAGAAGGAGAAGGAGAAGGATGAGAAGAAGGAGAAGGATGAGAAGAAGGAGAAGGATGAGAAGAAGGAGAAGGATGAGAAGGAGAAGGAGAAGGATGAGAAGAAGGAGAAGGAGAAGGATGAGAAGAAGGAGAAGGATGAGAAGAAGGAGAAGGATGAGAAGAAGGAGAAGGATGAGAAGAAGGAGAAGGATGAGAAGAAGAAGGATGAGAAGAAGGAGAAGGATGAGAAGAAAAAGGATGAGAAGAAGGAGAAGGATGAGAAGGAGAAGGAGAAGGATGAGAAGGAGAAGGAGAAGGATGAGAAGGAGAAGGAGAAGGATGAGAAGAAGGAGAAGGATGAGAAGAAGGAGAAGGATGAGAAGAAGGAGAAGGATGAGAAGAAGGAGAAGGAGAAGCAGAAGAAGAAGGATGAGAAGAAGGAGAAGGATGAGAAGAAGGAGAAGGAGAAGGATGAGAAGAAGGAGAAGGAGGATGAGCAGAAGGAGAAGGATGAGAAGAAGGAGAAGGATGAGAAGAAGGAGAAGGATGAGAAGAAGGATGAGAAGAAGGATGAGAAGAAGGACAGTTCTGTGACAGTTTCTGTCTATTTCTGACAGTTCTGGGACATTCACTCCATACAGCGGTTTCAACCGCTGTATGGAGGGAATGTCATAGAACTGTCAGAAATAGACTATTAATGACAGTTCTGGGACTGTCCTTCCATGCAGCGGTTGAAACATTGTATGTATTTGTTTCCATAAATGGATCCATCCCCCACAGCCATCACCTCCTCCTTCCTCTAGATTGTAAGCTCCATGGGCCGAGCCCTCCTATCCCTTCTGTACTGAAATGTATTGTAATTGTACCGCCCCCCTTATATTGTACAGCGCTGCGCAGACTGTTATCCATCCTGTATAATAATAACAACATGGTGGGAGATCGGCCTGAATGTCCTTCCTAGGAGGGAATACCGGAGCCATTCTGAGGCCCATTTAATGGCCGGCAATGAGGAGGAAACCAACACTGAGAAGTAGATGCTGAGATATATATATATACATGTATACACGCAGATCGTCTATAGCCGGGACAGGAGCCGGGACCAGGAATAGGAGATCCACCTGACTTACCCGTGTGCTCTGACATGGAGAAGATCCCATGCTGGCCCTATGGTGGCCGTGTGTTCAGGATGGAGACCAACAATCACAGGACCTTCTAGAAGCCGATCTAAAATGGCTGAGAGGAGGAAAGTGTTCCCGGGACAGGAAGTGACAGAGACAGGAAGTGACTCGAACAGGAAGTGACACAGACAGGAAGTGACACCAGACAGGAAGTGACAGCAAGGAAGTGACATGAACAAGAAGTGACTCCAGACTGATAATACAGAGGGGGCAGTATGAAGAGCAGACACTAGATGGTGCTGGTCCAATTAGATAAACAAAATATAAAAACAAAAATTGATAAAAGAAGAGAAAAAAGGGGAAATGTGTGAAAGGAACACAGAAAAAGGACAAAGCACAAACCCCGCTGGGACTCCATGCTGTCCGCGCTGAACTGTTGGGGAACCAAAACAGTAAAACGATGAAAATAACAAAGAAAAATCAATGAGACGACAGAGCGGTGAGCGGGTTGTTGCTATTAGTGACGAGGTGAGCTGCGCTGTGTCCCGGATACAACACACGCCCACGGCGACTAGCTATCTCTGAGTGATCCTAAAGGGTCTGGATCAGAACTGGCCAGCAGATCGCCCTGCAGATCCACTTCATCCACTGGCCACCGACTACCTACTGGAAGGGTATAGGCAAACCTGTCATTGTGTTCTGTCATCATCTTCATCCCCTGGCCATGGTCACCTGGTGGGTCTCTATTAGTTACCGCACCCAGATGTTTGAGCCTGGCATAAGGTCGTTCCTGGGTGATCGGTCAATGTTCCCCCATCATCCTGCGGACCTTCCTCTGCTGTGCACAGCAATGAATCCTCAATCATGATACTCATAGCTGTGGGGACAAAGGATAAATCCACAGAAGACTTTATTCCACCAGAAGTCATCCTCTGACCCGTGCCACACCCTTCTACTCTGTCCTCCTCAGCAGGACGTCTGTCAGCACCACCCCTGAGCTCCTCCGGGCCAACATCAGATCTATCAGCCTGGAAGTCCTCAGTGATGTCAGCTGCAGCTCCTGAGGTGGAAGACACTGATTGGGCTGAATTTGCCCCAACATCCTGCAGACTTCCCTCTGCAACACACAGAAATGAGTCTGCACTGGCAGCACCCGCGACTGTGGTGACAGAGGGGAAAGAGACAGGAGAAAGGATTCCACCAGGGGTTGTCCTCTGACCCACGTCACACACCAGGGGATGCCCTCTGACCCACGTCACACACCAGGGGTTGTCCTCTGACCCACGTCACACACCAGGGGTTGTCCTCCGACCCACGTCACACACCAGGGGTTGTCCTCCGACCCACGTCACACACCAGGGGATGTCCTCTGACCCACGTCACACACCAGGGGTTGTCCTCTGACCCACGTCACACACCAGGGGTTGTCCTCTGACCCACGTCACACACCAGGGGTTGTCCTCTGACCCACGTCACACACCAGGGGTTGTCCTCTGACCCACGTCACACACCAGGGGTTGTCCTCCGACCCACATCACACACCAGGGGTTGTCCTCTGACCCACGTCACATACCAGGGCTTGTCCTCTGACCCACGTCACACACCAGGGGTTGTCCTCTGACCCACGTCACACACCAGGGGATGTCCTCCGACCCACGTCACACACCAGGGCTTGTCCTCCGACCCACGTCACACACCAGGGGATGTCCTCCGACCCACGTCACACACCAGGGGATGTCCTCTGACCCACGTCACACACCAGGGGTTGTCCTCTGACCCACGTCACACACCAGGGGTTGTCCTCTGACCCACGTCACACACCAGGGGTTGTCCTCCGACCCACGTCACACACCAGGGGTTGTCCTCCGACCCACGTCACACACCAGGGGTTGTCCTCTGACCCACGTCACACACCAGGGGTTGTCCTCTGACCCACGTCACACACCAGGGGATGTCCTCTGACCCACGTCACACACCAGGGGATGTCCTCTTACCCACGTCACACACCAGGGGATGTCCTCCGACCCACGTCACACACCAGGGGTTGTCCTCCGACCCACATCACACACCAGGGGTTGTCCTCTGACCCACGTCACACACCAGGGGTTGTCCTCCGACCCACGTCAAGCACCAGGGGTTGTCCTCCGACCCACGTCACACACCAGGGGTTGTCCTCTGACCCACGTCACACCAGGGGTTGTGTTCCGACCCACGTCACACACTTCTACCCCGTCCTTAGCCGACCTTCTGTTGGCACAACACCTGAGCTCTTCTGGGCTGGCATCAAATATATCCACCTCTAGAAACTCAGTGCCGTCAGCCGCAGCTGCTGAGGGAGTAGAGTCAGATTTAAACCCTCACCGTGTGGTCCCTCCTCTGTGCTCTACAGTCCAGGATCCAAAATGGCAGTACGGGTATCTGTGGTGACAGGGGAGCAGACAAAAGAAAACTTCCTCCCACAAGGGGATAGAGGCACACAATACGGGTCTATACCAGGACTTACTGAAACACAATGTGCCTCTTCACCAGGTACTTCAGAAGAACATTCTATTTCTTTACAAATGGGTAAAAAAACAAATTCCTGTTGCCTGTACACCCTCATCCTGCCATCCACTGCTGGTGGTCCTTCAGCCAGAACCCCGAGATCCTTCTCTCCTGCCATCAATTTTTAAAGCCTCGAGGGACTCAGAGCTATCTGCCACAGGTGCCAGGTGGACAACATTCTGAGGAGACCTCAGGCTCTCTGGGCCAGGTTCAGAGGGGTCTGACCTGAACTGATTAGCTCCCTCTTCAGACAGTTCCTCTGTAGCAGTGGGCAGGGGCCAGGGTGAGGATGACTGGTGGGTGCTGAGGGTCCTCACTACAACAGAGGGAGGGTCTGCACTGCACACGTCTTGATATTTTACATCACACAAACATTGTCAGTTTAAGAGTCTGTTATGGTTTTAAGTTCTTCCCCAGGCCTTGACTCCAGAGAGCCACTAGGGCCAGGACCTGGTACATGGTCATTCACCCCCTGACCCTCCCCAGAATTCTCAATGTGCGCTGAATCACCCAACAGTATGTTACATGAATCTGGGGCCTCAGGTGGAGATGTAGACCTCAGAGGGGTTGACTTTGGCTTGTTTTGGGCTACCAACTCCCCCAGGTCAGTACCCGACAGTATGTTAGTGGCATCTGTTCCACCCACTTCTCTCACTTTGTTTCTGGATCCTTGGGGCAAAGCAACACAAGCTGTAGGTAGCACAGAGGTGACTCCTCCCACCCCACCCCTGTGATAACTGTGGCTTCCTTTGTGACCACATCCTCACATCTCCCCAATCCTGGAAGAGCTAGGACATCCTCAGGTCCCGTATCTCAGAGTCCAGCTGAAACATTGTTACCTGCTGTAACTGGCTGCATACTATCCACAAGGCCTCCTTCATTGGTGGGATCTGCTCCGCCCATTTCTGTCACATGACTTTCAGATTTTTGGATCAAAGAAACACAAGCCATAGACACAGCAGGGATGGCTCCTCCACCCCATGTGACAACCATGGCTTCCAGTAGGATCACATAACAGCTCAACTAGCCTACTCCTACATTTATGTTACACCCCTCCCCCTCTCTGAGCTACAAGAACATGGAGGACACCCCCTCCCCCTCTCTGAGCTACAAGAACATGGAGGACACCCCTCCCCCTCTCTGAGCTACAAGAACATGGAGGACACCCCTCCCCCTCTCTGAGCTACAAGAACAGACACAGACAAGAAGCTGAATGAGAAACTTCTGGAGAGATCAGGAAAGAAGGGGGGCCATGGAGGGGGGTACAGGGGGACACTGGGGTGGGAGGAAAGGAACCATGGGGGGGCAATGTGGTGTCACTATGGGGGGAGGGGCAGTATAGGGAAGATCAAAAACAATCAGCTGATGGAGAACTTTTCACACAGGACATCCTAAGAGAGAAACATTATAATCCCCCATACAGTGAAGGAAATGCATATTCGCTCCCCGGCTGATGCTGAACGTTCGCCCCTCACACAGAAACGATCGGTCTAACAATGGAATGTTCGGTGTAACACTGAGAGACAGAATACAACAACAAATTCAGCAGAAATGCGTCTAACAAATGATGACTGATCTGCATGTTCATGAGGGAAAGAAGGATTTGATCCCCTATCATTCAGCAGGATTTCTGGCTCCCAGGTGTCTCTCATACAGGTAACAAGCTGAGATTAGAAGCAGTCTCTTAAAGGGAGCGCTGCTAATCTCATTGTGTTACCTGTATAAAAGACACCTGTCCACAGGAGCAATCAAACCATCAGATTCCAAACTCTCCACCATGGCAAAGACCAAAGAGCTGTCCAAGGATGTCAGGGACAAGATGGTAGACCTACACAAGGCTGGAATGGGCTACCAAACTATGGCCAAGCAGCTTGGTGAGAAGGTGACAACAGTTAGTGCAATCATTCACAAATGGAAGAAACACAAAACAAGTGTCAGTCTCCCTAGGTCTGGTGCACCATGCAAGATCTCACCTCGTGGAGTGTCAATGATCATGAGAACATTGAGGAATCATCCCAGAACTACACGTGAGGATCTTGTCAATGATATCCAGGCAGCTGGGACCACAGTCACCAAGAAAACAATTGGTAAAACACTACGCCGACAAGGACTGAAATCCTGCAGTGCCCGCAAGGTCCCTCTGCTCAAGAAAGCACATGTCCAGGCCCGTCTGAAGGTTGTCACTGAACATCTGAATGATGCAGAGGAGGACTGGTGGGAAGTGTTGTGGTCAGAGGAGACCAAAATCCAGCTCTTTGGCATCAACTCAACTCAACTCGCCGTGTTTGGAGGAGGAATGCTGCCTATGACCCCAAGAACACCATCCCAACTGAGAAACATGGTGGTGGAAACATTCTGCTTTGGGGGTGTTTTTCTGCTAAGGGGACAGGACAACTGCACCGCATCAAAGGGATGATAGACGGGGCAATGTACCATCAAATCTTGGGTGAGAACCTTCTTCCCTCAGCCAGGGCATTGAAAATGGGTGGTGGATGGGTGTTCCAGCATGACAATGACCCAAAACACACGGCCAAGGCAACAAAGGAGCGGCTCAAGAAGAAGTACATTAAGGTCCTGGAGTGGCCTAGCCAGTTTCCAGACCTTCATCCAATTGAAAATCTGTGGAGGGAGCTGAAAGTTCGAGTTGTCAAACGTCAGCCACCAAACCTTAATGACTTGTAGAGGATCTGCCAAGAGGAGTGGGCCAAAATCCCTCCTTAGATGTGTGCGAACCTGGGGGCCAACTCCAGGAAACGTCTGACCTCTGTGATGGCCAACAAGGGATTTGCCACCAACTACTAAGTCATGTTTTTTGAAGGGGATCAAATCCTTCTTTCCCTCATGAACATGCAGACCAGTCATCATTTGTTAGATGCATTTCTGCTGAATTTGTTGTTGTATTCTGTCTCTCAGTGTTACACCGAACATTCCATTGTTAGACCGATCATTTCTGTGTGAGGGGCGAACATTCAGCATCAGCCGGGGAGGAAATACGCATTTCCTTTACTGTACATTGTATTATCCCTCCAGCTGTATTGTATTACCCAGGAGGAGGGAGGGCTGTTGGAGGAACCCCCCCCCACCAAGCCAATACACAAACACATACATCCCATAATAGTTTGCTCCCAAGCAAGACACACAATAGAGCAAAGGGATGCAACTACATGGCATTAAACAATCAAAAAAACCCACCCCAATATTAGGACAGATCACCCTGTACCCCTAACAGGCACAGGGTGACTTACACATAAAAGGGATATGGGGAGCTGAGACAGGGGTCTCCCCACCTCTCCGTGGGCCCCCCACCCAAAGTGACTCCAAACACAAATTGTTTTTTTTTTTAATTTCAAAACTGTTTTTGTTTATAGCACCAAAAATAAGAAGCGCACAGGAGATCAAATACCAAAAAAAGCACTATTTGTGTGAAAAAAGTGCATAAATTTCATTTATGTATCGTATTGCACGACCGCGCAATTGTCAGTTAAACTAGCGCAGCGCTGTATAGCAAAAAAAAAGTCATAAATTCCATGATCTCCCCATAGTCTGCAGACGATATAACGGTCACACAAAGCAATCAATATCCACTTATTGGGGTCCTTTTCCCATAAACATGGAGCGGGAGACATTTTGGTGAAATTTATAACTAACTTTGAGGTTACTTTATAGATTTTATAGCCGAAAGTACAAAATATTGTTTTTCTTCAACATTTTTGGTCTTTTTTTGTTTATGGTGTGAAAAATAAAAAGCGCACAGGTGATGACATCCCACCGACAGAAAGCTCTATTTGTGTGAAGAAAGGACGGATATTTAGTTTGGGTGCAGCGTTGCACGACCGCGCAATTGTCAGTTACATAAAGAGGCGTGGCCATGAAGGGGTGTACATCCTGCGTAGGGGGAGGGGATAAGGACACAAATTGGCGCTTTATTCTCATGGAGATCACATGGTTATTACTAGGAGGAGACGGAAACATTTGCTGGGTATTGGAGCTTTTGTGAGATGGATGGATTGGATGGCGACTGATTTGTATGGAGACATAATATAGAGCGGGAGGAATCCATGGTGTATTGTCACATGTATGAATGCAGGATTGGGGTACTATCCGTGTATTAGGGGGACCAATGACACCTTGGCTAGTATTGTAGATGAATCTGGGGGCGTCGGGGGCAATCTTCTTATGTTTATGGCCCTTTAGGGCAGATGTGATTTCTATGTATTTTATGGGAGATTTTCTCTGTATATTGGGAGTTTCCATCTTGTTGTATCATGAATGTAGTATGGAAGATGAGTCCTATGTACTAGGAATGGTCATTGGAAGGACAGAATAGGAGCCACATGATTGGCTGGCCAACCCCGTGACAGTATAGACTAGTGGGTGACATTGATTGAGATCTGCCCGCTGTGTGTATACAATCACCCGGCTAATGTCTAATATCAGGGGACAAAATGTGCCAGCATTCATATCAGACTAAGGGAAAATGGCCGCCGGAGGAGGGAAAAACGGGCTACAACAAAATGGAGGACAAAGATCTAATCCACTGCACTGTAATGTGATAACTGGGAGAACATTGTATTAGACTAAGGGAAAATGGCCACCGGAGGAGGGACAGGCGGGCTACAGCAAAATGAAGGGAGATCTAATCCACTGCAGTGTGATAACTGTGATAATAGAAGTTTACGAGCCGCCATCATCTTTTGTTTTTCAGTTTTTTTTCTCTGTTGTTTTATGCTATTCAGCTTTTTTTGGACCAGCACCATCTAGTGTCTGCTCTCCATACTGCGGCCTCTGTATATATCTGTCTGGAGTCACTTCCTGTCTGTGTCACTTCCTGTCTGTGTCACTTCCTGTCTGTCACTTCCTGTCTGGTGTCACTTCCTGTCCCGGGAACACTTTCCTCCTTTCAGCCATTTTATATCTGCTTCCAGAAGGTCCTGTGATTGTCGGTCTCCATCCTGAACACACGGCCACCATAGGGCCAGCATGGGATCTTCTCCATGTCAGAGCACACGGGTAAGTCAGGTGGATCTCCTATTCCTGGTCCCGGCTCCTGTCCCTGCTATAGACGGACCAATCATCTGTGACCGAACCTTCCTCCTCGTCATCGATGATCTGGGTGTATTATTATTATTTATTCCAGGTACTTATATAGCGCCGTCAGTTTACATCTATATTGTACATTCCCATCAGTCCCCGCCCCCGAGGAGCGTACAATCTAAGGGCCCTAACTCACATTCATACATACATATACTAGAGACAACTTAGGAGACAATTCACCTCCCAGCATGTCTTTGTAGTGTAGGAGGAAACCTGAGGTCCCGGAGGAAACCCACACAGGAACAGGGAGAACATGCAAACTCCAGGCAGGTGGTGCCATGGTTGGGATTTGAACCAACAACCCGAGTACTGCCAGGTGGAAGTGCTAACCACTCAGCCACTGTGCTGCCCCGTGCTGTATATATCTCAGCATCTACTTCTCAGTGTTGGTTTCCTCCTCATTGCCGGCCATTAAATGGGCCTCAGAATGGCTCCGGTATTCCCTCCTAGGAAGGACATTCAGGCCGATCTCCCACCATGTTCCTCCGATGTGTCCGAGACAGAATAACAGGAGAGACACCAGGAGAACCCGCTGGGACCTGACACTCCGAGAACCAGAGTTATGGGGGAGTATAGACCCTTCCTGAGATACTCCTCCCTGGGAACGGTCATACCTCCGTACTCCTCTCCTGTACATACCCATCACTGTCATACCTCCGTACTCCTCTCCTGTACATACCCATCACTGTCATACCTCCATACTCCTCTCCTGTACATACCCATCACTGTCATACCTCCATACTCCTCTCCTGTACACACCGATCACTGTCATACCTCTGTACTCCTCTCCTGTACATACCCATCACTGTCATACCTCCACACTCCTCTCCTGTACATACCGATCACTGTCATACCTCCGTACTCCTCTCCTGTACATACCCATCACTGTCATACCTCCATACTCCTCTCCTGTACACACCCATCACTGTCATACCTCCACACTCCTCTCCTGTACATACCCATCACTGTCATACCTCCACACTCCTCTCCTGTACATACCCATCACTGTCATAACTCCGTACTCCTCTCCTGTACATACCCATCACTGTCATAACTCCGTACTCCTCTCCTGTACATACCCATCACTGTCATACCCCCCATACTCCTCTCCTGTACATACCGATCACTGTCATACCTCCGTACTCTCCTGTACATACCGATCACTGTCACACCTCCGTACTCCTCTCCTGCACATACCGATCACTGTCACACCTCCGTACTCCTCTCCTGTACATACCGATCACTGTCATACCTCCGTACTCCTCTCCTGTACATACCAATCACTGTCATACCTCCGTACTCCTCTCCTGTACATACCCATCACTGTCATACCTCCCACACTCCTCTCCTGTACATTCCCATCACTGTCACACCTCCGTACTCCTCTCCTGTACATACCCATCACTGTCATACCTCCGTACTCCTCTCCTGTACATACCCATCACTGTCATACCTCCCACACTCCTCTCCTGTACATACCCATCACTGTCATACCTCCCACACTCCTCTCCTGTACATACCCATCACTGTCATACCTCCGTACTCCTCTCCTGTACATACCCATCACTGTCATACCTCCCACACTCCTCTCCTGTACATACCCATCACTGTCATACCTCCCACACTCCTCTCCTGTACATACCGATCACTGTCATACCTCCACACTCCTCTCCTGTACATACCGATCACTGTCATACCTCCACACTCCTCTCCTATACATACCCATCACTGTCATACCTCCACACTCCTCTCCTGTACATACCGATCACTCTCATACCTCCGTACTCCTCTCCTGTACATACCGATCACTGTCATACCCCCATACTCCTCTCCTGTACATACTACCCACCATTGTATCATCTGCAACTCCTCTCTTACATTTACTACCTGCAGTTATGCTCTTCTTCTTAAATTGGGGAATAACTCGATGACTTACATACTTTTCAGACCTTGTGAAATATTCTTGGCTATTTTGATAATAATACACTTTAATTTGTATTTCATGATAAATCCTGCCTCATCTCTGCCTCTCTACCTACAGCCTAACAATGAGGCGTGCATGCAGCCACTGATCTATTTCTGGCTTTTGTCTCTCAGACATTCTAATGTTCATTTCTCCAAACGTCCTCCAGGACAGCCTTCCTGAGACAGAGCTCCTCCCTCTGGGACAGGAAACACGTAAGCACAGTACTATAGGAGGCGGACCACCAGGACTCCCTCTAGAGTTTTTAGTGTTTCCTCTGCAAGGATGGGTGCAGTCATCAAGGAACTGATTGTCTGGAAAACCTGGGCCCTAGAGGTTGCTGGTGGCTCCTGGTCTGTCTTACTTCCTCCTGCCTGACGTGATTCCTTCAGGGGGAGTGGGGCTTCTCTCCTGATATCTTTCCATGCCTCAGTGGATGATAACCATCATCGGGGGTGTCCTGGAGGGTCCAGGACCTTTGATGCCTGTCCTGCTTCCCATGTGGGGGGGCTCCAGCATCTGATGCACAGTGGGGCAGTGACTGCCAAGCGGGCGTGCGAGTAGCTGCAACTTCTGGGTGCTGTCCAGTAACCGGCCGTTCCGGCCGCGGAAATGTCGTCGACGGGCGCCGGAGACTCTTGGTTCCAGTCTCCATAGCTGCACAAGCATCTGGTCAGGCAGCCAGTCTGGTGTACAGACCCAGCAGAGCCTGTGGCTCCACACCAAGAGGGATGGATGGAAGGCGCTGGCACTTCTCAGGCATATCCTGGTCCTTCAGGCACTGGCTCCTCTAAGGTAAGCTTGGGGACTCTGATCCCTCTTGCTGACCCTGGTGGGCACACTTCCTTTTCTTGCTCCCCCAGCACAGTGGTTTTTGTATGAGGGGCCCTGGGCTGATTATTTTCTGTATTGTGTTTTTTCTTGCTTATTGTAGGTTAAAGCCCAGGACAAGGTGCAGAGTCAGACCCCCAAGAAGAAGTGTGCAGTTTGTGCAGCTAAATTGGGTTCAGCTTGGGAAAAACCCTTATGCTGCAATTGTGTGGCTAGCCTTATTAAGGATAAGTCATTTACAGCCTGCCATAAAGTGCTCACCTCCATTAAGGATGACATGTTGTCTACATTTCAATCCTTTAGATCCCTGTTGGAAAAATGCAGTCGCCACTGGGTCCTTGGACCCAATCGGCGGGTTTGTAGGTAGCAGATGCATTAAGAGGGGAGGAGGACCCGGAGGAGGATCCTAGGTCCCGGTTAGATTCAGGCTCATAAGAGGTGGACGGTGAAGTTTGCTCCTCCAGAGGTTCCAGGAACAAATTGCCCCTGGAAGATGTGGACAACCTCCTTAAAGTTATCTACAAAACCTTAGAAATCGAGGAGGAGGACGTTTGCCTATCTAAGCATGACCTCATGTATCAAGGTTTGTATGTTAGAAAAACTAGTGTCTTTCCAGTCCATAGTTCCCTGGTTGATACCATTAGGCATGAATGGGAAAGCCCTGAGATGTGGTGGTTTATGTAAGAATTTATTCTACTTATGAAGGGCGTGTCCCTCTCCCTTAAACAAAATATCGCAGTGCCTCCAGCCGTTAAGATACGGCAAATATTTAATGAACCAATAATTTGGACACCTTAATAATTTGATCACCACTTATTAATATACCTTGAGTCCTTTTAGCCAGTATGATTCGTACCATATACACAAGAATTGCCTTATAATAAATAAATAGATAAATTTATTTATGTACAAAAATTATATATATATTAACACAAAACGCAAAAGACTGGTGATGAATGGATACTGGTACACACGATCAAAGATATACGATACCAATTCTATATACCCAACAATTCTAATTAATAATAAAGATTAAAATTACATTTATTAATAAATGGTAATTTAGAGTACTTCAGAGGTCATTTCTCCCAAAACGTGGCCATAGAAATGGGAGAAAATATTCCCTGATAAATTGTACCCTAACCAATAAAAATGTATTAATTATGCAATATGTAAATTTTCATTATGACACCAAACAATTTTTTTAGCAGTAATAATATGGATCTCTCTATCTATATATGAACACCCAATGCAGTTATCACCCCAATGCAATGATTATCACTCTATACAAGAGAGGAGATATACCATACAATATTTAATTCTAAACAGTCTCACCACACCCAGAACCTGGATTATGACGCCTCCCCAGTGGATTCAGCTGGCAATTGAAACGCCTTCAGGAATGGCCGCAAGGAGCAAGTGAGAGATAGGTGGTAGTGTTGGAAAAATGTAGGATGGTAGAAGTTCAGAGATTTAGAAGTTTAGTAGAAGTTTGAAAAGTTTGAAAGGATTAAGTAGTGGTTCTTCAGAAGGGATAGATTTCAGCCTCGTCAGATTTCTTCAGCTTGTCGGTTTTCTTGGGTTTTTTCTGTGTTGTTTTTTGTAGCTTATTTTTTCTTTCAGCTTGTTTTTTTTCTAAATGAGGTGCATGGCTTTTTATACCATCCAAACCATTGTTCTAAAGACCCTCCCAACAGGCTATTTGATTGGCCGGTCGAGAGGTGTATGTACCTAAGATATCTCTCACCTGTCCACTGGGGGGCAGTCAGGGATCACAAAACAATTTGAGTATTTATGATGACTCATACCTCGGGTGGAAACCAAGGTGATTTTAGATATTAAATATACGTCTCATCCAAATATATTAGATTCTACCTATAATGTCCTGGATAGGAACCATAGAAGATATATGTGTATTCAGTTATTCATTTCCCTGAGGTTCACACTTGTGTGAAACATTTGCTTTCTGATGGAAACATACAACTGATACCAATTCACAAAATATCTTACTTTTCACCATTTCATACTTAATTTAGTGGTATGCAATCCCCAACTCTGCTGAATATATTTTTGTTTGAACAAGAGTGTGAATAATATGTCTCTTCTTTAATGTCTTTGTGGGTAAAAATATAAGTTCTAAGTTTCACCTTTTGGTCTTAGGAATGACACAGGAAACCTCTGTTTACTTGTCCATTGTTCAGATAATAGGGTAAACAACCAGTTGTCCTTGTAGCCTTCGTTTGAGAAGTCTGTTGGCTTATCACTCTCTCCAAGGTTTTGTTTAATCTTCTCAGACTTATAAGTATCGTCTCACTTATTGGTAATTTGGTCAGTGTGGTGACTCACTGTTTGGAAGTCCAATGTTGTATTTGACTTTCTAATTAGCTTTTTGTAGGTGAAATCTCCTCAACTCCGATAGACAAATTGCAATTTGTTGAGCAAACATACTTTGCCAGTCTTAGAGTCACCAACATAAGCTCTCAGGATTGTCTGTCTTGGGCCATGTTTAACTACCTGTAGAAATTCAAATAACCTATTGTCTCTGGAACACATCTCTTCCACTCATTGTGTGGGTAATTTCACTAGAAGGTCATTTGAATTTTCACCAAGAAAGGTTAACTCTTAACAGACGGCTGAGCTTGTTGCTGTTGGAATGAAATTATGTTTTTGATAACTAGTCCCCCAAAAGTCACTACAGAGAGGAAACCCTTTTTCTAAAGTAATCTTAAAAGGAGGTTTCCTTTTTAGGATAACGGGTCCCAGCAATGGAACAAGGTTCAGAAATTAGACACCCCCTTATCTAATGTCTCTAAAAGGACGGACTTAGCATTTGAAGATATGGGGGCTCTGAAAGACCCTATGGATAAGAGGGATGAAGTCTTACTCCGCAGGGCCTGGGATTCCACTTCCATCAGCTTTAGGCCACCTTTATCGGCTACCTGTGTCACCAGAAATCTGGAATGCTGGCTTACCCAGTTAGTCGCATCTTTCGGCAGGGACCTCCAGGCAGCAAATCCTGAAATAATTTCCTTTGCTGTTTAAAGCAGTTGGTTTCCTTGTGGATGCCTCGGCCAAATCAGTTAAGCTAGCGGCTCGAAACTGCCCTAGTGAATTCATCTAAAAGGGCATTTTGGTTAAAAACCTGGGCAGGGAACTCAGCATTCAAACTGCACCTTTGTGCCTTACCCTTTATTGGCGATAATCTTTTTGGTCCAGGTCTCGAGGAGGCTCTGGAATGTACAGCCCATTAAAAGAGGACATTCCCAGAGAGTAAGAAAAGGTTTTACTCTAGTAGGGTTTTTGTCAAAAAACACATGCCCAGCAGGCTAAAGAGGTTCAGCCTAAGAAACATTGGACAGGGCACAAGAATAGGGGAAGAGGAGGAATCTTATTCAATCCTCCTCAAGGCCCACCAAGTCTCATCTCAATGACTTGAACGTCCCAATGGAAAGAAGATTGGGGACCTTTCTCCCTCAGTAGGCTTCAATTTTCTCAAATCTGTACATCCTGGACTTGATCAAGAAGGGGTACAGGTTGGAGTTCAACTTCAGTCCCCCCATCAGATATCTGGTAACCCACCTTCCCAAGGATCGGGAAAGGGTGCAGGCCCTGCGTGTCCTAATTGGGGACCTGATAGATCAGCAGATCCTTACCAGAGTTCCCCGGGACGAGCAGGGCAGGGCATGTTATTCCCATGTGTTTGTAGTAAAAACACCCTCGGGCACGTGACCCTGAGGGCAGATTTATCATTATTAAAGGCACCCCCTCGGGTCGTGAACTCACGATCGCTAATGTCTATGCACCAAATTCGGTGCAAGCATCCTTCTTTTCCCGTTTATTTCAAAATTCTTGATCGGTTTCTATCCCCTCATTTATTGGTGGGAGGTGATTTTATTTGGCTAGCCCCCTTTTAGACCAAAGCTCATCCTCACCATCCTCCCAGGCCTTCCCAAAATCCCTTACCAAAAAGTTAGACACACTTCAACTGGTAGAGTCATGGAGGGCACATAATGTAGGAGCTAGAGATTATTCATTTTACTCCCACCCACATGACTCTTATGCTAGACTAGATTATATCTATTGCTCCCCCATTCTGCTGGCTAACTCTAGGAAAGCTTGCATTCATTTAAGCCCCTGGTCAGATCATAATATTATCGCGCTATCTATCACTTTTATAGGTCTAGCCCCTACTCCCTACTTCTGGAGACATAACGACTCTATGCTTACGGATACTAACACCCGCCATGAAGTAGTTACTTCCATTCAAGAATACTTTCAGTCAAACACAACTCCTGATATCTCCCCGGACATCTTGTGGGTAGTCCATAAGGCAGTCCTGCGATGCCTCCTTATTTCTATGGCTTCTTCTAGAAATAGAGAACGATGGAAACAAATTCAGAAACTTACCCAAAAATTAGAATTACATTATAGAGCTCATGTTGGCAATCCATCTCTTCGTAACAAAACGATGATATCGCACAGAAATTAAACCTTTCAATACAACCCCCACATATCTACAAGTTACGTACTAAATCCGGCAGTATCTCCTCTCTTCCTCGTGAAGTCCTGGGTATTTTTGAAAATTTTTATTCCACCCTATTAGCTCCCCTGCAACCAACTTCTGCTTCCTCAAATGGCTCGTGGCTTGATTCTATACCCCTCCCTGTTCTCTCACCCTCTCAGATATCCTCTCCCAATGCCCCATGCACTTTGAAGGAAATATCCTGTGTGATTAGCACACTAAGAACTTCCACAGCATCGGCCCTGATGGGTTCACGGCCAGTTATTATAAACATTTTGCTCCTACATTGGCTCCCTCTTTGATGTCATTATTCAATGATGATTTGCAGGGCGGTAGGTTTCCTGAGGAGATACTCTTGGCTAACCTGTCTCTATTACCTAAACCCCTGAAAGACCATCATTTACCTCAAAACTATAGACCAATCTCAGTGATGAACAATGATCTGAAAATATTTAGCCGCATTCTGGCAGATTGGTTGGCCTTATTATTAATATTATTATTGTTACAATATTTATATAGCGCCAAAGGGTATGCTCAGCGCTGTACAGTAGCAAGGGGGACAGAACATGGGACAAGACAGTAACAATACAACACACGAGGGGTTCGAGGGCCCTGCTCTTTCGAGCTTACAATTTAGGAGGGAGGGGAAGGTGGTACAGGAGGAGATGGCTGTGGTGGGAGGAGTGAAGGAGGTTAGTTGTTAGGTGAGGTTGGGTGTTAGGGGAGGTTGGGGTGGGCTTCCCTAAAGAGGAGGGTTTTATCCCAGGCAGACTTATCACGGACAATATTCCTCTCATATTAAATGTTATTCAGGATGCCAATTTGCATTCTAAAGAAGTTTTGTTATTGATAGTGTCCTCTGGCCCAGGGGCGGACTGACCATTCGAGCACTCGGGCACCACCTGAGGGCCCAGGGTCAGTAGGGGGCCCCATGAAATGCCCCTAGTACCTTTTTTATAGGCTTTTTTTGGGTGTGCTTTGAGTGTGGGCAAGGACACGGCCCCATGATCTCCTTTCGCGCCTTGGCCCCATGAGTTGTCAGTCCACTCCTGCTCTGGCCATACTTGTTTTCATTACTGCAGAAGATGGGCTTTAGTGATGAATTTCTGTCTGGTGTACATGCTTTGTATGACTCCCCCCAAAACAAGAATAAGACTTCCAGGCTGCAATTCTGTATTTTGTACACTAGGCGGAGGTACCCGTCAGGGTTGTCCTCTTTCACCCTTATTATTGGCGCTTGTTTTGGAACCCTTGGCAATTGCAATAATCACACTCAGACATTTCTGGTTCCCCATTATTGGTTCACATTTCACAATTTGTATGTATGCAGATGATGTTATGCTTTTCCTTACTAAACTGTTGGTGTCATTGCCTGACTTCTGCTCATTATTGAATGACTTTGTAACAGTATCAGGTCTTACTGTAAATTTTACTAAATCAGTAGTTCTGCTTATTAATGTTCCTGATTCCCTGGGTGCATCTCTCCGCAATTCTTTTCCATTTCGTTGGGCCACGGATCAGATTTCATACCTAGGTATAAACCTCACCCCCAGATACTCAAAATTATTTGCTGCTAATTGGCCACCATGTGTGTCACGCCTCTCACCTCTATTGAAGATCTGGCATGGATCCCCTATCTCATTCTTGGGCAGAGTCACGGCAGTAACAATGAATGTCTAGCCTAGATTACTTTATTTAGATCACTCCCAATCCCTGTCTCAAAAACGTTCTTAGATCACTTTCAACGGATTATTAATCATTTTATTTGGCATAACAAACGCCCTCGTTTTACTTCATCGGTCCTCTACCGGTCACAATGGGTGGGAGGCCTAAGTCTCCCCAATTTCTGGCTTTAATACCTGTCAGCCCATTTCGCACAGCTATCACAATGGGCGACTATTACTTCCCAGGTCCCATGGATCAGATTTGAATCTCAGTCTATACATCCATTCTATTTACCAGGTGTATTATGGTCCAAAATCCCCCCCCCCCCGCTCGTTATTGCTCTATAACTCCATTGTTGCCCAATCATTGATGTTTTGGTCCCGTTATAAACTTAAATTGAATCTTGTCTCCTCTGTCTCACCAGGTTCATCATTTTTTTTGGTGACCCAAATTTTATTACAGCATTCTCATCTTCACAGGTATTCTGTTGGTGGTATGATAGGTCCTTTATTAGGTCATCTGACTTTCAGAGAGGAGGATCTTGTATCACTTTTGAGATGCTACGCATACTTTTTGATATCCCGCTTCATGAATATTATCATTATCGACAGATTAGACATTTTTAAATTCACATTTTGGTGTAAGAGCTCTAGATCTTTCTGTCCGTGAGACGGCCCTCAAAGTAATAACCAGATGGTATCATACCCCATCTAGACTACACGCCATGTATCCAGGGACGTCCCACCTTTGTTTCCGGGGCTGTGGCCTTGCTGGTACTCTAGTGCATATATTTTGGGCCTGCCCAAGCCTCTCATTGGTGTGGCACAAAATTTCTGAAGTTGCCTCTGCAGTGGCAGGTGCTCCGGTGCATCTGTCTATGCAGTCCTGCCTACTGGGAGCCCCTATCTCGGGAGTTCAGACTGAGGTTATGAGGCTAATCCATAGCATTTGTATATCCACCCTATGGGCTATTGCCCTACATTGGAAATCCCTCACAGTACCATTGACCACAGTTCTGCAGAGTTGATGCGGTGATGCTCATGGAGAGAATTTATTATACTCTATTGGATAAGATGCATTTATTTGACAGAAAAGGGAACTTTGGAGAACTCACAGGCATTTACTAGATCAATAAGGACCATTTATGCTTTGATTGATTGAGTTACTTTGTTGGTCGTTTTATAACTCTGCCTACCTCTCTACCTATATTGCTCATGTACTAAATTTCTTTTCTCTTTCCCTTTATTCTACATAATTTCACCTTTGAAATGAATACTGCAGTTGTTCCTTGTTTCTGTTGTATATTCTATTTGAAGCTGTAATGCCATTTTGAAGTCTATTTCTTAAAAAATAAAAACGTTTGTAAACAAAAAAATATATATTTAGTATAATTCTACAATTTTTACAACTAACAGCTCAATGCTGTTAGCTAAACCTACTAATAGCTGGACAACAAAATAACAAACGGATCACCCTTTCATCCAGCCGTGGTCTAATGCTGTTTAATGCCCATGATACCCAGCCAAGCATAGCCTCTTTGAACAATGCATACACTTACCAACTGCTTATATCTGCAGGCTGACATCGTATTCCCAATAGTCTATCCTTGGCCTGACTCCTCTATACAACAGATGTTTAATATCCTGTTTTTGGCCTCTGTGGCTTCTGAAGATGTTCACTGCTCCCCCACATTTTCCTTGGTAGCCCGAGTTGGGCCTGCCCAGGACTGTTTTTTTCCCGTCCATTTATATCCCAGTGACATAGACAGATGGACAACCTACCTGTTTTCACATCATGGTCTTTTGGCCTCCTGACCTGTTTTGTCAGACATTTCTCAGTTTACTAACCTTGCTTCCCCCACTTTTCTCCTTTCTTTCTCTTATTCCTGTCCCAGGGGTGATGATGTCACCATGATGCGACACCTACAATCAGCTTTGCATCTGTCCTTTATCATGGCTCCAATAAATATACTTACCCTGAATGTTCGGGGAATAAAAAAAAATAAGGCCTTCAAATCCTTTGCCTCTGCCAAAGCACATGTGGTGTGCCTGCAGGAGACTCATTTCACTGCCAGCCATATGCCAAAATATCTCAGCTCTTCCTACCCACAGGTTTATATGGCTTCTACCGCAACTAAACACACAGGTGTACTCAAAGCTTTCCACTGCTCTACTCCCTTTACACCCAAGGCAGGGATCTGGGACCCAGAGGGCCGTTATATTTTCTAGTGGGTCACCTCCTTGACTCAGAGGTCACTGTAGCTTCATACTATGCCCCAATTGCAGTCCTAACTCCCATTTGCTACAAGTAATAGATTCCCATAAATTACACTTTTACTATGTGGCAATTCCAATGGCTAGTTTATCCCTTTCTAGACAAATCCCCCATAACCTCTTATCCATCCACATCCTCCTTCCAGCAACAACTCCAACAACGCTCTCTCATAGACACATGGCAAGAAGCTAACCCAGCTAGAAGACACTATACATACTACTCATATCCACATAAAACTTTCTCCAACATTGACCATATATTTCTGACTAGAGGTATGTCCCCAGCCCTCCTATCCTGAACCATCATACCTTACCCCTGGACTGGTCACAAAGCTGTCCTCTTGACCCTCTCCTCCTTAGTACCCCAACAAACTAGCACTACATGGAGTCTAAATGGCCCACCCATCCCACAGACTGGACATTGAACTAGCCATCAAAGAATACCTGACACATAACACAACTGATGACATCTCTCTCCTGACCTTTTGGGAACCCCATAAGTCTGTAATTAGAGGAGCCTGTATCAGCCAAGCCTCACATCTCAAGAAAGGACAGCGAGCAATCCATCACCGCTTAGAAACCTCATTTCATCAGGCCAACAAAGCCTTCCAATCAGACCCCTCACCTTCTCATAGATTGTCCTGGACAAGACCAGGCTAGAAATAGATGTTTTCTTGACAGAATCAGATGAAAAAGTTCTACGCCAATCCAGGCATGAACATTAAATGAACACAAACAAACCTGACACTTTTCTAGCCCTGGGACTGTGAACCTCAGACCACACACAGACTTGTCCATTTAAAGATTACAAAAACTTCACACACCAGCCATCCTAATAAAATATTACAGGTCTTCCACAAACAAACATTCTCTACCCTTCTCTTGGTCCAGTCAATATATTCCTGATTTAGGACCCAAGCTGATGGCAGACCTCAATATTCTATATTCTGCTAACTACCCTCCTATGTTAACACACCTTACTAATCTTATGACATCCTGGTCCAAACTACCCCTCTCATGGATGGTTGTATCATGATTGTAAAAACAAAAAGACAATTCTGCCCAAAATGTTATACCTTTTTTGGATTATATATATATATATATATATATATATATATATATATATATATATATATATATATATAGTGGGGATGGAAAGTTTGGGCACCCCAGCTAAAAATTTGTATTAATGTGCATAAAGAAGCCAAGGAAAGATGGAAAAGTCTCCAAAAGGCATCAAATTACAGATTAGACATTCTTATAATATGTCAACAAAAGTTAGATTTTATTTCCATCATTTACACTTTCAAAATAACAGAAAACAAAAAAATGGCATCTGCAAAAGTTTGGGCCCCCTGCAGAGTTAATATCTTGTACTGCCCCCTTTGGCAAGTATCACAGCTTGTAAACGCTTTTTGTAGCCAGCCAAGAGTCTTTCAATTCTTGTTTGAGGTATCTTTGCCCATTCTTCCTTACAAAAGTCTTCCAGTTCTTTGAGATTTCTGGGCTGTCTGTCACGCACGGCTCTTTTAAGGTCTATCCATAGATTTTCAATGATGTTGAGGTCAGGAGGTTGTGAAGGCCATGGCAAAACCTTCAGTTTACGCCTCTTGATGTAATCCCCCGTGGATTTCGAGGTGTGTTTAGGATCATTATCCATTTGTAGAATCATCCTCTCTTTAACTTCAGCATTTTCACAGATGGCATCAAGTTACCATCCAAAATTTGCTGAAATTTTATTGAATCCATTTTTCCTTCTACTCGTGAGATGTTCCCTGTGCCACTGGCTGCAACACAACCCCAAAGCATGATTGATCCAACCCCATGCTTCACAGTTGGACAGAGGTTCTTTTCATTCAATTCTGTGCCCCTTCTTCTCCAAACGTACCTTTGCTCATTCCGGCCAAAAAGTTCAATTTTAACCTCATCGGTCCACAGAACTTGTTTCCAAAATGCATCAGGATTGTCTATATGTTCATTTGCAAAGTTCAAACGATGATTTTTGTGGTGAGGACGTAGAAGAGGTTTTCTTCTGATGACTCTTCCATGAAGACCATATTTGTACAAGTATCTCTTTATAGTGGAATAGTGTACCACAACTCCAGTGTCTGCCAGATCTTTCTGGAGGGATCGTGCAGTCAAACGTGGGTTTTGAATTGTTTTTCTCACAATCCTGCGAGCTGTTCTGTCTGATATTTTTCTTGGTCTTCCAGATCTTGCTTTAACTTCCACTGTTCCTGATGACTGCCATTTCTTAATTACATTCCGAACAGAGGATATTGACATCTGAAAACGCTTTGCTATCTTCTTATAGCCTTCTCCAGCTTTGTGAGCGTCAACTATTTTCAGTTTCAGTTTTCTAGACAACTGCTTAGAAGAACCCAATGGTGCTGATTGTTGGGGCAAGGTCAGATGAGTCTGGGCATTTAAAACCTTTGAGATTGACATCAACTGGTCTTCCCAGACGATGATTGAGAACAATCCATGACACTGGCAGGTCTCAGCTTGGCAAAGGGGGCAGTGCATGCTATAAATTCTGCAGGGTGCCCAAACTTTTTCAGACGCTATTTTTTTGTTTTCTGTTATTTTGAAAGTGTAAATGATGGAAATAAAATCTAACTTTTTTTGACATATTATAAGAATGTCTAATCTGTAATTTGATGCCTTTTGGAGATTTTCCCATCTTTCCTTGGCCTCTTTATGCACATTAATACAAATTTTTAGCTGGGGTGCCCAAACTTTCCATCCCCACTGTGTATGTATGTGTATATATATATATATATATATATATATATATTCCTGTTTCCTCTGCATATTACAGTGTCATGCCACCACTTATGTATGGGGCACTATTAAACTGCATCTGCCCAGGTCCATCCGTACCTTACCGAAATTTAGAGTGGTCTGGGGCTTCCGAACTTTGCAAAATATTTCCAAGCTGCACATCTTGCTCAACTCCCTAAATATCACGCAGTAAAAGTGACCCCCTCCCATGGGTCGCTATAGAGTCAGTAGATTGTGACCACTTATCGGTTGTCAATTTACTTGTTCAAACATTTTATTGGGTTATAAGGGTATCGACATACAGCAGGAAGCAATAATCGTTTACAGTACACGAGGAAGATGAGAACATATGGCCCAAGGCCTTATAGTAACAATATGATTATTGAAAGCTTAATAAAACAATCAGTGTAAAGAGAGGGGGGAGGAAGAAAGAGGAGAGAGAGAGAGAGAGAAAAAAAATGGGGGGGGGGAGGAGGTAGGTAAGGTGTGAGACTTCCAGGGCAGGGAGGAGGGTGCGGGAACGGACCAGTGCTCCTGAGCAACTTCCAAGGGGGAAGGTATTAGTGAAGAAGCAGTGATTCATCGAAACCATGAGGGAGGAAGTGATCGACCCAGGGAGACCAGATAGACAAATTTGGGGACTGTATCTGTGATGGTAGCTTCCACCTTGGCATGTATCATAGCCTGTGTCTCCTAATTCCGGACCACCAATATGGTAAGAGAATGAGTTTTCCAAGATTTCGCTATATTTTGCTTGGCAGAGGTTGTGACCTGCAGAAGGTGCTTTAATCGGTGTTTAGGAATTGAGGGGGGTCGTAAATTGAGTAAGGCGATGTCCAGAGTTGGCGCTAGCGGTTTTTTGAGAAGGGTAGATAGCATGTGGAAGATACCAATCCAGAAGGTATGGGCTACTCGGCAGGACCACCAAGTGTGAAGGTAAGTGCCCCTCATCGCACAGCCTCGAAAACAGTCTGAGGAATACCCCGGAGTATATTTAGCAATCCTAGCCGGAAATCAGGTACCACTGGGAGAGGACCTTGTAATTTGTCTCAACTGCTACTACATTCTGTGAGGAGGATTTAGTAGCTTGCCATATGCAGTCCCAATCCTCCTGGGCTCAGCTGGAGGCCAAGATCCCTCTCTCACTTGGAGACATATGAAGGGCCAGGGGAGGACTCAGATATCGAGAGTAGGGTGTAGAAGATAGAGATAAGCCCACGTCTGTGCGGATAATTCTTGCAGGCACTTTCAAAGGAGGTCAGAGACCTAACGGAACATGAAGTAGCGGAGAGGGGGGAATAGAAGTATTTTAGTTGAAGGTAACAGAAGATTTCTGAAGCTTGAAGGGAGTGAGATTCTCGAAGAGATGGGAAGGCTTTGACACCAGAGTTGGTCAAAAAGTGATGGGCTCTAAGGAGGTTAGCTGAAGACCAAAGTGCAAAAGAGCGTGTAGAGAGCCAGGTAGGGGGGGAATGCCAGGTTGCGAAGGTGAGAGAGAAGAGAGTTGTGGGGGGATTGAAGGGGATATCGGGATTTGAGTATACCCCAAAGTGCTACAAAGTGGGAGGAGACTGGGTTCTGGATTGTGCGATGGTCAGAAGGACAGAGCCAGAGTATGTTAGCTAGGGAGAGGGGGTCCAAGATCACCCATTGCGGAATCTCATGGGATGTATGATACTTTAGAAGTTGCACTAAGTGGGCTGCTAGGTAATATTTTGCAAAATCCGGGAGACCCAGAGCTCCCTTTTAACTTTGGCATGTGGATGGTAGTAAGGGGGACTCGAGGATGAACAGGACCCCAGATATATGCGTGGGCCCGGCGCTGGAGCACTCGGAGATAATGAGTCGGGACAGGTATGGGGAGAACCCTGAAATGATAGAGGATTTTAGGTAAGATGGACATTTTCACTACTGCAATTCTACCCAACCACGCCAATGGAAGAGATGACCAATTGCGCATTAGACTAGCAAGGTGGGCGAGCATTGGCAGGTAGTTAGCAGAGTATAGATCAGATAGGGAGGCCATCAGTTTAATGCCTAGGTATGGGATAGCGTGGTGGTGACACGAAAAGGGGAGAACTTGTTGTAGATGGAGAGTCTCTTGAGGGGAGAGAGAAATATTCAGGACTGTAGATTTTTGGGTGTTGACTTGGAGACCCAAGATGGTGCCGAAGTTGTGTAGAAGCCGAAGTAGAGGCAGGGTGGAGGTAAGTGGCGAGGTCAAAAAAAGAAGTACATCGTCTGCAAAAAGGCAAAGTTTATGATGAGACCCTCCTACCTCCAAGCCTCAGATATCAGGGTTGACTCTGAGCAGAAGGGCGAGGGGTTCAACGACTAAGGCAAAAAGAATTGGGGAGAGTGGGCCTCCCTGGCGGGTACCACGGGCTATTGTTAATGGGGCTGATGAATGTCCCAAGTAGCGAACCTGAGCTGAGGGATTACGCTATAGGGATGAGATCCATTTTAGGAAGTGGGGACCGAAGCCCCAACGCCATAGAATAAAATGAAGAAAGGACCAGGAGACAGTGTCAAAGGCTTTTCTAATGTCTAGAGACAAAAAGCAAGTAGGGCTATTACGGCACGACAAGGTGGGAAAGAAGGGCCGCGCAACGTATATTATCTTGCCTAGAGAGGATAAAGCTAGTCTGATCGTTATGGACTAAGGAGCCTATAATTGGGTTCAAGCGGGTAGAGAGGATTTTAGCAAGGTGCTTGATGTCAATATTTAGAAGGGAGATCGGTCTATAGTTAGGCCAGGCTGAGTTGTCGGAATGGGGTTTTGGTATCATTGTGATAATGGCCGAGACTGTGTCTGAATTAAAAGAATGGCCTGAGAGGATGGCGTTGAAAGCTTTTGTAAGGATGGGGGAGAGTATGTGAGCGAACTTCTTATAGTAGGAAGCAGAGAAGCCATCTGGGCCGGGGCGCTTTCTAGGTTTAAGGTCTTTGATAGCGGACAAAGTTTCAGTTTGTGTAATCAGCTTCTCTAAAGCTTCCAGATGTTGGGCAGATAGAGTAGGAAAGGAAAGGTGGGCGAGAAGATTCTCAGCATGGGATTGGTCTAAGGACTCCGTACCCAGAGTACAGAGTACGTACCCGGGCTGGGTTACTGGTGTAAACGCCGCGGGTGAGTTTGAGGCGAATAGGCTTGGCGATGTGATCTAATCTTCGGAGAGAGAGCTAGGAAGGTGTCAGATTTTTTCGCTTTAGTGTAGTATTTGTGGTGAGATCAGCGAAGGGAAAGCTCAGTCTGGTCAGTCAGAAAGAGGTCAAGTTCCAAACGCGCTTGCTCCAATGCCTTGCGATGGGGAGGGGAAGGGTTGGTCTGAAACAGTAAATGGGACTGGTTGTAAGCCGCCTCAAGGTGGAGGCGAGTGTGCTGTCTCTCTTTACAGAGGAAGGACGACTTACTGATACAGAACCCTCAAGGACAGGTTTATTTGCTTCCCACAGCAAGAAAGGGGAGATATCTGGGGTGGAGTTCAACTCCAGGTATTCTTTAAGGTGGTTTTCGAGGTCGAGGCTATGTGTAGAATGAGAGAGTAGGTTGTCATTAATTACCCAGGAACTATCTGAAGCTAGGGGGGGCCAAGGATGAAAGAGACATGAGGACTGCACAATGATCGGACCATGGAAAAGGGAGAATATCAGAGGTAAGGAGTCTAGAGGAGGAGCCGACTGTCGTGAGTATATGGTCAATGTGAGAAAATGATTTGTGGGGGTGGGAATAGAAGGTGTATCTATGCTTTACTGGGTGGAGTTCTCTCCAAGAGTCTACTAAGGAGTGGAGATTGAGAAGTTGTTGGAAGGAGTATGAAGTGGCAGGAGGAGGGGCGGTTGGGGAGATTTGTCTAGAAAGGGATAGCTAGTGAGATTGGAGTCTCCGTAAATTAGCAAGGTGCCATGTTTGTGGTGGTCAATAATTGTCAGCAAGTGGGATAGGAATGGAAGAGGACCCTGATTGGGAGCATAATATGGGACGATTGTGACTGGAGTATCAAGGAGTGATCCCAATAGAATGCGGTAGCGGCCTTCTGGGTCTCCAAATTGGGCTTGGAGCAGAAAAGGGACTGTGTGATGAAATGCAATGAGGACTCCCCTACGCTTGGTGGTCGCGGAGGCAGTGAAAACTTGCGGGTAGAGGGGACCGAAAAATTTGGGCGTAGAAGTACCAGAAATAAATAGGTGAGGGTAAAAAGGGTATTAAGAGGACGGTCCTGGGAAGTGGGGGAAGAAGAAAGGGAGGTAGGAAAAGGAGGGACGTCACACCGGGGAAGGAAAAAAAAAGGGAGAACCAGGAACAGTAGATGGAAGGAACAAAAAGCAACCGAAAACAACTGTCTGGCCCCCGGGACTAAAATAATACGAACAGTCCGGGGGGCCAGGAACAGCCTGAGCGGTACAAAAAAACTGTACCACATGGGCCGAAGTAGAGTGCGTAGTGGCAAGCACAGGGGAGAAACCACACAGGTGAGAATAAAAACAAACCAGTGGACATCAATCATGAAAAAAACTGGTGTCCAGTGCTCCCATGATAGCCAAGAGGAGGTCTGGAGACTCGATCGAACCAAAGGAGAAGACACCAGGTGAAAAAAAGTGGTGCAAGGAAAAGATAAAACAAATGTGATTAGCCTCGAGACCGCCAGTCAGCTAGGAGGGGCTAACATGGTATGGGTAACTATGGGTTGAAGGACAAAATGACCTTAGCAACAACAATTACAAAATTAAAGGCACAGGCTCAAGGGTGGGCTCCAACAGGGGGAGGTGGGTTGGACCGGGAGACCAACTGAGTAAAGAGGTATTAGAAGGAGAGAGGGCCTGGTGGGCTGAACAGCAGGAAGGTGGTCGTAGAGGTGGCCCCCATGAGGAGGAGGGAGGGACCTCATACAGAATACACAGAGGAGGTAGGGGTCCATGTGGAATGTAGAGAGGAAGGCCGATGTGATCAAGTCCCGAAAGTCAACAATGAGCCAGGCGAGGCTGGAGAAGGATGTAGGCGACTGGAATGGGGTTCAGTCCATGGAATCCTGCGGGGCAGGTGCCGGAGAGATGTAACATCCGCGTTTGTGGATATTAGGTGGACCCGTTGCTGAAGCGGAGTGGTGGGCTTTCTGGGGCGAGCAGGAAGCAGACCTTCTGCGTGATCCCTCAGGGGTGTCCGCAAGAGTTGGAGGTGACGGAGGGCATCCAGTAGTTCCTCGGTAGATCTACAAATATAATCGCGGGATTGGTGGGAGAATCGAACAGCAAATGGAAAGTTCCAACAATACGTAATTCCATGTTGATGAAGGATTTGCAGGTGGGGTTTCATAGCCCGGCGTCTGGCAATGGTGGCGGGGCATAGATCATGGAATAGTTGGTAGGTATGTCCCTGGAAGGTTAGGGTGCCTGCATTTCGAGCCACTTGAACGATGTTTTCCTTGGTGCGGAAATAATGGAATTTAGCTATGATGTCGTGGGGAGGGCTGTTCGGTCTGCATGGGGCCAAAGCTCAGTGCACCCTATCTAGTTCTAAGCGTTCAATCGGGATAGCAGGAGAGAGTTCTTAGAGTAGGGCAGTAGTCGTGGAGAGGACGTCGGTGATGGTTTAAGGAAGTCCGCGGATGCGAATGTTTCAGCAGCGGGCCCTGTTTTCGAAATCCTCAAGGCGGGAGTAGAGCGTTAGGTTTTCATCATGCAATGCCTCAAGTTCATCTGAGTATGTGTGAACAGCTGCGTCCAGGTTGTCCACCCTGTGTTCTAGCTTAGATGCGCGGACCACTAGATCACGTATTTCTTTAGATAGTTTGTCTGTGATATGTTCGGAGGTCTGCTTTAGGGTTTGGTGCAGCATTTTCTCAAATTGTTTAAGAAAGTCATAAGGTACAGGATTAATGGGGTCAGCAGTAGGTGTAGCGTTAGGTGTCCCCTGGTCAGTGTCATTGTCAGACTCCATGATGCTATGGTCTGGATCAGGCTGCAGAGCTGAGAAGGAGGAACTTTGTGGAACTGAAGCTGGTGGCCGTTTTGGAGGAGGCACGGACCAAGGGCTTCCTTTATGGGCCGCGCCTGCGGCTGATGTTTTGCGGCTCCCCGGACCATTGTGGCCAGTTCCCGGGGTGCCGCTTATGGTGCGGAGGCGGTAGCGAGGATGGGGCGAGCTGGGAGTGGTGGCGAAGAGGCTGTTTCTCCCGCTGTGGTGCGGAGCCTCAGGGGGACATGTGTTCGCCAGAGATCCCATGCATGCACACTCCATCAGTTGTCAATTTGCTATGGCTACACTCCAGAGACCATCGCTCACTCCAAAACCCAATTACTAAACACTACCTGTCTATCTGGGACAGTCTAGAGTTCTGATACACCTTACAGTCACCCCATAACCCACTCATGGCATACCTCCTCAATCCAGGCTTTTATCCGGCATGGATGCCTCCATCTTCTTTTCATGCTTGTCCTAGAGCTAGTCTAGTTCAAACTTACAATTTCACAGCTCCAGACTCCTTTATACCCTTCCAAACCCTATGTGACGCCCATAAATATCTAGACCTGAAAGTTTTAGATATCTTCAGATCAATCACTTTTGTTCCTCCTACTTACACACCAACCCCCTCCCTCCCAGAAATGACAAGGTTTGAACACATATGTAAATGTGACCCCCATGTCACAGGTTTGATTTCCACCTTATATACACAGCTACCAGCTCCACCACCTTACACTTCATACCATATACATCCAAGTGGGAATGGGATTTAAATCTACATTTGGAAATCCTCCTCCCAAAATATATCAGCCATGGAGACTAACCACAAAACTCTCATGCTCTGGTAAAAAAGAAAAAAAATCACACAGGCGGTGCAAACACCTAGCGCATTATCCAAGCTTTATTTAAAAAAAAACAATTGGCAACAATCGAAACGTGGACTCAACATCCGATTTCGCCATAAGCGAACCGCGCCCATAATGACGAACCCAGAAAACCGCCACGTCAAACGACGTGTAAGACACCGAACATGACTGTGGATCGATAGCGTCATTCACCGACCCCCCCCCCCCTTTCGGGAAAGACAGGTGATGAATTAACCGAAACAAATTCGGCACCTTCTTGGGCACCACCCCCAAGGGGGAAACTACCAGATCCGAAAACGGGGCGCAAGAAAACGGGCCGCCCATACGTCCCAACCCCACTTCTTTTTGCAACTTTGCCAAAACAACCTCTGCATGCTGCAAGGCCGACCGTAAGTTCCAAGCTAAGGGGGGGAACCAAAGTCAAAGTGCACGGGATGCGGAAACCCTCCGAAAACCCTGCCAACACCAGCACAGCGGCTGCCCGATCAGGATATCTATTTAGGAAAGGCTGCATCCTTTCCACCCTCACCGGTGTCGTCCCTCTTACCCGCATGCTCTCCGGAAGGGTCTCTACCCCGCTTGAAACAGCGCGACAACGGATGGGAGCCGCCGCAACCGGAACACTCATGCTTAAAACGGCAGGACCCTCCGAAACGACAAGCGCCTTCCTGGAACTGCCAACAGAAGCCCCTACGCTTTGAGGCCGATTGTCCGGGGGAGAATGAACCACCGCCCCCCCCTGAAAAAACGGACCAGGAGGCCTCGCTGGAGTCATGAGGTGCATCCAAAGGCCAATGTCCTTATGGTCCCAATGCAACGAAGGGCAAACCGCCCGCCGCTGCCAAAACTGCTCATCGTACCGGAGCCATGCAGTCCCACCGTAAACCCTGTGAACCTCGCTAATGGCGTCAAGGTAACAAAAGAGCGCCGAGCAATGCTCAGGAGCCTTCTCCCCAATAACACTGGCCATGATCGCAAACGCCTGCATCCAATTCGCAAAAGTACGCGGGATAACTTGAAAATGCCGCTTCTCCGCTTCCTCCCGCCTGCCCTCGTCAACACGCAACCCCTCTAAAGGAAAACGCTCCAACGGCAAGAGCGTGAAGATCTCCACATACTCCCCTCTCCAAATCCTCTCCCGAACCTCCAACGGTAAGTGCGCACCTAAAGGGCCCTCGAAGCACACGTACACCTCGCACTTGGCCGAGTCCGCCAAGCCGACCGCTCCGGACACCCCCGCATCCCCATCCAAAGCCGTGGAACCCAGAGCCCCGGTTTCCGCCGCAACCACCCCTGGCCCAGAACCGGAGGGAGGAGAAACCCCCGAGCTCTGCACGCCCCCCCCTTCCTGCACTTGCACCCGGAACCCTTCCCCACCAGCCGGCGGGAGCCACGCCGAAGCAGGCCCAGGGCCCCCACTACCGCCCCGCTCAAGTCGCCGCAACAAGTCCCACAGACCGGAAATCAAATTGCAGAGCCCCCCCCCGAGACCCGACTCGGGAACGCCTACATCCCGCACCGCCGAGGCCCCGCCCCCCAACAGGTCCCGTAGCGCAGAAGAAAAGGAAACAGGTAACTAACCAGGCTGCCCAGGAGACGTCCCATCAGCTGCGCGACCCTTGTCCAGCAATGCTGAGCGGCCAGCTGTCGCCCCCGCATTGGGTTCCGACAGCTCGCCCTCTGATCTCTCGTCCTCCCCTCGATGGCTGCATGGCCTCCCAGTCCCATACGGGTCTATACGGGTCCTTGAGTGCTGTGCCGCTGCTGACTCTGCCTCCCAGCACCAGCCACGCCCATCGACGTCTCGGGGCTCTGTCCAGACACGCTCCCTGCAGCACTCCCCTTCTGCCTGTGTCTCTTCGGAGCCGCCGCTCCATGCTTCCCAGGGGGCCCGCCGGCTGCAGCAGGGACAGCCCGGCAGCCGCAGCGCTGCGTCTCCCTCGTTGGGCTCCCTCCCTGACAGGCACCTTGTCAGTGGAGGAGCCGGTGACATCCTGTCTCCTCAGCCGCGCGGGCGCTCCCTCCGGTGATAAACTCGGGTCCTGCGACAAGCCCGGGTCCTGTGACAAGCCCGGGTCCTGCAGGAAGGCAGAGACCCGGCTCTGCAGCCATTCTATCTATTCTAGCCATTCTACCGCCTCACACAGCTGGGCCACCAATCCATCCATGACAGCCCCACTGTCCGCACCAAGACCCCCAGGGAAAAGGCCCTAACAATATGCTGGTGTAGGGAGGGTGGGAGGGAATCTCACTCACCAACGTCCAGCTCCGAATGATGCCCCCCCCCACCAGGACACCCCACCCTAAGGTGCGGCAGAGCGCCACCATAGTAACATTGTACTACTTTGGGGAAGTGATCAGTATTTTTTTTTTTTTTTTACACAATTTGCTTATAGCAAAGAATTACTTTCCTACAAGCAAGCATTTACCTGAATGACATCGATTCATTCAGGGTTTTTTTTTTGTGCTTAGCTGTGATTTGGCCACAGCTAATCACATGACATGTGCATGTGATTAGCGTGCACCCGGAATGCTGCAGCGTTTTTGCGGCCGCCAAACGGCCATTGGCCGGGCGGCTAATGGTTAATAACAAGCCCCAAGAAGTATACCTTATGGTGTGTCTCCAAGCTATGGATGGAAGGAAAGGGATCACCCCACCGGCAAGTGAGAAGAGGGGAGCATGAGTCAGAGCGATTCCAGTGTCAGCCAATACAAGTAAAGGGATGGATGCAGTGTGACCAAGCCCTAGTGGGCGGGGTGAAATGCATCAGAGGGCGTGGCTAGAATGGCAGCTGAGGCCATTCCTCAACACTGGACTGGGGTCAGTTGACCAGTGTCCATTCCTTTACTTGCATAAGGCCCAAGAAGTGACACACTGGCAATTCAAACTACTCCTGTAGGTCACCACCACGGCTCAGCAAACCATAGCGAAGGCCTGGAAATCCCCCCACCTCAATACCACTGAAACTAAGAATAGTGTCACTCGAGCCACGATACATGTCAAAGTAGAAGCCGTCCTATTAGACAGAGTGCATAAAAATGAACAACTATGGCAACCATGGGTTGACCATTTCCTACCCTCAAACTCCGATGAAACCTTACTGTCTTTGTAGTCCTGAGTCCATTAGGTAACCCACTACTCAGTTGCTACTCTATACAGGCACACACCCTCCCCCCTGGGGACCTCCTCTCCTCCCCCCTTATCTGTACCCCTTTCTTCACTACTCTTGCTCTTATCTCTCCTTTGCTCTCTTCCTTTTCACCTTTCCTCTCATTAGCTCTTTATCCCTTTATGGGGTTTTCCCAATTGGGGGAACCTACACTATCAGTTTGAATTTTCAGTGAGGCGGACAGGTCACCCACTCGTCTGCCCCTGGTATCTGCATACAGGTTGAAGTACTAAATCTATACTCCCACTGTGAGAGTACCAGAAATGATATTATAGAGTATATAACATGTTTCAGTCTCTACATTCACTCCCCCCTTGATACTATAGCACTGTTATCTCTTGCTGAAGTTAAAGCAGAGCTCCACCCAAAAGGGGAAGTCCTGCTTTAAGGACCCCACTCTCCAATAAGAACTGGCACCTTTTGGGGTGGTGGAGTACCTGAAGTTGACAAGTACTCGTTCCCATTTCTGCTGCAATCACCTAGGTCAGGGATGGGCAAACTGCGGCTCTCCAGCTGTTGTGGAACTACATTTCCCATGAGGCATTGCAAATACCAGAAGTTACAAGCATGACTCCTATGACTTGCAGAGGCATGATGGAACTTGTAGTCCTGCAACAGCTGGAGAGCCGCAGTTATCCTACCCCTGACCTAGGTGATCAGTTGTCCTCCCCCCTCCCTCCCTGTAGTATTCTGGGACAGGACCATTCACAAAGCACAGAGATACTCGCTCATGAAGCCGCAAGCTGTCACAGCTGGGTGCCCACACTGAAGATACCGGCGCCGGGAACACAGGGCGGCCAGTGAAACGGGCTGCGGGGAGGACACCACGAGATCAAGGGACAGGTAAGTGTCCATTTTTTAAAAGTCATCAGCTACTGTTTTTGCAGCTGCTGACTTTTATTTTTTTTTATTTTCACTGGAACTCCACTTTAATGTATGAAGATATTATTTGTACTGTACAAATTACAACCTGTACGTTACCTCTAAGGGTTGTACCCCTTCTGACTTACTGTTGGTGAGTCCTGCAATCACATTGTTATGAGCTCCTTGTAAAACTATTATCTCTTTCCAATAAAATCTATGAACAAGAGAAGATATGGACCCCACAATTCCTCTATATACTCCACAATTCTCCCATGTGGACACCTCGTAAGTGGTTCTCCAGTATAGACTCCCAGTTTGGGGAACTCATTTAGAAGAAGCCGTCAGCTAGAATCAAACTCACTACTCTACAGTATGGTGAAGACCAAGGAGGCCTAGCAATACCAAATGTTAGACTTTATATTATAGCTGCCCAACTTCAACATCTTACCAGGTGGGACTTAGTAGACACATTAGATCCCATCCATCGATTGTTATTTCCATCAGATACAGATTTCACATCACTCTCACACTTGTTAATGGGCTTCAGATGACACCAGTGGGAAAGGCATGATCTCTCATCTATTTATTCCAGTCTTTTGACTCTTACTCAACTTGTAGAAGGAAATGGGAGACAGAGAAAATAAGAGCGAGTGGTGGGAGGTGATTGTGACCTCCATACCTCTCATCTCTCTCTCCTCTTCACAGAAACTCAGTCATTTCTTTTGCATAGAGCTTTCAGGACTCCAGCTCAATTGTTCAGCTAGGACAGGAGGGACTTCCCCTTATGACCCCAGTTGTATCGGTAATGTCGGGGATTTGATACACATGTTCTGGAGATGTCAAAAATTATTCAAAAAGTGGAACGATATGACTAGCATACATTGGTATTCAATATTCCTCGGGTGTGCCTCTTGGTGTCAATAGAGGAGGAATTATTTACACCTCCTCCTATTACAAGTCATATAGCAATAGTGAGGCTGCTTGACCACAAAAAATATCCCGATCTTGGCTATCATCTCAAACTCCCAGCAGACAACAGTGGATTGAGCAGGTGAACTCCACATTAACATGTGAAAAACGAACTTACCAACATTGTAATGTCCCCAGGAGATGTATGTCTGGCAGAACTGGCTGGAAACTCCTTGCTCTCTCCTAGTTAGTTCTTCATAGGCTTTTAAAATATTAGCTCTTTTAGCCCCATAGAAGGAGAACGGCCAGTTGTATCCTACTGAATGGTGACTACATTGGAGACTGATACTTGGGGTATGATCCTGGAGACACAGGCCTCATTGATTGGTGTCAGCTATCTATGTATGTACTGGGGGGAGTTACTTGCCGTGTACAGCTGAATTGTTCTAGGCTGTTTCTTCTTTTCTCTGTTCATTTGTTTATAAAAGGTAAAAGTGACACCATAGACAAAGCAAGTTATTGTTCTGTATGATCTGTAACAGTGCCACAACTGCCTATACGTGAGAATGTATGACTCCATTGTCTGGGCTGAATGTCGGGAATACTGTGCGCACTTATAAACTTTATTAATAAAATCTATTTGATTAAAAAAATACTGTAGATAATGCTGTACATATTCTTTCTATTCATAAGATATATTTAGTAATGAACATTAAAAATAGAAAGCAACTTTATGTAGCCCTTTATATAGAATTCTATTTGTTTTCTTTCTCTACAGGCAGATTGATGAATCTCGTTTTCGGTCATGTTGGTCTTCATGAGTCACAGGGAAAACAAGACATGTGAGTGTCTTAATTGACTGAAAGTCTTTACTGCAGTTCACTGGAGGATTCACACGGGATACAAGTCATATCTGTATTCTAAAAGTCATGGTTTGGACCCTCTTCCACATTGATCCAGCAGGAGAAAAGTAATTTCAGTGTTCTGGAAGTGACAATGGCTTTACAATAAAGTCCAACCCAAGTATACATAAGAGGAGTCATTTCATACTACTTGTTTGTAGATTTTACAATGGAGAGAAAATATATCACACACCAGAAGGTTCACAATGGAGGGAAGTCATATCATTGTTCTGAATGTTATAATGCTTTTACAGTGAAGTTAAATCTTATCACACACCAGATTGTTCACACTGAAGAGAAGTCATATCAGTGTTCTGAATGTGATAAAGCTTTTACACGGAAGTCACATCTTATCACACACCAGAGGATTCACACTGGAGAGAAGCCATATCAGTGTTCTGAATGTGATAAAGCTTTTACTGTGAAATCAAATCTTATCAGACACCAGAGTCGTCACGCTGGAGAGAAGCCATATCAGTGTTCTGATTGTGATAAAGTTTTTACTGTGAAATCAAGTCTTATCACACACCAGATTGTTCACACTGGAGAGAAGTCATATCATTGTTCTGAATGTGATAAAGCTTTTACTCAGAAGTCAGATCTTATCACACACCAGAGGATTCACACTGGAGAGAAGCCATATCAGTGTTCTGAATGTGATAAAGCTTTTACACGGAAGTCAGAACTTATCAGACACCAGAGTATTCACACTGGAGAGAAGTCATATCAGTGTTCTGAATGTGATAAAGCTTTTACTCAGAAGTCAGATCTTATCCCACACCAGATGATTCACACTGGAGAGAAGCCATATCAGTGTTCTGAATGTGATAAAGCTTTTACACAGAAGTCAGATCTTATCCGACACCAGAGGAGTCACACTGGAGAGAAGTCATATCAGTGTTCTGAATGTGATAAAGCTTTTACTCAGAAGTCAGATCTTATCCCACACCAGATGATTCACACTGGAGAAAAGCCATATCAGTGTTCTGAATGTGATAAAGCTTTTACACGGAAGTCAGATCTTATCCGACACCAGAGGATTCACACTGGAGCGAAGTCATATCAGTGTTCTGAATGTGATAAAGCTTTTACTCAGAAGTCAGATCTTATCAGACACCAGATGATTCACACTGGAGAGAAGTCATATCAGTGTTCTGAATGTCATAAAGCTTTTACTGTGAAGTCAAATCTTATCACACACCAGATGATTCACACTGGAGAGAAGTCATATCAGTGTTCTCAATGTGATAAAGCTTTTTCTCTGAAGTCAAATCTTCTCACACACCAGAGGATTCACACTGGAGAGAAGCCATATCAGTGTTCTGAATGTGATAAAGCTTTTACTCAGAAGTCAAGTCTTATCAGACACCAGAGGAGTCACAGTGGAGAGATGCCATTTTATTGCTCTCAATATGACAAAACTTTTACAGTTAATGCCGGTCTAATCTATCACCGGAGGATTCACAAATTTCTGCATTGATTACGTACCAGAGACTAGGATGGGGTCTATTGTCATCTTACCAAGTCTCTGAAGCCTCAGTGGGAGAGTCCATTCCAGGTTCTTCTGACTATTGATACATGATCAGCCAGGCTTGAGGTCTCCAGCTAAGCCCACCTTGTCCACTCCTCCCATTACATGTTCCATCTCCTCTCCCATTATCAATGCCTCCCTTCCACATTTCATCTCTCATTAATATTATTATTATACAGGATTTATAGTGCCAACAGTTTGCTCAGCGCTTTACAATATAACGGGAGACAATACAGTTCAATACAAGAGGGATAGGAGGGCCCTGTATTCTCAGAGCTTACAATCCAGGAGGGAGGGGCTAGTGGTACAAAAGGTAGTAACTGTAGGGGATGGACTGGTAGGAAGAGTAGAATATTCCATTATTAGCTGAGGGCAGGATAGGCTTCCCTAAACGGAGAGGTTTTCACAGTTCGCCTAAAAGTGAGCAGAGCAGGCAATATTATTATTATTATACAGTATTTAGAAAGCGCCAATAGTTCTCTCAGCGCTGTAATAGTCTTATAAATTGGGGTAGAGAGTTCCAGAGGATGGGGGAAGCTCTGGAGACAAGCATGGGAAGAGACAAGGGAGCTAGAGAGCAGGAGGTCATGCGAGGAGCGGAGAGGACAGTTTGGGTGATATTTTGGAGACAAGATTGGTGATGTAATTTGAGGCAGAGTTATAAATGGCTTTATATGTTATTAATGTTTTGAATTTTATCCGTTGGGCAATGGGAAGCCAGTGGAGGGATTGGCAGAGGGGGGTGGAGGTCATTGGAGGGATTGGCAGAGAGGGGTGGCTGATACAGAACGGTTAGTAAGGTGGATGAGTCTGGCAGCAGCATTCATGATAGACTGAAGAGGGGATAGTCTGCAATGAGGTCGGCCAATGAGGAGGGAGTTACAATAGTCAAGACGAGATATAACAAGGGATTGAATAAATTGCTTAGAACGGCCGTATCTTGGAGATGTTGTGAAGGTGAAGTCTACAAGATTTGGACAGTGGATTAGGGGCTGAAAGGACAGATGGGAGTCTAGGATTACACCTAGTACCCTGGCATGAGGGGAGGGACTGATGATTATGTTATTGATCTTGATGGATAAGTCAGGGAAGAGGGCACAGGCTGGAGGGAATACTAAGAGCTCAGTTTTGCTAAGATTGAGTTTGAGGAAGTGGAGTGACATCCATGCCGATTTGTCGCTTAGTAGGTTAGTAATGCCAGAGGAGACTGAAGGGGTGAGGTGAGGAGTAGAAAGATTTGTGTGTCATCAGCATAGAGATGGTACTTAAAACCATGGGAGTAGGGGGAGGAGGTGTAGATGTAGAAGAGTAGGGGTCCAAGGACGGAACCTTGAGGGACCCCTACGGAAATAGAGAGTGGAGAGGAGGAGGCAGAGGTGTAGATAACGCTGAACGAGCTCTGTGATAGGTAGGAGGAGAACTAGGAGAGAGCAGAGTCTTGGAGGCCAACTGAGTGGAGTTTTTTGAGGAGGAGGGGATGGTCAACCGTATCAAAAGCTGCAGAGAGGTCAAGTAGTAAGAGTATGGAGTAGTGGCCATTGGTTGGGATGAGTACGGAGTAGTGGCCATTGGTTGGGAGGAGTATGGAGTAGTGACCATTGGTTGGGATGAGTACGGAATAGTGGCCATTGGTTGGGATGAGTACGGAGTAGTGGCCATTGGTTGAGATGAGTACGGAGTAGTGGCCATTGGTTGGGATGAGTACGGAGTAGTGGCCATTGGTTTTAGCAGTTAGTAGATCATTAGTGAGGTTTAGTAGGATAGTTTCAGTGGAGTGTAGTGAGCGAAAGCCAGATTTTAAAGGGTGAAGAAGGTTGTTGTCGGTGAGTTAGGAGCTCAGGCGATTGTAGACTAAGCGTTCTAAGAGTTTAAAGGTAAACAAGAGCAGGGAGATGGGTCTTAAGTTGTTCAGGTTGGTGGAGTCCAGGGAGGGTTTTTTAAGTATGGGAGTGATGTGCGCATGCTTTAGAGGGGAGTGGAAGGCACCAGTAGAGAGGGAAAGATTGAAGATGTGAGTGAGGGAGCATAGGATGGAAGAAGAGGGTGACTGTAGTAGTTGTGAGGGGACAGGATCCAGGGGGCAGGTAGTGAGACGGGCTTCTGAGAAACCTTAGTGACCTCTTCGGTAGTAGGAAGGTCAGAAGAGGAAAGTGTTGAGGGAGGTTTAGTATGAGGTATGCTAAGTGGGATGGATGTCTGTGCAGTGGAGATGTCCCTACGAATTGTGTCAATCTTGTTTTTGAAATGATTTGCAATCTCGTGAGCAGTGAGTGAGGTGGAGAAAGTTGAGAGTTAGAAGTAGAGAAGAGACGACAAGGACTGGATGACAAGCTATTGATGAGAGTGACAAAGTAGGCTTGTCTGGCAGCATGGAGGGAGGAATTGTATGTGAAGAAAGCAGATTTATATCGGGCGAATGCTTGCTGAGATTTGGTTTTACGCCACATTCGCTCCAGCACACGACTATGTCGTTTAAGATGTCTGGTGTTGTCAGTCTGCCAAGGTTGTAATGGGCGGGGCCTGATGCTTCGTGTTGTTAGAGGAACAAGTGAGTCTAATGTGGATGATATTTACTGTCCTGCTGTAAAAGGTGTAAATGATCGCCCGCATGTTTCCTGTAGTAGCAGGGACTACAAACTCATATCAGGAATAGTAGGATGGCTACCTACCCAAGGGGGTTACCTTTTTGGATGTGGGGGAAGCATTTCACATGGTTTCTTTCCATTAATGACACCGACAAGGGGAGTCTCACTTCACTAACAATAGGAGAGCCAATCACAGGCCAGTAACATTTCATGGTGTCTCAATGTATTGCAGAATGTTTAATCCCCATTGGTCCAATGGATTCCTAGTCCTCCCAGATACATTGCTTCTTGTGTGGAAGGAGCACCCTAAAATGGCTTCCCTTCAATTCCACCCATAGCTGTACTTTAAGTTATGTTGCCCCTCCCCCATATCTGTAAGGGAAAGCCTCAATTTCTCCCAATACTCCCCTGGCCTTCCAGTGAGAAGAAACATTTTCTCTGGAGATGAGATGTTTTATGCAGTGAACCCTTCATAGATGGGATGGGGAATCTAAGTAATCTAAGATAAGTAAGATGAACCGGTGTACTGGAGTCATGGATCAGATAACCAATGACACCATTGATGGTATAGCAGAGCTGACACCAGAAGTGGCTCCAATCACCTAAGGTGGTGTCACAAAACTGCATGGCGGCTGATTATCTCTCGGAAGATCATGGTGGAGTCTTCAAACTGGTGTCAGAGAGTGTTGTACATTTATATTAGATCATGAGGCTCTCAGAAGGGGATATCTACACAAGGTAAAGGAGTTCCAACAGTCACCTGGGTGGGGGGAAGTGGGATCCATTTTCTTGGATGGGTTTAGTTGGAACTTTGTTGAGTAATATGGTGGCTTTGCTTCTTAGGCCATTAGTTGCTACTATAGATTTGGTGATAATTTTTTACATTGTTGCTGTTGTGTCTTTCGCTGCCAGTTGATTTTGCTTGTTTATGCACATGATTACATTCACATTGTTAGGCCAGAAGATTATTTAAAGCCCCCTAAATATTGTGTTTTATTTTCTGAAAGCAGAGACCCTGGAGAATAAAATGGTGGTGGTTACAATTTTTTGTCACACAATATTAGCGCAGCTGTCTTTGAAAAGGATATTTTCAGTAAAAAAACACTAACAATAATTCCAGTGCAGAAAAACACAATATATGACCCAATTTGATGAAAAATGAAAGATGAGGTTGGCATCAAGTATATAGATACCAAACATGTCAAGCTTTTAAAATGTCATGTGCTTGTGAAATGGTGACAAACTTCAGTACCAAATATTGTCCATAGGTGACGCTTTAAAAGCCTTTTACAGGTCATCAGTTTATATAGTGAACCATGAATGATGGCCCTAGAGTTATTCCTCTCCCTCTGGTGTGTGCAGAGATATGTACAACGTGTAGTGTGATTAATGGTTACATAAGTGGGTGGGGCTGGTATTAATGAGGGGCGTGTCATATGTTAATCAGTTTCTTAGCATTGATGATATGGTATAAATAGATCCTTGAAATGTAAATAATCTATCTCTTTCCTTCTGTTGTTAAAGTGTCACATATATATGATAAATAAAGTTGGATGATATTTTCTTTTTTTTTTTTCCATGAAGTTTATTAATAAACTCAGAGCATACAATAGGTCCAGGTAATACAAGGTATCAGTCGGAAATACAATAGGAGGTAATACACATACAGCAAACAAAAAGATACATAGCAATACATAGGCAAAGAATCAGACGTAATTCATCCCAGGGAAAAGAAAATGGGAAGAATGAGGACATGCGAACACAGGAACATAAAGGCATATCTGGTCTCAAGCCCTTTTTCAGCATATTGGAATCACAGCACTGGCAGGTCGATGATATATAACCTCAGTTACCGAGCAGCAGAGAGCGGGGGCAGTGAGTCAAAGGTATGCATTGGAAATGTATACAGTGGGTGTGGAGGGGGGTGCAAGGGCTTGTAGGATATGGCCTTTTACTTTTGATGAAACTGAGGTAACCCACTACAGGTTGCCAGCACGTGGGTAAAGGGTTCGGGAAAGGAGATATGTAAAAGTAAAACATATGTGCAGCTGGATTGCAGGTAGGGAGTAGGGCTCCTATGCGTAGAGAAGTGTACCAAAATGGAAAGGGGAGAATGAAAGCTAAACTGAGTAGGAAAGCAGGAAATGGGGATTAAGAATTTAAGAATAAGCATGAAAAAGAAGGGAAGAGAGGGGAAGAAGAAAAAAAAAAAGTGGAGGGGAGGGAGATGGGGGGTTGGGGACGGGGAGGAGGTGTGGAGGAGTAGGAGGGTAGGTGAGTCACCTTTACGCAAGACTCCCAGGACATGAGAGATACGCACAACCCTGGCAGAGAAGCGAGCTGGGGACAGTTGCAGGCGTATCAGGGTGCCAAGTGTAGCTTGCTCCAAGCAGTACAGGACATCGAGACAAAGGACTTCAATCACAACCTTAAAAAAAACAGCCGATATATCGCAAGAAACACTACGGGGTATCAGAGAGGTTCAGAATCAATCAGCAAGGCCCATGAAAGAACGATATTCAGGGGTCATTTGGAAGTCAATCCAACAGGACCACGTATGAGAACATTTAGTAGGGTTATCCAGAGAAGAAGCAATCAGCTCTTCCATTTCAGCAATTCTGTTCAAACGTATGAACCAATCTCGCACTGTGGAGGGGTGAACAGACCCCCAGAGAACCGGTAAGCAGAGTTTGGCCGCATTAAGCATATGCATAGCCAGAGATTTGAAATATAGATGTTTGGGAAGCGGAGTGTGGTGGAGGAGGAGTTGGGCTGGAGAGAACTCAATATCAAGAGTAGACACCGAAGAAGTAATCCGATGTACCTCCTGCCAAAAGGGCTGAACCATAGGGCAGTCCCACCAGATATGAAGAAGAGATCCAACAGGAGCCCCACATCTCCAACAATTACTAGGTCTGGATGGATCAAAATGATGGATTCTAGAAGGTGTATTGTACCAACGTGTCGCCAACTTGTATCCGTTTTCTTGTGCCGAAACATTCAAGGAGCACTTATGAGAAAAGGTAAAGATTTGGTCCAAATCAGAGGAAGAAAAGTCAATGTTTAAGTCTCTTTTCCAAGCTTTGCAGGTGGGAAGTGAGTCAGAGGTTCTGTCACCAAGAAGAAGCAGATAGGTAAATGATACTAAATGCCTCCGTGGTTCAGCCTTTGAACAGAGTGACTCAAAGGAGGTGAGAGGGCGGACCCATTTATGGCGATATGCAGGAGACAGAAGAAAATGTCTGATTTGAAGATAGGCCCAAAAGGGAAAGGTGAGATCACCCATAGTACTTGCCAGGGAAGAACAAGACTTCAGCTGACCTTTGTGGAAAAAGTGGTGCGCCAATACTTGACTGTGTGGCCAATGTGCTGAATGAAAGGACTTATGCATACCGGGAGGGAAATCCGGATTGAGGCGAAGAGAAGTTAGTGGGTTGGGGGCATCGGAAATGGAGGCCGATTTACAGGCTAAGCGAAAGGTTTTAAGGGAAGGACCGATTATTGTATGTAGGAGGAGGTCTTGAGGAATGTGTTTGGTCAGAAGCCACGGGATCGATGCCAAGGGGGAAGTGGAACAAGAGTGTTCCAGCTGGACCCACGCTTTGGTGGTAAAGTGAATATTTCAATCAATTATCCTAGTAAGATGGCAGGCCCGATGGTAAAGTTGCAGGTCAGGTAGTCCAATCCCCCTTTGGATTTGGGGAGCACAAGTTGGGAGAAAGAAATACGTGGCCGTTTATGATTCCAGAGAAAAAGAGAGCACATTCTTCTGCATGAAACGAAAAAGGCGGGTGGTAAATGGATAGGTAAGGTTTGAAATAGATAGAGGAGGTGCAGGAGGATATTCATTTTTAGTATAGCAGCCCTACCAAACCAGGAGAAGCATGGGCGATGCCACCTAGTTAGGTCTGCTCGGATGGCACCAAGGGTTGGAAGAAAGTTTTTGACATCAAGATCAGAGAGGTTACTCGTAAGCTGTATTCCCAGATAGGTAAGGGAGTCCCTTTCCCATTGAAACGGGAACTGTGACTGACAAAAGGAAACCAGGTCTGGAGGAAGAGTAATGTTTAAGTCATAGGATTTGGAATGATTAATTTTGAGGTTCGAGATATATTGAAAGAAGGAAAAATCCTTAAGTAGGTTGGGCAAGGGAATCCGGGGCTCCGTCAGAAACAAAAGAATGTCGTCTGCGTAGGCAGCAAGTTTGTATTCCTTGTTCGCCACGGAAATACCCCTGATATCTGGGCTTAAGCGGAGTTTGCATAACAATGGTTCTAGTGATATCACAAAAAGAAGCGGGGATAGGGGGCAACCTTGGCGCGTACCATTCCCAAGAGGGAACGGATGAGATAGATGCCAATTCACATGGAACTGAGGCGTTGGACCAGAATACAGTGCCATAATGAAATTGAGCATGGTGTCCCCTAAACCAATCGCCTGTAGGGATGCCTTTAAGTAATCCCAGGACACCCTATCAAAAGCCCTCTCGGCATCTAGGGAAAGAATAAATCCTGGACTGCGAGAATCGTGAAGTCGGTGGAGAAGGTTAAGAACCTTGATGGTGTTATCCCTTGCTTCCCTTCCCGGGATGAAGCCCACTTGGTCAAGGTCAATCAGGGAGGGTAACAAGGGAAGGAGATGGTTGGCTAGGATCTTTGCGTAGATTTTGATGTCTATGTTCAAAAGAGAGATGGGCCTCTAATTGGTAACCAAAGTGACATCTTTACCTTCTTTGGGGATGACAGTGATATGAGCTTCCAGGTGGCGATGATGTTGCGTGGAGGGTGAAGAGAAAGTGTTGAAGGCAGAGAGGAAGGGTCCACTCAAAATATCTAGAAACTCCTTGTAATATGCCACAGAAAGACCATCAGGGCCCGGGCTTTTACCAGGTTTCATTTGCTGGACGGCTCAGGAGAGTTCCTCCGCCGTGATATGATGTTTCAAATCCTGAATAGTATCATCAGGTACAGTGGAGGGACTATAGAGGCGAAGAAAGTCAGAGATTAGGGTGTCTCTAAGCTTATTGGCCTCAGAAGGGCGACGTTCTGGAGGGAGATCGTATAATGTTTTGTAGTATTGCTCAAAGTGAGATGCTATATCCGCATTTGAGGTGGCCAAAGAGCCATCCGAGCCCCTAATCTTGTGAACCGTTAAACTTGACTTTTTTGTCTGGAGGGATCTGGTTAAGAATCTCCCACTTTTGTTAGCAAACTCATAAAAAAGATTTTGCGACAAAATGAATCTGCGCTTAGCTGCCTTGCCTAGTTCGTTTAAGAGCTGTGTGCGGGTGTTCGTAAGATCAGATAAAGTCGAGGCGGCCTGATTATGTTTGTGTGCCTTTTCCAGGAATTTAATGCAATCTAAGAGTTGTTGTAAGCGAGTCTGTCTCTCTTTTTTACGTTTTGTGGCCATAGCTATTAGGACTCCTCGAATGACGCATTTATGTGCCTCCCCTTGAGTTAACGAAGAGGTATCTGGAGTTTGATTGTTCGAAAAGTAGTCCATTAATTGGGAGCGAACCTCTGCTTCATTGGCCAAGTCAGAAAGAAGAGAGGCATCCAAATGCCATATCTTAGAACGGGAATGTTTCTCCGGAAATCGTAATGTCATAGTGTCATGGAAATTTTGTATTGTTGGTTGAACTTTAAATGTGTCATATATGAGTGTTATTCATATGTCTCTCGTGTGGCTTAATTAAAGCTCTGAAGGCTGCAATTGGGCCATGCGCATGTACAATGTATGTATTACAGTACTCAGCTCAGTAATGGATGAGATAGCAGATCTGCGCTTATAGACTGGCGTGTATGCCACCACGGCATTCGATGCGAATGCCGCCGGCGGCAGGCCGCGGGCCTGTATCCACATATCAGCAGCATAGTACCACATGGACTTCATAACGCTAGGCACCAAGCGGTACGAACTCCGCGTGTAGGCTCATGCATATCTTACAACCCATTACCGACCTGAACTGTATCCGGATGGATGTGTTTTAATAAAGATCGTATCGGGCCCATCCAGGTACAGACTGGTGTTTCTAGGGGATGCTTGTACAAGGAATTTGCATACCAATAGGTGCTAGTAGGACAGGAAGTATGCCCTCCATAGAGGGCTCATGGGGGAAGGGGAGGAAGTCTGCTGACCTCAGAGGGCTCATAGGGGAGGACCAGTGATAGATAATAGGAAAGGCTATGCTCCAATCGGAATGTATATCCTGTGTATAGGCACTCCCCATTGCATTGTTCGGTGGGAGGGGATTGACTTTATTCATGTGGGGGGCGTGTGTCTGCTTGTAATAAAACCGGGGGCTGAGTCTGAAGCCGGCCCTTATGTGAATTCAAACATCATCCTGAGAGTGTCGCCTGATCATTCTAGGGTAACGGAGCTCCAATTCCCCACATTTCAACAGAAGCTAACCCAGTTGGATGGGCAGGAATCGTGTAGTTTAGCTGCAGTTGCGGTAAGCGAGATTCACACAGCTTTATGGGGGATTTCTGCGCATCCAACTACGAGTACTCACGGTAAGGAGAAATTTGTTAAAAGCGAATTTCCAAGACAGTTTGGCGAGTCAGTGGATAGTAACGCGAATTTTGCGCTAGCTAACCAAGTTCGAAGGGGGAATGAGCCATCATGAACTAGCAAAAAGTATGCCGGCATATTTCAGGTCTCTCTGCCATTAAGAGGATCGCTTTTTGCGCGTTCGTGTGGCTGATTTCGCTCTCTGTTAGCTAACGTGAATTCCGCTTAACAAGGACCTAGTTTTGTCCTAAAATCTTGATTTGTGGGTGAAAGACGAGGGTTTTCTCTGCTGAGAGCAGCAGAGGGGTGGGTTTGGTTGGCTGGATTTGGTCAAGTTTAAAAATCTTCCAACCAAAAATTAAACGGGTATATGTTTTAGCGGGTAAAAGTTGTTGCATAGTGTTAGGTAAGTATTTGTGGGTTGTAGGTACTGTGGTAATTGCTCTACCCCCCTCCACGTGAGGTAATTATTACAGTGCTGAAAGGTTTAGGTTAATTGTTAACTGTTGTAAGATCTCTGTGTGTATGTAGTCTGTGCCGTGTTTTGTCAGTACTCTGTTACATGTGCATGTTAGTGTGATATGTTGGTGTTTTATGTCTGTTCTGTGATCGTGCCAAATTGTGTTGTATGTGTGCTGTATATTGTTGTGTAATTGTCCAGTGTATGTTCTGTCCAAAAGTCTGTTTTATGTAAGAGGTTAGAGGCAATTTTGAGGCTAGTGTCTGCCGTGTGCTTTCCCTGTTGGTGGCCATTTTGTTGACTACCACATGTGCTTTCCCTGTCGGTGGCCATTTTGTTGACTACCACATGTGCTTTCCCTGTTGGTGGCCATTTTGTTGACTGCCATGTGCTTTCCCTGTTGGTGGCCATTTTGTTGACTACCACATGTGCAGTAATCTCTATGCAATGTGTATGCAGCTTTCTATATGCATTTGACCCATTTTGTGTTTTTAATCCAAATTTTTTACAGTTTAAGTTGTTTGCTTTTAGCTTTAAATTTGCGTATTGCCAGCCAATTTAAAGTGTGTTAAGCGAGTTTTCCCTTCACGTGTTCCACATTTAGTGAGCGCGGTGAAGTCGGGGTTTTTGCACATAGATTTCTTGTATAGTGATTATGTTTTTCTTGTGTTTTTCTTGTTAAAAGTAGTTCCTTATTGTAAAGCGGGTTTGTTTTAAGCTGCTGCGTCACGTGTTTCACGTCCAGCAGACTTTTTGCGTAAACGGTTTTAGGTAGTTACAGTGAAGATTGCGTGTGTAACGCAGATCGTTTAGCGGTGCTGGTATGAGTGATTTTTGCGTCAGCAACAAGGTTACTTTTGGAGCAGTTTTTCGGTTCACCTCTGTGTAATTGTTTTACTGTGAAACGTCCCGTGTTTTTCATAAGGATCCACTTTGTCCTTTTTAACGGTTTTTCAGGTTGAAAAGGGGGTTTTCTGTGTGTATTAGGAAAGTTTTTTTCTTTACACAAATTTCCTAAAGGTCAGTTAGCAGGTTTCTGGCCAACCAGTGACCCCTAAGTAACATCCAAGAACCCCTCTTTTTGTTTTGACTTGTGTTAGCTACTGTGTGCAGGGAGAGAAAAGCCACTTTTATCATTGTGCGGTGTGGCCTGCCAAACACAGTGGGTGATGAGAACCACATAAATTACGCTGTGGGAGTGGGCGGTCCAGGGAAGTGTAACGCTTAGCCTGGTTACCACAAACACTTCGGGTGGTCAGGATCACATAAATTGCGCTGTGCGAGTGGGCTGTCCAGGGAAGTATAACGCTTAGCCTGGTTACCACAAACACTTCGGGTGGTCAGGATCACACAAATTGCGCTGTGGGAGTGGGAGGTGTGCTCTCAGTCTGACCGCCACTTGATGCGCTTCGGGTGATCGATAAGTATCACATAAATTACGCTGTGCTGGGAAAGTGGTGGAATCAGGCCTCTCGGTAGGATCCCACCGAGTGCTCCAGGGGGTAAACAGGTACCCGGACGCGGGATATATACCAGTGACTAGTCACGATGGGCAGTAGTCAGTCCATGAAGAGAGAGGGGGAACCAACCCTCTTCAGGGTAAGGACAACTGCACAACTGATGAAGGTGAGTTTGGGGGGGAAGTCTACAGAACCCCTCAAAAGGTGGAATAAATGGTCGAAGGGTACCAGATGGGAAATTCCCCGGGAAGGTACATTTGACGCATGGAGGTGGGAAAAATTCATCTCTGAATTTGAACCACGGATGCAGGCGTCAGAACTAGAGATCGCACAGCTATGGCTTCACAGGTCAATCCAATTAGGGAAGCAGGGCATACATAAACTGGTGTCTGTCCGGAAGAACCAGGTGATGTATACCTGGCCTCCAGAGGGAATAAAACAGGAAGATCCGGTGTCAGAGGTGGAGGAAGCTCTTTCAGGGCTGACTCTACTAAGGCAGGCAGGATCAGGGTCTGCTGGGGTTCCCGAACAACCAACAGTGGCTGAGATAAGTATAACTGCACCTGTCTCTTCTGTTAGTGACGTCACTCTTGATGTACCTTCCGTGTCTTCTGTATCTATGCCTCAGCCTCTACCTCTACCTCTCCCTCCTCCCTGCTTCACCCCAGCTCCTTCTGTTTCCAACTATGAAGCCTTCTCAACAACTGATTTGCAGACTATCTGTGAATCAAGGGGAATAGACACCCGGTTAAGAAACAGGGCGGATTGCATCAAAGCACTACGAGCCACTGATCAGACCCCTGCCCCCCAGCTATACCCTGATCTGAGGGACCTCAAACCTGAAGGTGCAGTAAGCGAGGTGGTTAATCTAAGCCCACCGATGAAGCTGGGCCAACCCTTGCACTCTTCCCGGACCGAGGCCTATCCAGTCAGGGTGCAGCAATTTGAAGGTCCTCCCAATGCACAGGGGGAACGGACTTTAGGGGAACGGGTAGTTTGGCATGTCCCCTTCAACCCGGCAGAGATCCGCACTATTCTGGCTGAGCTCCCGGACTATCGAGTCAATCCGAGAGGATTTGCTCGAATGTTTGGACAAAACCAGTTCAGCTATGGTATGAGCGGGTCAGATTGTACGCAGATCCTGCGGGCGAAGGTGGGCATGGAAGTGGCCAGTGCAGTGATTGCAGGGTGCTCTATAACCACGCATGAGGAGATGACTTCAGGGGGCAAAGAGTTCTGTACACAGCTAAAGGCAAAGCTTCCAGAAATGTATGGTGCTACCTCTACTACGGACATGATGAAGCTCACCCAGGGTCCTAATGAGGAAAGCACCTGCTTCTGGCGCCGTCTCAAGCAGACGGCACTGGATTCGGATCTGGAAGTTGGACCTGATGCTCCAACTGAAGGGGTAAAGGTGACCGCGACGCACATTCTGTTGCGGGCCAAATTTTTGGAAGGCATCGATACTAAAATTCGGGAAAGGCTGGTTCTGGCCCGACCCGAATATAATGAGATGTCTATCCCTGCTATCCTCTCCACTCTTGCAGCAATAGAGAGGGAAATGGATAGAAGAAAACAAGACAAGGCCAAAGTTCTTATGTCCCAGACCCCACACGAAAAACCAAGGGATCTGGGTCACAGGAAGGATAGGCCCCCACCCAGGTGCTTCCAATGCCACCAAACGGGGCACATGAGGAGGAGCTGTCCCCAATTACCTAAAGGTCGGTGGCCGTTCATTCCTGATGAGTCCTCCGCCCCAGTGACCACCATGGTAAGTAACTCCTATGAATCCTCATAGGAAGTTGACAAATCGGTGTCGGCCCAGATCCATCTTTTTCTAGAGGAATTAAAATATCCCCTCCCTTGCCTCACCGACACCAGTGCAGCAAGAACGGTCTTGCGAAAATAGGACATCCAAGGCAAGGTACCCCTCTCAGGGGAAAACCCTCCTAACCCCTACTAACCTCACTATCAAACGATGCACTATTCTTAACCCAGCTTCTCTTCTTCCTGTGTCGGAAGATGAGAAGGGGGGGGAGGACAGCAATGACAGTGCTGAATTTTGCAACACGACTAACAATACTAACACCTCTTCTGCTAACATGTCTTCTTTGTCCACTACTAACCTCTCTTCCAAAGGACACGACTGCATTTCTTTGGTGGAACTGGAGTCAGCGGCGACACACCCCATATCACCCCGAGAGTAGCGGTAAGGTTGAACATTTTAACGGAATCCTTAAAAACAGGATCTCCAACATCATGGCCGATATCCAAAAACCTTGGCCTGAGTGTCCCCCATTGCCCTCTATTCCATCCGGAATGCCCCTCGGCAACCACATGGGCTGTCACCCTACGAGGTGTTGTTTGGGGGACCTCCCAAAAACAGGGTTGTACTTTCCTCAACAGTTGTCGTCTTTGCATTCACAACTAACAGGTTACATGCAATCTCTGCAACGGGAGCTGCAGAAGATACACCATCGGGTTTGCGAATCGCTCCCCGATCCAAATGCAATAACAGGTGTTCTTTCTATTGAGCCAGGTGATTGGGTCGTCCTAAAGAAACATCAAAGAACCGGACTCGAGCCACGGTTCACCGGACCATACCAAGTCCAGCTGACGACACCTACCTCACTCAAGCTCGAGGGACGAGACAACTGGGTGCACGCAAGCCACTGCAAGAAGCTTTTCAGCTACACCAGAGAATGAGGGGTGTCATTTTCCTTTTTCTTTTTGTTTGTATGTCTTACATGTGTGTGAACGGAGGAAAAGACGGCAGATACCCCAACCTTTTATTTAAAATGCATCTGCGTTAGCCAGAACCGCCAACAAAACCAACTGTTGGGTATGCTCTAAGCCCCCACCCAGTCATCACATGTCCGTAATGGCCGCTGTTCATGCCCTATATGACATCTGCGTCGGCATGAAAAAGCAAGGGACCCCTGGTCAGCCCCCACGTAGACATTTGTCGGTAGAACTTAATGACACATTTTTAGCAGGTAACATCAGTTTTAGCACCAATATTAGCTCTAGCTCCTGTAGGGCACTCATTACTCCATTATGAGTAACAGGACAGCGAAGCAGCCCTCAGGTGTGCTTTAACATCAGCTTTGGCACAGGTAACAAGTTTGTTGGCACTACCACTAGAGATGAGCGAATTATTCAAAAATTTGGTTCGGCTGATTCGCCGAATTCGCCAAAAAAATTTGCTTCGATCCGAATATATTCGCTGCGAATTTAACTTATAAAAAGGGTGTTTCTAGGCTTCAGAGAGCCTTAATATTAGTGCAGAACACTGTACCTTTAATTTAAATGCCCTTGGAGTCTGCCGGGGAAGAGAAAATAATACTGTCAGTCAGTATGACATGCAGATGAGTGCCGTCAATCTTAGAATCACCGCACACTTCACTCATTTGGGCAGTCACGGGGCCAAAACCAGAGTGTGGAGCCACAGTGTGGCGGTGGAGGCAGCAGCAATGGGAGGCCATACAGCACCCTATGACAAAATGGAACCCACCAGCAGTGTGAGGAGACCTGAAAGTGGCACATGGCAGAGTGTGGCGATGGAGACAGCAGCAATGGGAGGCCGTACAGGGACCCATGACACACTCTGGACCTGGCAGCAGCATGAGGAGGCGGTACAGGGGCCCATGACAGATTACGGGCCTGGCAACAGCATGAGGAGTCGGTACGGGGGCCCATGGCAGATTACGGGCCTGGCAGCAGCATGAGGAGGCGGTACAGGGGCCCATGGCAGAGTGTCTGAGGATGGACGTTGGCGCAGAAAGGCAGAGACCAACTGACTACATAGGTGGTTTTTATAGTACTTTATTTTGGCCTCCCTCTCAGCAGGTGTGAAAAAGGCCACCATTTTTGAACGGTACGAGGGTCCAACAAGGTGGACAGCCAAAAGTCATCCCTCTGTCTGATGGTTATTATTCGGCTGTCGCTACGCAAGCAACCGAGCATGCTATGGGCCATTTGTGCCAAGGAATGCGAGGGACTCCCTGCCTCCATCTCCACAGCATACTGCCATGGTTCGTCTGGGTCCTCTGTCTCCTCCTCCTCCTCTACCAGATGCTCCTGCTCCTCCACTCCTGTCCGCTGAGTGGAAAAACCACCCATTTCACTCAATAATTCCTGAGCACCAATGTCCTCCTCTACCTCCTCCTCTTCTTCCTGTCCTGCCCCCACAGGGGTCATGTGGCATTGAGATCTGTCTGCCAAGAATTGAAACTGAATTGACCCAGTTCTCCAGTTAATTTGGGGGTCATGTGCACGTAGCCAAGGCAGCCCCAAAATAACTGGGAATAGTGAGGACGCAATGGTGTCCAAGCGGAGGACTTCTTGCATATAGGAGAGGTCTCCCGATCTACCAACCCAGACTTAACTTGAGTCCCATCAGCCAAGAGGATGTTCAGGCCATGCTCCTTGGTCAGTAAGGGAATCTGCTGTTGCGCTGCAAAATTGAGGTCAACAAAACAACTACAGGCCCCTGAGTCAATAATGGCCGTCACCTGTATGGTTCTTCCGGGGAGTTGAAATGAGATTGGTATGGCTAAGAGAGAGGGTTTATCTACACAAGCACGAGTCATAGAAAAAGTAGGAGAAGAGCACTTACTTAACTTCTCCGGGCAGGAACGTACCACATGGCCTGCTGCTCCACAGTATAGGCAAAGGTTGTTTACCCGGCATCTCTGGCGCTCTTCAGACGTTAGGGAAGGCCGCATCAACCCAAGTTGCATTGGTTCGGCTCCCTCTGCTGGTTCCGGATTCCGAGTACTGGTAGGGGAGTTCGGAATAGTCAGAACTAGAGATGAGCGAATTTTTCAAAAATTCAATTCGGCTGATTCGGCGAATTTCAGGAAGAAATTTGATTCGATGTGAATTAATTCGCTACGAAGTTAACTTATAAAAAGGGTTTCTAGGCTTCAGAGAGCCTTTAAATTAGTGCAGAACACTGTACCTTTAATTTAAATGCCCTTGGAGAAGGAGAAGGATGAGAAGAAGGAGAAGGATGAGAAGAAGGATGAGAAGGAGAAGGATGAGAAGAAGGAGAAGGATGAGAAGGAGAAGGATGAGAAGGAGAAGGATGAGAAGAAGGAGAAGGATGAGAAGGAGAAGGATGAAAAGGAGAAGGATGAGAAGAAGGAGAAGGATGAGAAGAAGGAGAAGGATGAGAAGAAGGAGAAGGATGAGAAGAAGGAGAAGGATGAGAAGAAGGAGAAGGATGAGAAGAAGGAGAAGGATGAGAAGAAGGAGAAGGATGAGAAGAAGGAGAAGGATGAGAAGAAGGAGAAGGATGAGAAGAAGGAGAAGGATGAGAAGAAGAAGGAGAAGGATGAGAAGAAGGATGAGAAGAAGAAGGAGAAGGATGAGAAGAAGAAGGAGAAGGATGAGAAGAAGAAGGAGAAGGATGAGAAGAAGAAGGATGAGAAGAAGAAGGAGAAGGATGAGAAGAAGAAGGAGAAGGATGAGAAGAAGGAGAAGGATGAGAAGAAGGAGAAGGATGAGAAGAAGGAGAAGGATGAGAAGAAGGATGAGAAGAAGGAGAAGGATGAGAAGAAGGAGAAGGATGAGAAGAAGGAGAAGGATGAGAAGAAGGAGAAGGATGAGAAGAAGGAGAAGGATGAGAAGAAGGAGAAGGATGAGAAGAAGGAGAAGGATGAGAAGAAGGAGAAGGATGAGAAGAAGGATGAGAAGAAGGAGAAGGATGAGAAGAAGGATGAGAAGAAGGAGAAGGATGAGAAGAAGGAGAAGGATGAGAAGAAGGAGAAGGATGAGAAGAAGGAGAAGGATGAGAAGAAGGACAGTTCTGTGACAGTTTCTGTCTATTTCTGACAGTTCTGTGACATTCACTCCATACAGCGGTTTCAACTGCTGTATGGAGTGAGTGTCCCAGAACTGTCAGAAATAGCCTATTGCGGAGCTCTGCAGATACACTTAGAGTAGCTCTGCACATACACTTTTTGCCGGCTTGGAATTATTCTTATTTTCATCCTACTTCTTCTTCATCCTCATCCTCTTCTTCTTCTGAGGATGAGGATGAAGAAGAAGAAGAAGTAGGATGAAAATAAGAATAATTCCAAGCCGGCAAAAAGTGTATGTGCAGAGCTCCTCTAAGTGTATCTGCAGAGCTCCGCAATAGGCTATTTCTGACAGTTCTGGGACATTCACTCCATACAGCGGTTGAAACATTGTATCTATTTTTTTCCATAAATGACATTCTGCAGATACACTTAGAGGAGCTCTGCAGATACACTTTTTGCCGGCTTGGAATTATTCTTATTTTCATCCTACTTCTTCTTCTTCTTCATCCTCATAAGAAGAAGAAGAGGATGAGGATGAGGATGAAGAAGAAGAAGAAGAAGAAGTAGGATGAAAATAAGAATAATTCCAAGCCGGCAAAAAGTGTATGTGCAGAGTTCCTCTATTTCTGACAGTTCTCTCACAGCTTCTTCACATGTACAGCGGTTGAAACATCTGTATCCTAAATGGAAACTAATAGATACAATGTTTCAACCGCTGTACATGTGAAGGAACTGTCAGAGAAATGTCAGAAATAGCGGAGCTCTCTGCAAGGACACTTTTGCCGGCTGATCGGGAAAAATTCGATTCGCGCACCCGAAGTAGGCAAATATTCGGATTCGCCGCGAATCGAATTTTTCCTGAAATTCGTATCGAATTCCGGTTCGCCTGGTTCGATTCGCTCATCTCTAGTCAGAACCCGTGGTAGCATCCATGTGGGTTTTAACCCTGGACTGGATCTTTCAGACCTCCGTTCCTGAAGAACGCGGTCAATCTGAATTGCCAGAGTTATCAATCCTTCCAAGGAGTCAGGTACCCCTACTCTGGCTAGCTCGTTTTTTAGAGGTTCAGATAGGCCTAGGCGGAATTGGTAATGCAAAGCTGCGTCATTCCACTGGGTGTCCCCACTCCAGCGCCTAAATTCTGAGGCATAGTCCTCTGCTGCCCGGCGACCCTGCTGCAAGGTATGTAGCACTGCTCCGGCTGAAGCAGCTTGTTGCAGGTCATCGTATAATTCTGCCATTGCTCTGAAAAATTAGGAAACTGAGTCCAGATGTGAATGGCGACTCTCCAGCAGGCGGTGGGCCCAGCCTTGGGGTTCCCCCTGGAGTAAGGATATAATGAATCCCACCTTTACAGATTCTGACGAAAAAGTCAGTGGCTGTAGGTCAAAGTACAGCAGACAGGAATTCTGGAAGGCTCTGAACTTCCCTCAATCCCCACTGAACCGCTCGGGTGTTGGTACTCGAGGTTCTGGCGGAGGCATGGCGAACACTGCTCCAGCGGAAGGTTCTGCGCGGCCCCTGGCCAGAGTAGGATCAACTGGAGCTGATGGTGTGGTTGCTGGCATGGTTAGGGTCTGAATACATCCCTCCAGGTGGGTGTAGCTTTCTTGGAGTGTTTTGACAGCTTGGGTGAGTGCCGCCACGTGTTGGCATATCTCATCCCAGGGTGAGGGACCTCTTCTCGGCTCAGTCATGGCCGTATGGTTCTGTTAAGGACCGACTGGCAGTAGCCTCTAGCGACCCACAGGCTGGAATCCCTCAGGGCGTGGAATCTAAGCCTCAGTCTGCTGTTTCACCAGAGCCCCTGATGGTGGGGATGGACTTGAAGCAGCCTGAGCCCAGGTCGCGACCCCCGAGTTCAACCAGCTGTGGTAGAGGTGGATTTGCCAGTGATAGGTAATAAGTGAGAGCCAGATGTGAAGAGGTAGTGTGTAACGTAGTCAGACAGGCCAGGTCGGTAACAGCAGAGGCAGACGGTACAGATCAGCATGCAAAAGGATAAACGGGTCACAAGCCAGGTTCAGCAACAGGAGGTCAGGTAAACAGGAGAAAGCAGAAGAATGGTCAGACAAGCCAGGGATCAGGGCAGGAGAGAGTCACGATAATCCGGGTCAGGCAGGTTCGGCAACAAAGGCAATCTCAGGTACTAGGAACAGGAACACAGGAATAAGACCGGCAATGTGAGCATCGCAAGAGCTGGTTTAAATAGCCTGCCCGGTACTGACAGGTGTGCCTGGGTCCTAGTGCCTGCCAGCACTGTCATTGGTGACGGGCGCACCTGGGTCCTAGTGCCCGCCTGCCTCTATGTCTTGTTGGAATCCTATGCATGTGCAGATTTATGCGTCGTGGTGATCTTCTCGTTCCCTGATACTTTGACAGGCTACAGGCAGCGGAGCTGGATGCTTTGCCTACCAGGTGTATTATAAGGCCAGCATTGCACCCACAGGGGCCGGACCCCCCATGTACAAGGGGCCTAAGAGATACCATCAGCTTGTGTCCCATTCCACCAGACTCCTAGAACTGGAAGAGGACATTTTTGGGGGGATGTGTTGTAGAAGAACCCAGACCACAGTATTGTGCGGTGAAAATATCATCCAACTTTATTCATCATATATATGTGACACTTTAACAACAGAAGAAAAGAGATAGATTGTTTACATTTCAAGGATCTATTTATATCATCTATGCTAAGAAACTGATTAACATATGACACGCCCCTCATTAATACCAGCCCCACCCACTTATGTAACCCTCTAAACATCCAAATCCCTGTAACTTCCCAGAAGACACTTTCATCTTTTATCCATAAAAAGCTGATTGGGTACAAGAGAACCCCGAGCCCCTCCTGCTCATTCCCACACAAGTCCATGTCACCATCTACAAGGTGAGAGGACCTGAAGGAGAACAAGACCATGACCACCAGGACCATCGCCTGACTGAAGCCATGCTCACATTTCTTTCTAATGCTGCTTCTATGGTCTACTCAGATACAGATTTGGCAGATGTACATTCGTGTCTTCAAGGAGCTGATCAAACATGATCTGTGCTTGACTATCTTTTTTGGGGACCAGAGGTGACATTAGGGGTTAGATAGACCTCTTGTGTTTCTTTAAAGAGGATCTGTGACCAGCAATATGTTATCACATGCGAGGCTATTAACCCCCTATATGGCAATAATAAAGTTCAGAGAAAGAAAAGTGTAAAGTAACACACTGTAAATGAAAAAACACACAAAACACATTTTAAAGCCCCCAGTTCCCGTATACATGAGCAATTGCAAGGGTTGGGTGCGGTTATGTAGGAAAACATCAATCACACTACACATTGTACATATCTCTGCACACACCAGAGAGAGAGGAATAACTCTAGGGCCATCATTCATGGTTCACTATATAAACTGATGACTGTAAAGGCTTTTAAAGCGTCACCTATGGACAATATCTGGTACTGAAGTTTGTCACCATTTCACACATACGCACAATTTTGGCATGTTTGGTATCTATATACTTGATGCCAACTCAATATTTTACATTTCACCAAACAAATTGGGTCATATATTGTGTTTTTTGTGTATTAAAATTATCTTTAGTGGGATTTTTTTACAGAAAATATGCATTTGACAAATAGCTGTGCTAATATCCTGTGACATAGAAAATGGGAACCACCACCATTATATTCTCCAGGGTCTCTGCTTCAGAAAACAAAACGTTTGTGGGTTTCAAGTAATCTTCTGTTCTAAAATGTGAATGTAATCATGTGCATAAAAAAGCAAAATCAACTCAGCAAAACACACAACAGCAACAATGTATAAAATTATCATCAAATCTATAGTAGGAACTAATGGCCTAAGAAGCAAAGCCGCCATTTTACTCAACCAAGTTCCAACTAAACCCATCCAAGAAAATGGATCCCACTTCCCCCCACCCAGGTGACTGTTGGAACTCCTTTACCTTGTGTAGATATCTCCTTCTGAGATCCTCATGATCTAATATAAATGTACAACACTCTCTGACACCAGTTTTTAGACTCCGCCTTGATCTTCTGAGAGATAGTCAGCCACCATGCAGTTCTGTGACACCACCTTAGGTGATGGAGCCACTTCTGGTGTCAGCTCTGCTATACCATCAATGGTGTCATTGGTTATCTGATCCATGACTCCAGTACACCGGTTCATCTTACTTATCTTAGATTACTTAGATTCCCCATCCCGTCTATGAAGGGCTCACTGCATAAAACATCTCCACTCCAGAGAAAATGTTTCCTCTCACTGGAAGGCCAGGGGAGTATTGGGAGAAATTAAGGCTTTCCCTTACAGATATGGGGGAGGGGCAACATCACCTAAAGTACAGCTATGGGTGGAATTGAAGGGAAGGCATTTTAGGGTGCTCCTTCCACACAAGAAGCAATGCATCTATAAGGACTAGGAATCCATTGGACCAATGGGGATTAAACATTCTGCAATACATTGAGACACCATGAAATGTTACTGGCCTGTGAATGGCTCTCCTATTGTTAGTGAAGTGAGACTCCCCTTGTCGGTGTCATTAATGGAAAGAAACCATGTGAAATGTTTTCCCCAAATCCAAAAGGTGACCCCCCCATGGGTAGGTAGCCATCCTACTATTCCTGATATGAGTTTGTAGTCCCTGCTACTACAGGAAACATGCGGGCGATCATTTACACCTTTTACAGCAGGACAGTAAATATCAGAACACAATTCAAACATCAGACCAACAGCAGGAAGTCTGCTAACTGAATGTGTAATGCAATCTGTCATTAGCATTCCCAGAGTTCCCTCTGCAACATAGTTGTATCAGCTGTTGGTCCTGTCTGTAGATCTGTTATTTTCCCACCTTCTGTAACAGGGTGACAACCCTGATCATTCTGCAGGAACATTACACAGCAGCGTTGTCACCCTGTACAGGGAAGTCTTAGATAGATTATAAGTAAGACACACAACAAGTAAAGCCCAACTTCAGCTAACGCTTCTACAGCAGTTACAGCAACAGGTTCTCTATAAGGTCCAACCCCCCATATGAATGACAACTGACAGTTGTGAGCACCCCCAGCAGTGTTATCCCTCCACTCACTGAACAGAGACTTCTTTCTAGCTGGTGTCACAGACACAGACCTGCCTGAAAGGTTGTCACCCATGAGAGGATATCCTACAACCTCACAATCGCCCCCTTTCCTCTCTCTGATCACAATCTCATCACCTTCACAGTCTCCTCATCTTCAAACACTTATCCCTCCAATCAGCAATCACCTGCAGAAACCTTCACAACTTGAACCCTTCTCCTTTCCACTCTGCAACTGACCAACTCTATGACAGAATCTCTCCCCTGTCCTGCCCTGACCTGGCCACTGCTGTCTACAACAGTTCACTTTCATCCGCATTAGACTCACTTGCTCCTCTAACATGAAGCATCAGGCCCCGCCCATTACAACCTTGGCAGACTGACAACACCAGAGATCTTATAGACATAGTCGTGTGCTGGAGCGAATGTGGCGTAAAACCAAATCTCACCAAGCATTCACCCGATATAAATCTGCTTTCTTCACATACAATTCCTCCCTCCATGCGGCCAGACAAGCCTACTTTGTCATTCTCATCAATACCTTGTCATCCAGTCCTCGTCGTCTCTTCTCTACTTCTAACTCTCAACTTTCTCCACCCCCACCCAGTACCTCACTCACTGCTCACGAGATTGCAAATCATTTTAAAAACAAGATTGATGCAATTCGTAGGGACATCTCCACTGCACAGACATCCATCCCACTTAGCATACCTTATACTAAACCTCCCTCAACACTTTCCTCTTTTGACCTTCCTACTACCAAAGAGGTCACTAAGGTTTCCTCAGAAGCCCATCTCACTACCTGCCCCCTGGATCCTGCCCCCTCACAACTACTACGGTCATCCTCTTCTTCCATCCTATCCTCCCTCACTCACATCTTCAATCTCTCCCTCTCTACTGGTGCCTTCCACTCCTCTCTAAAGCATGCACACATCACTCCCATACTTAACAAGCCCTCCCTGGACCCCACCAACCTGAACAACTTAACACCCATCTCCCTGCTGCCATTTACCTCTAACCTATTACAACTCTTAGTCTACAATCGCCTGAGCTCCCACCTCACCGACAACAACCTTCTTGCCCCTTTACAGTCTGGCTTTCGCTCACTCCACTCCACTGAAACTGCCCTACTAAAACTTACTAATGATCTACTAACTGCTAAAACCAATGGCCACTACTCCGTACTCATCCCAACCAATGGCCACTACTCCGTACTCATCCCAACCAATGGCCACTACTCCGTACTCATCCCAACCAATGGTCACTGCTCCGTACTCATCCCAACCAATGGCCACTGCTCCGTACTCATCCCAAACAATGGCCACTGCTCCGTACTCATCCCAAACAATGGCCACTGCTCCGTACTCATCCCAAACAATGGCCACTGATTCGTACTCATCCCAACCAATGGTCACTGCTCCGTACTCATCCCAACCAATGGCCACTACTCCGTACTCATCCCAACCAATGGCCACTACTCCGTACTCATCCCAACCAATGGCCACTACACTGTACTCATCCCAACCAATGGCCACTGCTCTGTATTCATCCCAACCAATGGCCACTACTCCGTACTCATCCCAACCAATGGCCACTACTCCGTACTCATCCCAACCAATGGCCACTACACAGTACTCATCCCAACCAATGGCCACTACTCCGAACTCATCCCAACCAATGGCCACTACTCAGTACTCTTACTACTTGACCTCTCTGCAGCTTTTGATAGAGTTGACCATCCCCTCCTCCTCAAAAAACTCAACTCTTTTGGCCTCCAAGACTCTGCTCTCTCCTGGTTCTCCTCCTACCTATCGCAGCGCTCCATCAGCGTTACCTATAACTCTGCCTCCTCCTCTTCACTCCCTTTTTCTGTAGGGGTTCTTCAAGGTTCTGTCCTTGGTCCCCTACTCTTCTCCATCTACACCTCCTCCCTTTGTCACTTGATAAACTCCCATGGCTTTACGTACCACCTCTATGCTAATGACACACAAATCTATCTTTCTACCGCTCACCTCACCCCTTCAGTCTCCTCCTCACCTCACTCCTTTAGTCTTCTCTCGCATTACTAACCTACTAAGCGACATATCGGCATGGATGTCACTCCACTTCCTCAAACTCAATCTTTTTAAAACTGAGCTCTTAGTATTCCCTCCAGCCAGTTCCCCCTCCCCCGACTTCTCCATCAAGATCAATAACAAAATCATCAGTCCCTCCCCTCATGCCAGGGTACTAGGTGTAATCCTAAACTCCCATCTGTCTTTTCAGTCCCAAATCCACTGTCCAAATCTTGTAGACTTCACCTCCGCAACAGTTCCAAGATACGCCCGTTCTTAACCTCGGAAACCACTAAGCAACTTATTCACTCCCTTGTTATATCTTGCCTTAACTATTGTAACTCCCTCCTCATTGGCCGACCACATTGCAGGCTATCCCCTCTTCAGTCTATCATGAATGCTGCTGCCAGACTCATCCACCTTACTAACCATTCTGTATCAGCCACCCCTATCTGCCAATCCCTCCACTGGCCTCCATTCAGTGTCCTCCACCCCCTTCTGCCAATCCCTCCACTGGCTTCCCATTGCCCAACAGATAAAATTCAAAACATTAACAATAACATGTAATTTGGGGCAGAGTTATAAATGACTTTATATCACCAATATTGTCTCCAAATATCACCCAAACCGTACTCTCCGCTCCTCACATGACCACCTGCTCTCTAGCTCCCTTGTCTCCTCCTCCCATGCTCATCTCCAGAGCTTCCCCCCATCCTCTGGAACACTCTACCCCAATTTATCAGACTATCGCCTACTCTGCTGACTTTTAGGTGATCTCTGAAAACCGATCTCTTCAGGGAAGCCTATCCTGCCCTCAGCTAATAATGGAATCTTCTACTCTTCCAACCAATCCATCCCCCAGTTACTACCTTTTGTACCACTAGCCCCTCCCTCCTAGATTGTAAGCTCCTCCTATCCTTCTTGTATTTAACTGTATTGTTGCTGTATTGTCTCCCGTTATATTGTAAAGCGCTGAGCAAACTGTCAGCGCTATATAAATCCTGTATAATAATAATAATAATGAGAGGAGATGAAATGTGGAAAGAAGGCATTGATAATGGGAGAGGAGATGGAACATGTAATGGGAGGAATGGACAAGGTGGGCTTAGCTGGAGACCTCAAGCCTGGCTGATCATGTATCAATAGTCAGAAGAACCTGGAATGGACTCTCCCACTGAGGCTTCAGAGACTTGGTAAGATGACAATAGACCCCATCCTAGTCTCTGGTACTGAGGCAGTGCTGGTCATGTATTACTTCAGGATCCAGAAATGAAGAAAATGTTTGGAAACACAACTCAGTTGGTGAATTATGAAAATGCATTGCATGTTCATTCAAAGCTCCATAAAAAAGATAAAGATGAGAATCATGAGGGAAGCTGATCAGTTATTGATGCTTATCTTAAAGAAATTGTCAAAAGATAAAATATTCAAATCCCTTCTAGTTGTGTATTGATGGACATAAGCACTAAACTCAGTTCATCCAATCATTACATTCCAGTTTGCTCAGATTTTAGTTTGTTTCTTTTAAGGTAACATTTTATCTTCTCCCTTCTTCTCTAGCTTGTGGGATGACATTGGGGATGTGAAACTAACTTGTGACACCTGAAACTTATTTAATATCTCTTTTCTTCCAGAATTTAATCTATGCTGAAATTTGCGAATCCTCCGGTGATAGATTAGACCAGCATTAGCTGTAAAGTTTTGTCACATTGAGAGCATTAAAATTAATTCTCTCCAGTGTGAATCCTCTGGTGTCTGATAAGATGTGACTTCTGTGTAAAAGCATTGTGACATTCAGAACACTGATATGGCTTTTCTCCAGTGTGAATCCTCTGGTGTCTGATAAGATTTGACTTCACTGTAAAAGCTTTATCACATTCAGAACACTGATATGACTTCTCTCCAGTGTGAATCATCTGGTGTCTGATAAGATCTGACTTCTGTGTAAAAGCTTTATCACATTCAGAACACTGATATGACTTCTCTCCAGTGTGAATCCTCTGGTGTGTGATAAGATGTGACTTCACTGTAAAAGCTTTATGACATTCAGAACACTGATATGGCTTCTCTCCAGTGTGAATCCTCTGGTGTCTGATAAGATATGACGTCTGTGTAAAAGCTTTATCACATTCAGAACACTGATATGACTTCTCTCCAGTGTGAATCCTCTGGTGTATGATAAGATATGACTTCTGAGTAAAAGCTTTATCACATTCAGAACACTGATATGACTTCTCTCCAGTGTGAATCCTCTGGTGTTTGAGAAGATTTGACTTCACTGTAAAAGCTTTATCACATTCAGAACACTGATATGGCTTCTCTCCAGTGTGAACAATCTGGTGTTTGAGAAGATTTGACTTCTGTGTAAAAGCTTTATCACATTCAGAACACTGATATATCTCTCCAGTGTGAATCCTCTGGTGTATGATAAGATGTGACTTCACTGTAAAAGCTTTATCACATTCAGAACACTGATATGACTTCCCTCCAGTGTGAATCCTCTGGTGTCTGATAAGACTTGACTTCTGTGTAAAAGCTTTATCACATTCCGAACACTGATATGGCTTCTCTCCAGTGTGAATCCTCTGGTGTATTATAAGCTCCCTCTTGGTTTTAAAAGTTTTGCCACATTCAGAACACTGATATGACTTCTCTCCAGTGTGAATCCTCTGGTGTGTGATAAGATGTGACTTCTGTGTAAAAGCATTGTGACATTCAGTACACTGATATGGCGTCTCTCCAGTGTGAATCCTCTGGTGTGTGATAAGATGTGACTTCACTGTAAAAGCTTTATCACATTCAGAACACTGATATGACTTCCCTCCAGTGTGAATCCTCTGGTGTCTGATAAGACTTGACTTCTGTGTAAAAGCTTTATCACATTCCGAACACTGATATGGCTTCTCTCCAGTGTGAATCCTCTGGTGTATTATAAGCTCCCTCTTGGTTTTAAAAGTTTTGCCACATTCAGAACACTGATATGACTTCTCTCCAGTGTGAATCCTCTGGTGTGTGATAAGATGTGACTTCTGTGTAAAAGCATTGTGACATTCAGTACACTGATATGGCGTCTCTCCAGTGTGAATCCTCTGGTGTGTGATAAGATGTGACTTCACTGTAAAAGCTTTGTCACATTCAGAACACTGATATGACTTCTCTCCAGTGTGAACAATCTGGTGTGTGATAAAATTTGACTTTTGTGTAAAAGCTTTATCACATTTAGAACAATGATATGACTTCCCTCCATTGTGAACCTTCTGGTGTGTGATATATTTTCTCTCCATTGTAAAATCTCCAAACAAGAAGTTTGAAATGACTCCTCTTATGTATACTTGGGTTGGACTTTATTGTAACGCCATTGTCACTTCCAGAACACTGAAATTACTTTTCTCCTGCTGGATCAATGTGGAAGAGGATCCAAACCATGACTTTTAGAACACAGATATGACTTGTATCCCGTGTGAATCCTCCAGTGAACTGCAGTAAAGACTTTCAGTCAATTAAGACAACCATATGTCTTGTTTTCCATGTGAGCTGTATTCATGAAGATCAACATAACCAAAAACTTGGTTCATCAATCCACCTGTAGAGAAAGAAAAAAGATAGAATTCTATATAAAGGGCTACATAAAGTTGCTTTCTATTTTTAATGTTCATTACTAAATATATCTTATGAATAGAAAGAATATGTACAGCATTATCTACAGTATTTTTTTAATCAAATAGATTTATTAATAAAGTTTCTAAGTGCGCACAGTATTCCCAACATTCAGCCCAGACAATGGAGTCATACATTCTCACGTATAGGCAGTTGTGGCACTGTTACAGATCATACAGAACAATAACTTGCTTTGTCTATGGTGTCACTTTTACCTTTTATAAACAAATGAACAGAGAAAAGAAGAAACAACCTAGAACAATTCAGCTGTACACGGCAAGTAACTCCCCCAGTACATACATAGATATCTGACACCGTTCAATGAGGCCCGTGTCTCCAGGATCATACCCCAAGTATGGGTCTCCAATGTAGTTGGTCTCAGAGACTCCGCTCTCTCCTGGCTCTCCTATCTATCACAGCGCTCCTTCAGTGTTACCTATAATGCTGCCACATCCCCTTCACTCCCTCTCTCTGTCGGGGTCCCTCAAGGTTCTGTCCTCGGACCCCTCCTCTTCTCCATCTACACCTCCTCCCTTGGCCAATTGATACTCCCACGGCTTCAACTACCATCTCTATGCCGATGCCACACAAATCTATCTCTCTACCCCTCACCTCACCCCCTCAGTGTCCAATCACATCACCAGCCTACTAAGTGACATATCGGACTGGATGTCACTCAACTTCCTCAAACTCAACCTTTCCAAAACTGAGCTTCTAGTATTCCCCCCAACCCGTGCCCCCCCCCCTCCCGACTTCTCCATCAAGATCAGCAACACTATTATTATTATTATACAGTATTTATATAGCGCCAACAGTTTGCTCAGCTGTACATTATAATGGGAGACAGTACACGGTGGATGAGTCTGGTTGCAGAATTCAGGATAGACTGAAGCGGGGATAGCCTGTGTTGGGGTAGGCCGGTGAGGAGGGAGTTACAGTAGTCAAGTCGTGATATAATAAGAGAGTGAATGAGTTGCTTTGTAGTTTCTGGAGTTAGGAACGTGCGTATTTTGGAGATGTTAGAGAGGTGGAGTCTGTATGAATTTGTCAGCGATTGGACCTGGGGCTGGAAAGACAGATTGGAGTCTAGAATGACACCTAGTACTCTGGCTTGCGGGGTGGGACTGATGGTGATGTTGTTGGTCCTGATGAAGAGGTCAGGGGGGCACGGGCTGGGGGGAAAACTAGGAGCTAGGTTTTGGCAAGGTTTAATTTGAGGAATTGGAGTCTGATATGTCCAGTCTGATATGTCCTTCAGAAGGCTAGTGATTCAGGCGGAGACTGGAGGGGTGAGACGGGGAGTAGAGAGATAGATTTGAGTGTCATCGTCATACAGATGGTAGTTGAAGCCGTGAGAGTGTATCAGTTGACCAAGGGAGGAGGTGTAGATGGAGAAGAGAAGGGGCCCGAGGACAGAACCTTGAGGGACCCCAACAGAGAGGGGGAGGTGGCAGCATTATAGGTAACACTGAAGGAGCGTTGTGATAGATAGGAAGAGAGCCAGCCAGGAGAGAGCGGAGTCTCTGAGGCCAAAAGAGTATAGTTTTTTGAGGAGGAGGGGGTGGTTGACCGTGTCAAAAGCTGCAGAGAGGTTGAGGAGTAGTAGCACTGAGTAGTGGCCATTGGCTTTGGCGGTTAGCAGGTCATTGGTGAGTTTGAGTAGGGCGGTTTCGGTGGAGTGTAGGGGACGGAAGACAGATTGTAGGGGATTGAGGAGGTTGTTGTCGGTGAGGTGGGAACTCAGGTGATTATAGACTAAGCGTGCAAGGAGTTGGGATGTAAATGGCAGCAGGAAGATGGGTCTTAGGTTGTTTAGGTCAGAGGGATCCAGGGAGGGTTTTTAAAGTATGGGAGTGATGTGCGCATTCTTCAGAGGGGAGGGCAATGTGCCAGTAGAGAGGGAAAGATTAAAGCTGTGGGTGAGGGAGCGTAGGATGGAGGAGGAGGGTGATCGTAGGAGTTGTGTAGGGACAGGGTCAAGGGGGCAGGTGGTAAGGTGAGCTTCAGAGAAGAGCTTAGTGATTATCAGTCCCACCCCTCATGCCAGGGTACTAGGTGTCATCCTAGACTCCAATCTGTCCTTTCAGCCCCAGGTCCAATCACTGACAAACTCATGTAGACTTCACCTCCGCAACATCTCCAAGATACGGCCGTTCCTAACCTCGTAAACCACTAAGCAACTCATTCACTCCCTTATTATATCACGCCTTGACTATTGTAACTCCCTCCTCACTGGCCGACCTCATCGCAGACTATCTCCACTCCAGTTCATCATGAATGCTGCTGCCAGACTCATTCACCTTACTAACCGTTATGTATCAGCCACCTCTCTGCCAATCCCTCTACTGGCCTCCACTCAGTATCCTCCACCCCTCTCTGCCAATCCCTCCACTGGCCTCCACTCAGTATCCTCCATCCCTCTCTGCCAATCCCTCCACTGGCTTCCAATTGCCCAGCGGATTAAATTGAAAACACTAACACTGAAGTATAAAGCCGTTCATAACACTGTCCTCAACTACATCACCGACCTTGTCTCTAAATACCACCCAAACCGTACTCTCCACTCCTCGCAAGACCTCCTACTCTCTAGCTCCCTTGTCTCCTCCTCCCATGCTCATCTCCAGGATTTCTCACGGGCTTCACCCATCCTCTGGAACTCCCTACCCCAAGCTATCAGGCTATCGTCTCCTCTGCTCACTTTTAGGCGCACTCTAAAAACTCATCTCTTCAGGGAAGCCTACCCCGACCCCAGCTAACTACTGGAATCCCCTACTCCCCCAACCACTCCATCCCCCACAGCTAATTACCTCTTGTACCACTATCCCCTCTCTCCTAGATTGTAAGCTCCAAGGAGCAGGGCCCTCTAATCCCTCTTGTACTGAACTGTATTGTTACTGTACTGTCTCCCTCCATAAAGTAAAGAGACCAAGAGGCACACCCGAGGAATATTGAACACCAACATTATAATACTGGTCATATTGTTCCACTTTTTGAATAATTTTGGACATCTCCAAAACATGTGTATCAAGTCCCCGACATCAACACTACAATTGGGGTATTAAGGGGAAATCCCTCCTGTCCTAGCTGAACAATTGAGCTGGAGTCCTGAAAGCTCTATGCAAAATAAATGACTGAGTTTCTGTGAAGAGGACAGAGAGATGAGAGGTATGGAGGTCACAATCACCTCCCACCACTCTCTCTTAGAGTCAAAAGACTGGAATAAATATATGAGAGATCATGCCTTTCCCACTGGTGCCATCTGAAGCCCATTAACAAGTGTGAGAGTGATGTGAAATCTGTATCTGATGGAAGTAGACACCGATGGATGGGATCTAATGTGTCTACTAAGTCCCACCTGGTAAGATGTTGAAGTTGGGCAGCTATAAAATAAAGTCTAACATTTGGTATTGCTAGGCCTCCTTGGTCTTCACCATACTGTAGAGTAGTGAGTTTGATTCTAGCTGACGGCTTTTTCTATATGAGTTCCCCAAACTGGGAGTCTATACTGGAGAACCACTTACGAGGTGTCCACATGGGAGAATTGTGGAGTATACAGTTGAAACTCGAAAAATTAGAATATGGTGCAAAATTTCATTCATTTCAGTGCAGCAACTGAAAAGGTGACACTAATATATGAGATAGACTCATTACATGCAAATCAAGATAGTTCAAGCCGTGATTTGTCATCATTGTGATGATTATGGCTTACAGCTCATGAAAACCCCCAATCCACAATCTCAGAAAATGAGAATATTGTGAAAAGGTGGAATATTCTCGGCTCAAAGTGTCCCACTCTAATCAGCTCATTCAGCCATAACACCTGCAGAGGGTTCCTGAGCCTTTAAATGGTCTCTTAGTCTGGTTCAGTAGAAATCACAATCATGGGAAAGACATCATCACTGACACCCTCCATAAGGAGGGAAAGCCTCAAAAGATAATTGCAGAAGAAGGTGGATGTTCCCAAAGTGCTGTATCAAAGCACATTAATAAAAAGTTATGTGGAATTGAAAAGTGTGGAAGAAAAAGGTGCACAAGCAGCAGGGATGACCACAGCCTGGAGAGGATTGGCAGGAAAAGGCCATTCAAAAGTGTTGGGGACTTTAACAAGGAGTGGACTGAGGCTAGAGTCAGTGCATCAAGAGCCACCACACACAGACTGATCCTGGACATTGTCTTGGAAATTCGCTCTAACGAATTTCTCCTTACCGTGAGTACTCGCAGTTGGATGCGCAGAAATCCCCAATAAAGCTGTGCGAATCTCGCTTACCACGACTGCAGCTAAACTACACGATTCCTGCCCTTCCAACTGATTTAACTTCTGTTGAAATGTGGGGGATGGAGCTCCCTATACCCCAGAATGATCACACAACACTCTCAGGATGCTGTTGGAATTCACATAGAGGAAGTTTTCATTCTCACCCTCTGGTTTTATTACAAATACACACACGCCCCCCACATGAATAAAGTCAATCCCCTCCCACAGAACAATGCAATGGGGAGTGCCTATACACAGGATGTACATTCCGATTGGAGCATAGCCTTTCCTATTATCTATCACTGGTCCTCCCCCATGAGCCCTCTGAGGTCAGCAGACTTCCTCCCCTTCCCCCCATGAGCCCTCTATGGAGGGCATACTTCCTGTCCTACTAGCTCCTATTGGTATGCAAATTCCTTGTACAAGCATTCCCTAGAAACATCAGTCTGTACCTGGATGGGCCCAATACGATCTTTATTAAAACACATCCATCCGGATACAGTTCAGGTCGGTAATGGGTTGTAAGATATGCATAAGCCTACACGCGGAGTTCACACTGCTTGGCGCCTTGCGTTATGAAGTCCATGTGGTACTATGCTGCTGATATGTGGATACAGGCCCGCGGCATTCGCATCGATTGCTGTGGTGGTATACACGCCGGTCTATAAGCGCAGATCTGCCATCTCATCCATTACTGAGCTGAGTACTGTAATACATACATTGTACATGCGCATGGCCCAATTGCAGCCTTCAGAGCTTTAATTATACACACCAGAGACATATGAATAACACGAATATATGACACATTTAAAGTTCAACCAACAATACAAAATTTCCATGACAACATGAACTTCAAATGTCGTATTCCTCTTGTCAAGCCACTCCTGAACAACAAACAATGACAGAAGCATCTTACCTGGGCTAAAGAAAAACAGACCTGGTCTATTGATCAGTGGTCCAAAGTCCTCTTTTCTGATGAGAGCAACTTTTGCATCTCATTTTGAAACCAAGGATACCGAGTATGGAGGAAGAATGGAGAGGCCCAAGGACCCCGAGTATGGAGGAAGAATGGAGAGGCCCAAGGACCCCGAGTATGGAGGAAGAATGGAGAGGCCCAAGGACCCCGAGTATGGACGAAGAATGGAGAGGCCCAAGGACCCCGAGTATGGACGAAGAATGGAGAGGCCCAAGGACCCCGAGTATGGAGGAAGAATGGAGAGGCCCAAGGACCCCGAGTATGGAGGAAGAATGGAGAGGCCCAAGGACCCCGAGTATGGAGGAAGAATGGAGAGGCGCACACTGCAAGATGCTTGAAGTCCAGTGTGAAGTTTCCACAGTCTGTGTTGATTTGCGGAGCCATGTCATCTGCTGGTGTTGGCCCACTGTGCTTCATTAAGTCCAGGGTCACCACAGCCATCTACCAGGAGATTTTGGAGCACTTCATGCTTCCTTCCGCAGACGAGCTTTATGGGGATGCTGACTTCATTTTCCAGCAGGACTTGGCACCGCCCACACTGCCAAAATCACCAAAACCTGGTTCAATGACCGTGAGAAAGATGAGAGACATGAGACGGAACAATGCAGAAGAGCTGAAGGCCGCTATTGAAGCATCCTGGTCTTCCATAACACCTCAGCAGTGCCACAGGCTGATAGCTTCCATGCCACGCCGCAATGAACCAGTAATTGCTGCAAAAGGGGCCCAAACCAAGTACTGAGTACATATGCAGCTTCTACTTTTCAGAGGTGCGATATTGTTCTATGTACAATCCGTGTTTTATTGATTGCATGGAATATTCTCATTTTCTGAGATTGTGGATTTGGGGTTTTCATGAGCTGTAAGCCATAATCATCACAATGATGACAAATCACGGCTGGAACTATCTTGCTTTGCATGGAATGAGTCTCATATATTAGTTTCACCTTTTAAGTTGCTGCACTGAATCAATGAATGAATGCACCAGATTCTCATTTTTCTTGTTTCACCTGTATACCCTGATCCCACAGATCACCTACCTCCCCCATATCCCAAAGATCACCTACCTTTCCCATATACACCCAGATCCCATGGATCACCTACCTCCCCTGCACTCACATATCCCACAGATCACCTTCCTGCCCATATACATGCAGATGCCACAGATCACCTACCTCCCCCATATACACAAAGATCCCACTGATCACTTACCTCCCCCATACACTCCAAGTTCCCATAGATCATCTACATCCCCCATGTGCACTCAGATCCCCTACCTCCCCCATATACAGACAGATCACACAGGTCACCTACCTCCCCATAATCACCCAGATCCCTCAGATCAGCTACCTCCCCCATATACATCCAGATCACCTACCTCCCCCATATACACCCAGATCCCACAGACCACCTACCTCCCCCATATACACCCAGATCCCACAGATCACCTACCTACCCCATATACAGACAGATCACACAGACAACCTACCTCCCCATATACACCCAGATCCCACAGATCACCTACATCCCCATATACACCCAGATCCCACAGACCACCTACCTCCCTCATATACACCCAGATCACCTACCTACCCCATATACAGACAGATCACACATATAACCTACCTCCCCATATACACCCAGATCCCACAGATCACCTACATCCCCATATATACCCAGATCCCACAGATCACCTACCTACCCCATACATACACAAATCCCATATATCACCTACCTCTCCTTATACATCCAAATCCCAGAGATCACCGACCTCCCCCATATACACCCAGATCACCTACCGCCCCCATATACACCCAGATCCCACAGATCGCCTACCTCTTCCATATACACCCAGATCCCACATATCACCTACCTCTCCCATACATACACCCAGATCATCTACCTACAACATATACCCAGATCACCTACCTACAACATATACCCAGATCCCACAGATCACCTACCTCTCCCATACATACACCCAGATCATCTACCTACAACATACACCCAGATCCCACATATCACCTACCTCTCCCATACATACACACAGATCACCTACCTACAACATACACCCAGATCACCTACCTCCCTAAAACATAACCAGATCCCACAGATAACCTACCTTCCCCATACGCACGTACCTACTCCATATAAACCCAAACCCCACAGATCATCTACCTTCCCATATACACCCTCCACCCCTCTCTGCCAATCCCTCCACTGGCCTCCATTCAGTGTCCTCCACCGCTCTCTGCCAATCCCTTCACTGACCTCCACTCAGCGCCCTCTCTGCCAATTCCTTCACTGACCTCCACTCAGTGTCCTCCGCCCCTCTGCCAATCCCTTCACTGACCTCCGCCCCTCTCTGCCAATCCCCTCCCTGACCTCAGCTCAGCATCCTCCACCCCTCTCTGCCAATCCCTCCACTGGCCTCCACCCCTCTGTGCCAATCCCTCGACTGGCTTCCAGTAACCCAACCTATAAAATTCTAAATACTAACCACAGCATACAAAGCCGTCCACAACCCCGCCCCTAGATACCACTCAAAGTAAAACCAGGAAATAGACTGCTTTATTTTAACACAGACACAAGATATAAACATTCAAGGGAACAACCCACCTCCCTGCATATGGACACAGGGCGGGGCAAACCACATCTAGAAACCAGAGACACATCAGCAGACACCCCCCACCAAGCCAATACACAAACACATACATCCCATAATAGTTTGCTCCCAAGCCAGACACACAATAGAACAATGGGATACACCACATGGCAGTAAACAATGAACAACCCCCACCCCACCTATACATGTCTACACAATATCAGGACATTCCACCCTGTACCCCTAACAGGCAAAGGATGACTTACACATAAGAGGGATATGGGGAGCTGAGACAGGGATCTCCCTACTCCTCCAACGTGAGCTGTGTTCCATGGGCCCCCACCCAAAGTCACTCCCGTCACAGGAAGCACCTACAACAACAAATGGCAGAGTTGCCAGCTGACTGATTAAGCACTGAACCACCATTTACTAATGTTGGCATGGACATATGTGGCCCCTGGACTGTTGTTACACGCAGAACTCGTGGCGGAGTTGCTAACAATAAGCGATGGGCTGTGCTGTTCACTTGCTTGAGCATTGGTGCAGTGCACATTGATGTGATAGAATCAATGGACTCTTCTTGTATCATTAATGCTTTCAGAAGATTTGTTTCTGTACGAGGACCTGTAAAGTCCCTGAGATCTGACTGTGGGACTCATTTTACAGCAGCAGAAAAGATAGAGATCTTCTTGAGTGGCAATAAGTGTAAATGGGAACTCAACCCACCTCATTCCTCACATGGGAGGCTCCTCACGCTGCTGCCAGGTCCACAGTGTCTCATGGGTCCCTGTACCGCCTCCCATTGCTGCTGTCTCCATCGCCACACTCTGCCATGTGCCACTTTCAGGTGTCCTCACACTGCTGCTGGGTTCCATTTTGTCATAGGGTGCTGGCAGATTACGGGCCTCAAATTGCTGCGGCCAGGCCCCTAATCTTCCATGGGCCCCTGTACCGCCTCCTCACGCTGCTGCCAGGTCCACAGTCTCTCATGAGTCTCTGTACGGCCTCCCATTGCTGCTGTCTCCATCGCCACACTCTGCCATGTGCCACTTTCAGGTCTCCTCACACTGCTGCTGGGTTCCATTTTGTGATAGGATGCTGGCAGATTACGGGCCTCCCATTGCTGCGGCCAGGCCCCTAATCTGCCATGGTCCCCTGTACCGCCTCCTCACGCTGCTGCCAGGTCCACAGTGTCTCATGGGTCCCTGTACCGCCTCCCATTGCTGCTGTCTCCATCGCCACACTCTGCCATGTGCCACTTTCAGGTGTCCTCACACTGCTGCTGGGTTCCATTTTGTCATAGGGTGCTGGCAGATTACGGGCCTCCCATTGCTGCGGCCAGGCCCCTAATCTGCCATGGGCCCCTGTACCGACTCCTCATGCTGTGATGTTGCAACAAGGTGGAATTCAACCCTACATATGTTAGACCGCCTTTACGAACAGCGAAAGGCCATCACCGATTTCCTGATGTTACAAGCGGATAAAGGTACTCCCTGTGTAACTTAGATGTCCGCCATTGGCAGCTCATGCGTGACACCTGCCGCTTGCTCAGGCCCTTTGAGGAGGCCACGCTATTCGTGAGTCGGCAGGGCTATGGGATGAACGACGTCATTCCTCTGTTGCACGTCCTGGAACAAATGCTGTTAACAATGGCTGGTCAGGGTGCGGTAGACGTGGCGCACAGATCTCAACACCACATGACCCCTGTGGGGGCAGGACAGGAAGAAGAGGAGGAGGTAGAGGAGGACATTGGTGCTCAGGAATTATTGAGTGAAATGGGTGGTTTTTCCACTCAGCGGACAGGAGTGGAGGAGCAGGAGCATCTGGTAGAGGAGGAGGAGGAGACAGAGGACCCAGACGCACCGTGGCAGTATGCTGTGGAGATGGAGGCAGGGAGTCCCTCGCATTCCTTGGCACAAATGGCCCATAGCATGCTCGGTTGCTTGCGTAGCGACAGCCGAATAATAACCATCAGACAGAGGGATGACTTTTGGCTGTCCACCTTGTTGGACCCTCGCTACCGTTCAAAAATGGTTGCCTTTTTCAGACTTGCTGAGAGGGAGGCCAAAATAAAGTACTATAAAAACCACCTATGTAGTCAGTTGGTCTCTGCCTTTCTGTGCCAACGTCCATCCTCAGACACTGTGGGCCCTGTGCGCTCGCGTTCCGCTGCCATGGCAGCAGGGGAGGGGTGGGTTGGTAGGAGCAGTGGCAGCTCCACCAGCAGCGGCTGCCTCAGTCTGCAGTCGATGATGAGTAGCTTTCTTCACCAGCGCAGTGAGGAAACTACTAACCAGCCGCAGCAGCAGCATCAGGTGGACCTGGAGCAGGACCTCAAACAACAGGCTTGGGCCTACTTGGACAGCACCCTGCCAACCGAGGTAGACAATCCCCTTGACTACTGGGCAATGAAACTTGACCTTTGACCCCAACTAGTTGAATTTGCCCTTGAAAGGCTGTCATGCCCGGCCAGTAGCGTGGCATCGGAGCGCGTGTTTAGTGCGGCAGGAGGTATTGTAACTCCGCGGAGGACACGACTGTCCACCCAAAGTGTGGAGAGACTCACGTTTGTGAAAATGAATCAGGCGTGGATTAGTCTGGATTTCAAACCACCAGTTCCTGACACAACTGACTAAATCCGCCATGAATCATGCCCCAAACATGTGCCACTTTCAGGTCTCCTCACACTGCTGGTGGGTTCCATTTTGTCATAGGGTGCTGGCAGATTACGGGCCTCCCATTGCTGCTGCCAGGCCCCTAATCTGCCATGGGCCCCCGTACCGCCTCCTCACGCTGCTGCCAGGTCCACAATGTGTCATGGGTCCCTGTACGGCCTCCCATTGCTGCTGTCTCCATCGCCACACTCTGCCATGTGCCACTTTCAGGTCTCCTCACACTGCTGCTGGGTTCCATTTTGTCATAGGGTGCTGGCAGATTACGGGCCTCCTATTGCTGCGGCCAGGGCCCTAATCTGCCATGGGCCCCCGTACCGCCTCCTCACGCTGCTGCCAGGTCCACAGTGTGTCATGGGTCCCTGTACGGCCTCCCATTGCTGCTGTCTCCATTGCCACACTCTGCCATGTGCCACTTTCAGGTCTCCTCACACTGCTGGTGGGTTCCATTTTGTCATAGGGTGCTGTATGGCCTCCCATTGCTGCTGCCTCCACCGCCACACTGTGGCTCCACACTCTGGTTTTGGCCCCGTGACTGCCCAAATGAGTGAAGTGTGCGGTGATTCTAAGATCGACGGCACTCATCTGCATGTCATACTGACTGACAGTATTATTTCTCTTCCCCAGCAGACTCCAAGGGCATTTAAATTAAAGGTACAGTGTTCTACACTAATATAAAGGCTCTCTGAAGCCTAGAAACACCCTTTTATAAGTTAAATTCGCAGCGAATATATTCGACTCAAATCGATTTTTTTTCACGAATTCGCCGAATCAGTCGAATCGAATTTTTGAATACTTCGCTCATCTCTAATCACAATGATTACAAATCACGTCTTGAACTATCTTGCTTTGCATGTAATGAGTCTATCTCATATATTAGTTTCACCTTTTCAGTTGCTGCACTGAAATAAATGAAATTTTTCACCATATTCTAATTTTTCGAGTTTCAACTGTATACTCCACAATTCTCCCATGTGGACACCTTGTAAGTGGTTCTCCAGTATAGACTCCCACTTTGGAGAACTCATTTAGAAGAAGCCGTCAGCTAGAATCAAACTCCCTACTCTACAGTATGGTGAAGACCAAGGAGGCCTAGCAATACCAAATGTTAGACTTTATATTATAGCTGCCCAACTTCAACATCTTACCAGGTGGGACTTAGTAGACACATTAGATCCCATCCATCGGTTTCTACTTCCATCAGATACAGATTTCACATCACTCTCACACTTGTTAATGGGCTTCAGATGGCACCAGTGGGAAAGGCATGATCTCTCATATATTTATTCCAGTCTTTTGACTCTAAGAGAGAGTGGTGGGAGGTGATTGTGACCTCCATACCTCTCATCTCTCTGTCCTCTTCACAGAAACTCAGTCATTTCTTTTGCATAGATCATTTAGGACTCCAGCTCAATTGTTCAGCTAGGACAGGAGGGATTTCCCCTTAATACCCCATTTGTAGTGTTGATGTCAGGGATTTGATACACATGTTTTGGAGATGTCCAAAATTATTCAAAAAGTGGAACAATATGACCAGTATTATAATGTTGGTGTTCAATATTCCTCGGGTGTGCCTCTTGGTCTCTTTACTTTATGGAGGAAGACAATACAGTAACAATACAGTTCAGTACAAGAGGGATTAGAGGGCCCTGCTCCTTGGCGCTTACAATCTAGGAGAGAGGGGATAGTGGTACAAGAGGTAATTAGCTGTGGGGGATGGAGTGGTTGGGGGAGTAGGGGATTCCAGTAGTTAGCTGGGGTCGGGGTAGGCTTCCCTGAAGAGATGAGTTTTTAGAGTGCGCCTAAAAGTGAGTAGAGGAGGCGATAGCCTGATAGCTTGGGGTAGGGAGTTCCAGAGGATGGGTGAAGCCTGTGAGAAATCCTGGAGATGAGCATGGGAGGAGGAGACAAGGGAGCTAGAGAGTAGGAGGTCTTGCGAGGAGTGGAGAGTACGGTTTGGGTGGTATTTAGAGACAAGGTGGGTGATGTAGTTGAGGGCAGTGTTATGAACGGCTTTATACTTCAGTGTTTGTGTTTTCAATTTTATCCGCTGGGCGATTGGAAGCCATTGGAGGGATTGGCAGAGAGGGGTGGAGGACACTGAGTGGAGGCCAGTGGAGGGATTGGCAGAGAGGTGGCTGATACAGAACGGTTAGTAAGGTGAATGAGTCTGGCAGCAACATTCATGATGAACTGGAGTGGAGATAGTCTGCGATGAGGTCGGCCAGTGAGGAGGGAGTTACAATAGTCAAGGCGTGATATAATAAGGGAGTGAATGAGTTGCTTAGTGGTTTACAAGGTTAGGAACGAGTGTATATTGGAGATGTTGCGGAGGTGAAGTCTACATGAGTTTGTCAGTGATTAGACCTGGGGCTGAAAGGACAGATTGGAGTCTAGGATGACACCTAGTACCCTGGCATGAGAGGTGTCTTGGAAATTCGCTTTAACGAATTTCTCCTTACCGTGAGTACTCGCAGTTGGATGCGCAGAAATCCCCCATAAAGCTGTGCGAATCTCGCTTACCACGACTGCAGCTAAATTACACGATTCCTGCCCATCCAAATACTTTAGGTCTGTTGATATGTGGGGGAATTGGAGCTCCGTTACCCTAGAATGATCACACGACACTCTAAGGCTAGTGTTGCAATCCACATAAGGGCCGGTTTCATACTCAGCCCCTGGTTTTATTAAAAATACACACATGCCCCCCACATGAATAAAGTCAATCCCCTCCCACCGAACAATGCAATGGGGAGTGCCTATACACAGGATGTACATTCCGATTGGAGCATAGCCTTTCCTATTATCTATCACTGGTCCTCCCCCATGAGCCTTCTGAGGTCAGCAGACTTCCTCCCCTTCCCCCCCATGAGCCATCTGAGGTCATATTTCCTGTCCTACTAGCTCCCATTGGCATGCAAATCCTTTGTACAAGTATTCCCTAAGCTAAACACCAGTCTGTACCTGGATGGGCCCGATACGATCTTTATTAAAACACATCCATCCAAGATACAGTTTCAAGTCGGTAATGGGTTTTAAGATATGCATAAGCCTACACGTGGAGTTCACACCGCTTGGCGCCTTGCGTTATGAAGCCCATGTGGTACTATGCTGCTGATATGTGGATACAGGCCCACGGTCTACTGCCAGCAACATTCGCATCGAATGCCGTGGTGGTATACACGCCGGTCTATAAGCGCAGATCTGCCATCTCATCCATTACATCTCATTACATTGTCTGCACAAGCATCCCTTAGATTAAACAGTGTCAGTCTGTATCTGGATGGGCCCGATACGATCTTTATTAAAACACATCCATCCAGATACAGTTCAGGTCGGTAGTGGCTTGCAGAGATATCCATGAGCCTACACGCGGAGTTCGCACTGCCCAGCGCCTGGCTATACAAAGTCCATGTGGTACTATGCTGCTGATATGTGGATACAGGCCCGCGGCCTACTGCCGGCGGCATTCGCATCGAATGCCGTGGTGGTATACACGCCGGTCTATAAGCGCAGATCTGCCATCTCATCCATTACCAAGCTGAGTACTGTAATACATACATTGTACATGCGCATGGCCCAATTGCAGCCTTCAGAGCTTTAATTAAGCCACACGAGAGACATATGAATAACACGAATATATGACACATTTAAAGTTCGACCAACAATACAAAATTTCCATGACAGAGGTGGGACTGAAAATTACTAAGATCTTCTCTGAAGCTCACCTTACCACCTGCCCCCTTGACCCTGTCCCTACACAACTCCTACGATCACCATCCTCCTCCATCCTACGCTCCCTCACCCACATCTTTAATCTTTCCCTCTCTACTGGCACATTGCCCTCCCCTCTGAAGAATGCGCACATCACTCCCATACTTTAAAAACCCTCCCTGGATTCCTCTGACCTAAACAACCTAAGACCCATCTTCCTGCTGCCATTTACATCCCAACTCCTTGAACGCTTAGTCTATAATCACCGGAGTTCCCACCTCACCGACAACAACCTCCTTGATCCCCTACAATCTGTCTTCCGTCCCCTACACTCCACTGAAACCGCTCTACTCAAACTCACCAATGACCTGCTAGCCTCCAAAGCCAATGGCCACTACTCAGTCCTTCTACTCCTCGACCTCTCTGCAGCTTTCGACACGGTCAACCACCCCCTCCTCCTCAAAAAACGATACTCTTTTGGCCTCAGAGACTCCGCTCTCTTCCTATCTATCACAACGCTCCTTCAGTGTTACCTATAATGCTGCCACCTCTCCCTCTCTGTTGGGGTCCCTCAAGGTTCTGTCCTCGGGCCCCTTCTCTTCTCCATCTACGCCTCCTCCCTTGGTCAACTGATACACTTTCACGGCTTCAACTACCATCTCTATGACGATGACACTTAAATCTATCTCTCTACCCCCCGTCTCACCCCTTCAGTCTCCGCCCGAATCACTAGCCTTCTGAACGACATATCAGACTGGACATATCAGACTCCAATTCCTCAAATTAAACCTTGCCAAAACCGAGCTCCTAGTTTTCCCCCCAGCCCGTGCCCCCCCTGACCTCTTCATCACGACCAACAACATCACCATCAGTCCCACCCCACAAGTATTGGGTGTCATTCTAGACTCCAATCTGTCTTTCCAGCCCCAGGTCCAATCGCTGACAAATTCATTCAGACTCCACCTCTGTAACATCTCCAAAATACGCACGTTCCTAACTCCAGAAACTACAAAGCAACTCATTCACTCCCTTATTATATCACGACTTGACTACTGTAACTCCCTCCTCACCGGCCTACCCCAACACAGGCTATCCCCACTTCAGTCTATCCTGAATTCTGCAGCCAGACTCATCCACCGTGTACTGTCTCCCATTATAATGTACAGCTGAGCAAACTGTTGGCACTATATAAATACTGTATAATAATAATAATAGTGTTGTTGATCTTGATGGAAAAGTCGGGAGGGGGGGGGGGCACGGGTTGGGGGGAATACTAGAAGCTCAGTTTTGGAAAGGTTGAGTTTGAGGAAGTTGAGTGACATCCAGTCCGATATGTCACTTAGTACCCTGGTGATGCGATTGGAGACTGAGGGGGTGAGGTGAGGGGTAGAGAGATAGATTTGTGTGTCATTGCCATAGAGATGGTAGTTGAAGCCGTGGGAGTTTATCAATTGGCCAAGGGAGGAGGTGTAGATGGAGAAGAGGAGGGGTCCGAGGACAGAACCTTGAGGAACCCCGACAGAGAGAGGGAGTGAAGGGGATGTGGCAGCGTTATAGGTAACACTGAAGGAGCGCTGTGATAGATAGGAGAGCCAGGAGAGAGCGGAGTCTCTGAGACCAACTACATTGGAGACCCATACTTGGGGTATGATCCTGGAGACACAGGCCTCATTGATCGGTGTCAGCTATCTATGTATGTACTGGGGGAGTTACTTGCCGTGTACAGCTGAATTGTTCTAGGTTGTTTCTTCTTTTCTCTGTTCATTTGTTTATAAAAGGTAAAAGTGACACCATAGACAAAGCAAGTTATTGTTCTGTATGATCTGTAACAGTGCCACAACTGCCTATACGTGAGAATGTATGACTCCATTGTCTGGGCTGAATGTTGGGAATACTGTGCACACTTATAAACTTTATTAATACAATCTATTTGATTAAAAAATACTGTAGATAATGCTGTACATATTCTTTCTATTCATAAGATATATTTAGTAATGAACATTAAAAATAGAAAGCAACTTTATGTAACCCTTTATATAGAATTCTTTTTTCTTTCTCTACAGGTAGATTGATGAACCAGGTTTTAGGACATTTTGGTCTTCATGAATACAGCTGAGTCACATGGAAAACAAGACATATGGGTGTCTTAATTGACTGAAAGTCTTTACTGCAGCTCACTGGAGGATTCACACGGGATACAAGTCATATCTGTGTTCTAAAAGTCATGGTTTGGATCCTCTTCCACATTGATCCAGCAGGAGAAAAGTAATTTCAGTGTTCTGGAAGTGACAATGGCTTTACAATAAAGTCCAACCCAAGTATACATAAGAGCAGTCATTTCATACTACTTGTTTGGAGATTTTACAATGGAGAGAAAATATACCACACACCAGAAGGCTTGCAAGGGAGAGAAGCCATATCATTGTTCTGAATGTGGTAAAACATTTATAAGCAAGAGAGACCTTATAATACACCAAAGATTTCACACTGGAGAGAAGCCATATCAGTGTTCTGAATGTGATAAAGCTTTTACACGGAAGTCACATCTTCTCAGACACCAGATTGTTCACACTGGAGAGAAGCCATATCAGTGTTCTGAATGTGATAAAGCTTTTACTCTGAAGTCACATCTTATCACACACCAGAGGATTCACACTGGAGAGATATATCAGTGTTCTGAATGTGATAAAGCTTTTACAGATAAGTTACATCTTATCAGACACCAGAGGATTCACACTGGAGAGAAGCCATATCAGTGTTCTGAATGTGATAAAGCTTTTACAGTGAAGTCAGAGCTTATAACACACCAGAGGATTCACACTGGAGAGAAGCCATATCAGTGTTCTGAATGTGATAAAGCTTTTACACAGAAGTCAAATCTTATTAGACACCAGAGGATTCACACTGGAGAGAAGTCATATCAGTGTTCTGAATGTGATAAAGCTTTTACGCGGAAGTCACATCTTATCAGACACCAGAGGATTCACACTGGAGAGAAGTCATATCAGTGTTCTGAATGTGACAAAGCTTTTACACAGAAGTCAAATCTTATCACACACCAGAGGATTCACACTGGAGAGAAGCCATATCAGTGTTCTGAATGTGATAAAGCTTTTACACAGAAGGCAGATCTTATCACACACCAGAGGATTCACACTGGAGAGAAGTTATATCAGTGTTCTGAATGTGATAAAGCTTTTACACAGAAGTCAAATCTTATCACACACCAGAGGATTCACACTGGAGAGAAGCCATATCAGTGTTCTGAATGTGATAAAGCTTTTACACAGAAGGCAGATCTTATCACACACCAGAGGAGTCACACTGGAGAGAAGCCATATCAGTGTTCTGAATGTGATAAAGCTTTTACACAGAAGGCAGATCTTATCACACACCAGAGGAGTCACACTGGAGAGAAGTCATATCAGTGTTCTGAATGTAATAAAGCTTTTACTCAGAAGTCAGAGCTTATCAAACACCAGAGGAGTCACACTGGAGAGAAGTCATATCAGTGTTCTGAATGTAATAAAGCTTTTACTCAGAAGTCAGAGCTTATCAAACACCAGAGGATTCACACTGGAGAGAAGCCATATCAGTGTTCTGAATGTGATAAAGCTTTTACACGGAAGTCACATCTTATCACACACCAGAGGATTCACACTGGAGAGAAGCCATTTTAATGCTCTCAATGTGACAAAACTTTTACAGTTAATGCCGGTCTAATCTATCACCGGAGGATTCACAAATTTCTTCATTGATTAAATTCTGGAATAAAAGGGATATTAAAGATGTTTCAGGTGTCACAAGTTCGTTTCACATCCCCAATGTCATCCCACAAACTAGAGAAGAAGGGAGAAGATAAAATGATACTTTAAAAGACACAAACTAAAATCTGTGCAAACTGGAATGTAATGATTGGATGAACTGAGTTTAGTGCTTATGTCCATCATTACACAACTAGAAGGGATTTGAATATTTTATCTTTTGACAATCTTTTTAAGATGAGCATCAATAACTGAACAGCTTCCCTCATGATTCTCATCTTTATCTTTTTTTATGGAGCTTTGAATGTACATGTAATGCATTTTCATGATTCACCAACTGAGTTGTGTTTCCAAGCATTTTCTTCATTTCTGGATCCTGAGGTAAAACATGCCCAACACTGCCTCAGTACCAGAGACTAGGATGGGGTCTATTGTCATCTTACCAAGTCTCTGAAGCCTCAGTGGGAGAGTCCATTCCAGGTTCTTCTGACTATTGATACATGATCAGCCAGGCTTGAGGTCTCCAGCTAAGCCCACCTTGTCCATTCCTCCCATTACATGTTCCATCTCCTCTCCCATTATCAATGCCTTCTTTCCACATTTCATCTCTCATTAATATTATTTTTATACAGGATTTATGGTGCCAATAGTTTGCTCAGCGCTTTACAATATAACGGGAGACAATACAGTTCAATACAAGAGGGATAGGAGGGCCCTGCTCCTCGGAGCTTACAATCTAGGAGGGAGGAGTAGAAGATTCCATTATTAGCTGAGGGCAGGATATGCTTCCCTGAAGAGAGAGGTTTTCAGAGATCGCCTAAAAGTGAGCAGAATATGCAATAGTCTGATAAATTGGGGCAGAGAGTTCCAGAGGATGGGGGAAGCTCTGGAAACGAGCATGGGGGGAGGAGACAAGGGAGCAAGAGAGCAGGGGATCGTGCGAGAAACACAGAGGACTGTTTGGGTGATATTTGGAGACAAGATTGGTGATGTAATTTGGGGCAGAGTTATAAATGGCTTTATATGTTATTAATGTTTTGAATTTTATTCATTGGGCAATGGGAAGCCAGTGGAGGGATTGGCAGAGTGGGGTGAAGGACACTGAGTGGAGGCCAGTGGAGGGATTGGCAGAGTGGGGTAAAGGACACTGAGTGGAGGCCAGTGGAGGGATTGGCAGAGAGGGGTGTAGGCCAGTGGAGGGATTGGCAGAGAGGGGTGGAGGGATTGGCAGATAGGGGTGTCTGATACAGAACGGTAAGTAAGGTGGATGATGGCAGCAGCATTCATGATAGACTGAAGAGGGGATAGCCTGCAATGAGTGGCCAATGAGGAGGGAGTTACAATAGTCAAGGCGAGATATAACTTAGTGGTTTCCGAGGTTAAGAACGGCCGTATCTTGGAGATGTTGAGGAGGTGAAGTCTACAAGATTTGGACAGCGATTGGATTTGGGAATGAAAGGACAGATGGGAGTCTAGGATTACACTTAGCACCCTGGCATGAGGGGAGGGACTGATGATTGTGTTATTGATCTTGATGGAGAAGTCAGGGAGGGGGTACGGGCTGGAGGGAATACTAAGAGCTCAGTTTTGGAAAGATTGAGTTTGAGGAAGTGGAGTGACATCCATGCTGATATGTCGCTTTGTAGGGTAGTAATGCGAAAGGAGACTGAAGGGGTGAGGTGAGGAGGAAAAAGATAGATTTGTGTGTCATCAGCATAGAGATGGTACTTAAAGCCATGGGTGTTTATCAAGAGACCAAGGGAGGAGGTGTAGATTGAGAAGAGTAGGGGTCCAAGGACAGAACCTTGAGGAACCCCTACAGAAAGAGGGAGTGGAGAGGAGGAGACAGAGTTAAAGGTATTGCTGAAGGAGCACTGTGATAGGTAGGAGGAGAACCAGGAGAGAGCGGAGTCTTGGAGGCCAAGAGAGTGGAGTTTTTTGAGGAGGAGGGGATGGTTAACCGTATCAAAAGCCACGGAGAGTTCATGTAGTAAGAGTAAGGAGTAGTGGCCATTGGTTGGGATGAGTACGGAGTAGTGGCCATTGGTTTAGCAGGTAGTAGATCATTAGTGAGTTTTAGTAGGGCAGTTTCAGTGGAGTGTAGTGAGTGAAAGCCAGACTGTAAAGGGTCAAGAAGGTTGTTGTTGGTGAGGTGGGAGCTCAGGCGATTGTAGACTAAGCGTTCTAAGAGTTTAAAGGTAAACAAGAGCAGGGGTACGGGTCTTAAGTTGTTCAGGTTGGTGGGGTCCAGGGAGGGCTTTTTAAGTATGGGAGTGATGTGCGCATGCTTTAGAGGGGAGGGGAAGGCGCCAGTAGAGATGGAAAGATTGAAGATGTAAGGGAGCATAGGATGGAAGAAGAGGTGACCATAGTAGTTGTGAGGGGACAGGATCCAGGGGGCAGGTGGTGAGACGGGCTTCTGAGAAACCTTGTTTGGCAGCATGGAGGGAGGAATTGTATGTTAAGAAAGCAGATTTATATCGGGTGAATGTTTGGTGAGATTTGGTTTTACGCCACATTCGCTCCAGCACACGACTATGTCGTTTAAGATCTCTGGTGTTGTCAGTCTGCCAAGGTTGTAATGGTCGGGGCCTGATGCTTCATGTTAGAGGAGCAAGTGAGTCTAATGTGGATGAAAGTGAACTGTTGTAGACAGCAGTGGCCAGGTCAGGGCTGGACAGGGGAGAGATTCTGTCAAGAGTTGGTCAGTTGCAGAGTGGAAAGGAGAAGGGTTCAAGTTGTGAAGGTTTCTGCGGGTAATTGCAGCTTGGAGGGATAGGTGTTTGAAGATGAGGAGACTGTGAAGGTGATGAGATTGTGATCATAGAGGGAAAAGGGGGTGTTTGTGAGGTTGTAGGATATCATCTCATGGGTGACAATCTTTCAGGCAGGTCTGCGGCTGTGACACCAGCTAGAAAGAAGTCTCTGTTCAGTGAGAAAACAACATCCCAAGCTGATGCAGGCCTTCCAATACTGAGTTACTGCTGATTTAGGGGATGTATTCAGCAGTAAAACGTAAGCCCAGCTGGCCACTTGTGTTCCATGTGGTTCTGCCAAATGGGATTCCATCAGGTGAAGATCAGAAATCCTTGTTCCATGTTTTCTCTTTCCAGCTATTACTCCTCTCCATAGACTAATCACACAATACAACTGCCAGAGATCTGAACTTACAAAGTGCTGAGTGTGCGGTCATATTCCTACCACTTCTTCCGGGGGACTGACATTCCTCTGATTGGGGTTCACAATAATCACTCTGAGTGCACACATCTCTTTTTGGTGGAAAGTTTGTAAAGAAAACTTCTTCTCCCTGGAAATATTACAACGTTGGCACCAAAGTGTAACTATGGGCAAAATCAATAATGACATTAATAATGAAATCTGTCATTAGCAGAGCAGGTTTTGTTTTTCCGAGTCTCCTATTGTTTTATGTTTTGTTGTCACTCCCAGTAGATTTTTTTGTCTACTTCCTGTAGAAGGCCAAGTCTTTTGGGAAAAATGGCAGTTGGAGGGGTCGGGGCAAATCCTATAACACTGCTGGGGGTGCTCACAACTCTCAGTTGTCATTCATATGGGGGGTTGGACCTTATAGAGAACCTGTTGCTGTAACTGCTGTAGAAGCGTTAGCTGAAGTTGGGCTTTACTTGTTGTGTGTCTTACTTATAATCTATCTAAGACTTCCCTGTACAGGGTGACAACGCTGCTGTGTAATGTTCCTGCAGAATGATCAGGGTTGTCACCCTGTTACAGAAGGTAAGAAAATAACAGATGTACAGACAGGACCAACAGCTGATACAACTATGTTGCAGAGGGAACTCTGGGAATGCTAATGACAGATTGCATTACACATTCAGTTAGCAGACTTCCTGCTGTTGGTCTGATGTTTGAATTGTGTTCTGATATTTACTGTCCTGCTGTAAAAGGTGTAAATGATCGCCCGCATGTTTCCTGTAGTAGCAGGGACTACAAACTCCTATCAGGAATAGTAGGATGATAAAATGTAAGTTAATAGATAGGGCCGCGCCCTTACAATAAGGTATATCTATATAAATGATATATTAGATTGTTATTAATAAACACTGGCTGGATTTTATCATGAATAATTCACATATGAAAAAATAAGAGAAATCCTTATAAAGTACAGAAAAAAGATTTTCTGGATATATATGTGTGAATTTTTGTTTTTAAATAAGAAATGAATAATAAATATGAATAATAGAAAAATATATAAAACATAAATAAAAATAAAAAATATAAATGAAATATAATCACAAAATTTTGAAAATGAAAAGATGAAAAAGAATGTAAAAATGAAATGGTGTCCAAAGTCTATGAATAATAGCGGAGTATTCTATTCGTGTCCACAATAGTAATTGCTGTATATAAGGAACTGTAGAAATAAATCCTTGCTTGAATATTGACCCTTTTATGGGCTCACCTTCTTGTTAGCCTATTGCTGGGCTGACACAGCTTTTAAGAGGTTTGTATTGATGAGATCCTTTGGACCTCCCCTGGGTTTTCCTGGATTGGTCACTTCTAATGTGCTTGTATGGACATGATGATCTCTGCTTCCTTCTGATGCTGGATGTGGCTCCATCTCCCTATTTTTCTCCTCGTTAGTATAGTGGAAGAAAGAAGAGATATTTGGTGCCTTATCGTTTTAATAAAAAGATTTATTTAATGCCCTCTATATGACCTCACATGTCAATAATTTCAATGCGCTTTGTAATAGATAAAACCGCTAAATGCGGATGTGACAGGCTTCCTCTGTGTGTCTACACACACTGTCTATACCTGCCGTTACTGAAGTTGGGTTGCCGTGGTGACGTCAAAGCCCCTCCCCAATGCGTTGCGCCACAGGGTCACGTGGCTTCTTCCGGGGGATGTGATAGGACAATCACCTTGCCTGGACTTCTTTTATAATAGTTTGGCGCCATTTTCTTGAAGTATGTATGGTCGCAGCCATCTTTTTGGGGTCAAACCTTTATAGCTATCATTACGGACAGCTGTATTGGTCAAATTGAGACAATGTTGCTAATTGTGATGTTGTTTGTGTGAAAACATGTAACGGTTATATCCACTGTTTAACAACCCTGTATACGTCGGCTATATAGACTGTGCATGTAATTGGCAACAGGGAAGTCGGTCACATTTACTTTTAACAATAAGGTTTTATCCAAAATTTATTACAAAATGCATATACAAAAATAGAAAAAATACAAAATACGTACATATATATATATAATCAATTAAAAACAGTATAAAGTGCTTTATATTGACTTCCAACTACTAGTTTTTTAGTTTTTAGGAATAGTAGGATGGCTACCTACCCAGGGGGGTCACCTTTTTGGATTTGGGGGGAAACATTTCACATGGTTTCTTTCCATTGATGACACCGACAAGGGGAGTCTCACTTCACTAACAATAGGAAAGCCAATCAGAGGCCAGTAACATTTCATGGTGTCTCAATGTATTGCAGAATGTTTAATCCCCATTGGTCCAATGGATTACTAGTCCTTCCAGATGCATTGCTTTTTGTGTGGAAGGAGCACCCTAAAATGGCTTCCCTTCAATTCCACCCATAGCTGTACTTTAGGTTATGTTGCCCCTCCCCCATATCTGTAAGGGAAAGCCTCAATTTCTCCCAATACTCCCCTGGCCTTCCAGTGAGAGGAAACATTTTCTCTGGAGTGGAGATGTTTTATGCAGTGAGCCCTTCATAGACGGGATGGGGAATCTAAGTAATCTAAGATAAGTAAGATGAACCGGTGTACTGGAGTCATGGATCAGATAACCAATGACACCATTGATGGTATAGCAGAGCTGACACCAGAAGTGGCTCCATCACCTAAGGTGGTGTCACAGAACTGCATGGCGGCTGACTCTCTCTCAGAAGATCAATGCAGAGTCTACAATCTGGTGTCAGAGAGTGTTGTACATTTATATTAGATCATGAGGATCTCAGAAGGGGATATCTACACAAGGTAAAGGAGTTCCAACAGTCACCTGGGTGGGGGGAAGTGGGATCCATTTTCTTGGATGGGTTTAGTTGGAACTTGGTTGAGTAATATGGTGGCTTTGCTTCTTAGGCCATTAGTTCCTACTATAGATTTGATGATAATCGTATACATTGCTGCTGTTGTGTCTTTCACTGCCAGTTGATTTTGCTTGTTTATGCACATGATTACATTCACATTGTTAGAACAGAAGATTATTTAAAGCCCCTAAATATTGTGTTTTATTTTCTGAAAGCAGAGACCCTGGAGAATAAAATGGTGGTGGTTACAATTTTTGGCACACAATATTAGCGCAGCTGTCTATGAAATGCATATTTTCAGTAAATGACACTAACAATAATTCCAGTTCAGAAAAACACAATATATGACCCAATTTGAAGAAAAATGAAAGATGAGGTTGGCATCAAGTATATAGATACCAAACATGTCAAGCTTTAAAATGTCATGTGCTTGTGAAATGGTGACAAACTTCAGTACCAAATATTGTCCATAGGGGACGCTTTAAAAGCCTTTACAGGTCATCAGTTTATATAGTGAACCATGAATGATGGCCCTAGAGTTATTCCTCTCCCTCTGGTGTGTGCAGAGATATGTACAATGTGTAGTGTGAGTGATGGTTACATAAGTGGGTGGGGCTGGTATTAATGAGGGGCGTGTCATCTGTTAATCAGTTTCTTAGCATAGATGATATAAATGGTATAAATAGATCCTTGAAATGTAAACAATCTATCTCTTTTCTTCTGTTGTTAAAGTGTCACATATATATGATGAATAAAGTTGGGTGATATTTTCACCGCACAATACCGTGGTCTGGGTTCTTCTACAATACATCCCCCCAAAATTGTCCTCTTCCAGTTCTAGGAGTCTGGTGGAATGGCACACAAGCTGATGGTATCTCTTAGGCCCCTTGTACATGGGGGGTCCGGCCCCTGTGGGTGCAATGCTGGCATTATATTACACCTGGTAGGCACAGGTACAGCGTCCAGCCCCGCTGCCTGCAGCCTGTCAAAGTCTACACTACAGCTGGACGGGGCTCAATGCTGCACCACGTTTACCTCGTGTTTAGGGCGCTCTGTGTTCAGGGAGAAATGGCCGCCATCCTGATCAGACAAAGCATAGAGCAGATGTAGGCCGGTGCAGTCTGCTTCTTCCCCTGTAGGTGGCGCCCGACCAGAGTGACATCCCAGCCTGGAGAGGAAGTCGGGGGACACTTGGCTTCTCTGTGGTTTCCCGGTTCCTGGAGACGGCGTGGAATGAAGGGGTCCATGGAGTCCTAGAGATTTTTTTTATTTTTGTTTACACCTTTTAAAAATAATTTTATTCCTGAAGATCACTAAACCCCAAATCTGATGTATTCTTTGATAGCAGACACCCTATATAATCCAATGTTGGGAGTTGTCATTTTCTATGTTACATGATATTAGCACAACAGTTTATGAAAGGCAACATTTCAGGAACAATATAGTAACGTTTATTTCTGAGCACATAAATGCAATTCATGACCTATTTTCTGGTGAAATATAAAAGATGAGGTTGTGCCGAGGAAATGGGATTCCCAACATGTCAAGCCGTAACACTGTGTGCACTTGGAACGCTTTAATAGCCCCTCCAGGTCATCAGTATAGAGTTACACAGGAGCACTGGTGCTCCAATCATTGCTCTCCCTCCGGCGTGTGCGCTGATATGTAACGTGTGTGGGGATCACTGTTCCTATGTAGGCACCCCAATGTACATGTCATGTCCTGGTCTGTGTATAGGAGGTGCGCTGAGCTCCCTCTGTCCTTCCCAGTGACACCCATCATGGCAGCACATGGCTATGGTGTCAGGGGGAGGGCACATCTTAATGGTGGGAATGATAGGCGACTTCACAGCCACTTGTATCACTTCCACATGACAGCCGACATTCAGATTTACTAAAGTCCTCACACTCCCGGCTGTATAGCGGTGGGGAGTGTGGGGGGAAATAACATGTCTGCAGCATTGTTAAAAATCTGAATCCCCAGCAAGTTTACCCCCCATCCTGGCACCCTAAGATGGTTGCCTAAGCCTCCTTAAGGTGGTCATTGGATTTTGGGACCTGTATGTGGTCAGGCTGCCAGAAAGTCTGTCACTTGGGGTGTCCTCATACTGGGGAGAAGTAGCAGAATGTGTTTTGGGGTGTAATTCCACATCTCCCCATGGCGTGTGCCAGAAATAGCTCATTAAATGACAACTTGGTGTAAATAGATTTTGTTTTTCATTTTCCAATAACTTATGGCAAAAACTGTAAATGTTCCATGGACACAACATGCCTCTCAGCACATACCTTGGGATGTATCCTTCCCATAAAGGGGACATTTGGGGGTGTTTGTAAGGTCCGGGCATTTTAATGCCTCAAGAAATGTGATCGGCAGTCAGAAAGTAACAGCGACGTAAAAGCTGCATAAATTCCATTCTATATCCCATAGTTTGTAGACGCCATAACTTCACACAGACCAATCAATATCCACGGATTCAGCTATGCTTCTACCAAAGACACGGAGCAGAATACACGTTGTACTACATGTATGAAGAAATCTGATTTTATGGGATATGTTTTATAACAAAGTAGAAGATATCATTTGTTTTCATAATTAAAAAATAACCCCCCCCCCCCCCAGTGGTGATCAAATACCACCAAAGAAAGCTCTATTTATATCAGTAAAACTTGTGTACAGTGTAGCATGACCGCACAATTGTCAGTTAAAGAAGTGCAGTGCTGAACAGAAAATAAAAATTCCCTGGTCATGAAGGGGGTAAAACATTCTGGAGCTGAAGTAGGTAATAAATCTTCCTGTCATCATACAGTTTGGTTTCATTTTCTTACATTTCTCAGGATGCCGTTCTTCTGAGCTCCACAAGGTGGTGATCACACATATACAGAGACAGGAAGTGATGTCAGGCACAGATGGGAAGTGATGTCAGGCACAGACAGGAAATGAGGTAAGGCTCAGATGGGAAGCAATGTGGGGCACAGACAGGAAGTGATGTCAGGCACAGACAGGAAGTGAGGTCAGGTACAGGAAGTGACTTCAGGCACAGACGGGAAGTGACGTCAGGCACAGACATGAAAAGAGGTCGGGCACAGATGGGAAGTGAGGTCAGGCACACACAGGAAGTGACATTAGGCACAGACATGAATATAGGTCGGGCACAGACGGGAAGTGAGGTCAGGCACACACAGGAAGTGATGTCATGCACAGACAGGAAGTGATGTCAGGCACAGACGGGAAGGGATGTCAGGCACACACAGGAAGTGACATCAGGCACAGACAGGAAGTGATGTCAGGCACAGACAGGAAGTGACGTCAGGCACAGACAGGAAGCTCCATGTGGGAGGAATTATAGAGGAGACATTGCTGGAAGTGTGAGCAGAGGAGGTAATGAGATTGTATTTGATCATTTCTCCCATCACTCTCGCTTGTGTGACACCATATTTCTCTGTCCCTCTTTGCCCTGTAAATGTCCCTCTTTTCGGTGTGATGTACACACAGACATATGAACAGACAATAGAACGGCCCAAAGTCTTCATATGGCTCTCACATTTCCCTCAGATTTCACATTATTTCCTGTATTGAAGTGAAAACTCGGATAGAAAAGTAATAGTGAGATCAGACATAAATGGGTGTCACTGATCACATTGTCCCCAAACGTCACCTCAGATAAACGTTTTCCAATCTCTTTTGGCACTCCGTGCAGCCTCACAATCTCTTTAATAAATACTTGGGCTGTTTCGGAGGCCGATGGTGTCTTGGCTAGTGGCAGAAAATGGGCCATTTTAGACAGGTGGTCCACAACCAAAGATCACGGTGTGGTCTCGTGAGGGTGGCAAGTCAACAATAAAATCTAACGAGATCATACTCCAGGGTCGGTCAGGTATTGGCAGTGGTTTCAATAGGCCCCTGTCAAGGTCCTACCTTTTCCCTGAAGTTTTGTTACTCCATGTGCTGGCGTCCATCTTGGATTCTGCTGTGCATGGTGGGAATCCTTTTATGCCTTCAGGTCTCTGAGGTCCATCCCCCAGAGGGGTGTGGCTGATGACATATAAGCCTGTGGCCCGCACATGCTCTTTGCACTTGTGTCTTGTGTCTTGGTCTTCCTACAGCTCTGTGTATACGCTCGTGACTCTTCTGGTATTCTGACTCGGCTTGTGATTAAGACCATTCTCTGTGTTTTCCTTCGATCTGACCTTCCGTTGCTGAACCCGGCCCGTGACCTGTGATTCTCTGTCTACTGTTCTGTACCGTTTTGTCCCGTTGTTGTCGACCCAGCTTGCCTGACTACGCTATTGTCATTCTCACCAGCTACACGCCATTGGCGGTGGCCATTACCGCAGCCGGGGTGTCTCGGGGGCTGCGACCTGGTACCTGGCTGCGTCAAGTCCATCCCCACCATCAGGGGCCCTGGTGAAGGGCAGCCTGGGACTTAGACTCCGCGCCCTGAGGGACTTCGGTCTGTTGGTGGTGGTTGTCGTCAGCCAGTGCGTTACCCTGCCACTAGGCCTACCTGTCCGTTCCACAGCCCTGCCCTGACAGCCCCAGGCTTTGTCTCTGGTGGGTTTGTTTCGGTTACAGACGGGGAAAGATTTCACATATGCTTCACAGTCCTTGGCCATGTTTGGCCACCAAAATGTGCGTCGTGTCAGCTCTAACATCTTATGTATCCCGAAGTGTCCTGCTAGGGGATGGTCATGACAAAACCCCAACACCAGGGATTGGACCTCCTTGGGTACCACAACCTGTTCCCCTCTCCAAAAGAGACCCTCCTTGTTCAGCAGGGAGACCCCAGGCAGGTCAGGAACCCGGTTGGATGCTGCCTGCAATTTAGACAGTAGTTCCGACTGTAGCAATAGAAAGCTACCTGCCGGCAGGATGGTGTCTGGCTGGGGCGTCTCCCTAGGATCCTCGAACATCCGAGAAAGGGCATCAGGCTTAGTGTTCTTTGACCCAGGACGATACGTTATGTGAAGACTAAATCTCGCGAAAAACAGTGCCCATCTGGCCTGGCGTGGACGGAGGCGTTTGGCTGTTTTTAAATACTCCAGGTTTTTGTGGTCAGTATAGACCAGAATGGGGTGTAGGGCCCCCTCTAGCAGATAACGCCATTCCTCCAGAGCTGTCTTAATGGCTAGTAACTCCCTATCCCCAATATCGTAGTTCCTTTCAGAAGGGGAGAGCTTCCTGGAGAAAAAAGCCACTGGATGCATTAGCTCCTTGGCCCCTACCCTCTGTGACAATACTGCTCCAACAGCCACTTCTGATGCGTCTACCTCTAGTATGTAGGGTAGGGATGCATCAGGGTGGCTCAGAATGGAAGCCGTTGTAAATAGTTTTTTCAATGCATCAAAAGCTGCCTGTGCAGCTGGAGTCCATTGGAAACAAACTCCTACCTTGGTGAGCTGGGTAATGGGCGCTACCAAGCCTGAGAAGTTCTTTATGAACTTTCTATAAAAATTGGCGAACCCAATAAATCTCTGAACTCCCTTCTTATCCGTGGGGGCAGGCCATGCCAGGATAGCCGAGATTTTTTGTGGGTTCATAGCGATCCCCGTAGTGGAGATGATTAAACCAAGAAATGAAATGCTTTCCTGTTCAAAGCAGCATTTCTTGGCTTTCGCATAAAGGCCATGATGACGGAGGCGTTCCAGCACACTTTTAACATGTCCCCGATGTGCTTCCAGGGAAGAGGAAAATATCAGGATATCGTCCAAATAGACAATGACAAAGATATCCAGAAAGTCCCTGAAAATGTCATTGACAAAGTGCTGGAAGGTGCATTATTTTCCACTCGTCCCCCTCACGTATCCGAACCAAGTTATAGGCACCCCTGAGGTCCAACTTGGAGAAGATGGATGCCGTCCTCAATCTCTGAAATAATTCTGGGACCAAAGGAAGGGGGTAGCGGATTTTGACAGTAATCCTATTGAGGTCTCTGTATACCACACACGGTATCAGGGATCCGTCCTTCTTTTCAACAAAGAAAATCCCTGCCCCGGCCGGGGATGTGGAAGGGCGGATAAATCCCTTCCGGAGGCTCTCGTCGATATATTCTCTTAATGCCCCTAGTTCCCGCTCAGATAAGGGAAAAATGCGGCCAAAAGGAATCTCGGAGCCTGGGAGCAGATCGATGGGGCAATCATAGGCCCGATGTGGGGGAAGAACCTCTGCCCCCCGTGGACTAAACACGTCCAGGAATTTGTGGTAAGCTGCAGGTACCATTTGAGTTAACTCAGCCTCAGAGCTTACAGTTAACAAGGCCGGGGTATCTAGTGATGCCCTAGGTAGACAATGTTCCTGACAGTATAGTGAGTGGAACTGGATCGACCCGGACTTCCAGTCAATTTGGGGGTCGTGAGCTCGTAGCCAAGGGAGCCCCAGAATAACTGGAAATAGAGGGGACGCGATGGCGTCCAAGCGGAGAAACTCCTGGTGATAACCTGCCACCGTGGTATGTATAGGAGGGGTTTCCCGGTCTACCGTCCCCGATTTTATCTGAGACCCATCAGCCAGAAAAATATTCACCCTGTGTTCTTTGGTGAGCAACGGTATCTGGTGCTGGGTAGCGAAACCGAGATCGACAAAGCAACTACAGGCCCCGGAATCAATGATAGCCATCACCTGTGTGCTTCCTCTGGGAAGCCGAAAAGACACAGGTACAGCCAAGTGAGTGGGGTTGCCTGCACATACAGTAGATATATTAAAAGGAATAGGAGAGAACTTAGTCTTTCTCCGGACAGGAGCTCACCATATGACCCGCTGCTCCGCAGTAAAGACACAGGTTATTGGCTCGACGCCTCTGTCGTTCCTCAGTAGAAAGAGTAGGCCGCATCAGGCCGAGTTGCATAGGTTCGGCCCCCTCGGACGGTTCGGAGCTCCGACTGCCGACACTGACCCTTGGCATGACTATTACTCTGGGTATCATCCATGAAGTTCTCTGCCCCTGGCTGGACCTCTCCTGTCTCCTTTCCCGCAGTCGGCGATCAATCTGTATGGCCCGATCAATTAAACCTTCCAAGGAGTCTGGAATTTCTGTTCTTGCTAACTCGTCCTTCAGTGGTCCTGACATTCCCAACCGGAACTGGTGGCGTAAAGCTGCATCATTCCACTGTGTGTCTCCACTCCATTGCCTGAACTCAGCGGCATAGTCCTCCGCTGCCCGGCGTCCCTGTTGTAATGAATAGAGAGCTGCTTCGGCCGAGTCGGCTCGATGTGGGTCATCGTACAGTTGTGCCATCGCCTTAAAGAATGTGGCGACAGTATTTAAATGTGGGTGGTGGGCCTCCATCAGGCGATGAGCCCATCCCTGGGGCTCCCCCTGCAGCATGGATATGACAAATCCTACCTTCACCAATTCGGAAGAGAAGGTCCGGTGTTGCAGGTCAAAGTACAGCTGGCAGGAATTTTGGAAGGCCCTGAATTTCCCTCGGTCCCCACTGAACCGCTCAGGGGTCGGTACTCTTGGCTCTGGCGGGGGGATGGTAAATGCTGCTCCAACTGCAGACCCCGCTGCACCCATGGTCGAAGGAGTACCCACTGGGCCTGGAGTTGTGGGTGTTGGTGCGGCCAGGCTCTGGACCTGTCCCTCCAGGTGCTTGTATCCCTCTTCCAGGGTCTTCACTGCCCGTGTGAGTGCCGCCAGATGTTGGCACATCTCTTCCCAGGGTGAAGGTCCTCCTCCAGACTCTGACATGGCCGTATGGTTCTGTCAGGGATCCCACTGCGGTAGCCTCTAGCACTCCACAGACCGGATTCCCCCAAGGCGCGGAATCTAAGCTCCGACCTGCTTGTTCACCAGGGCCCCTGATGGTGGGGATGGACTTGGAGCAGGCCGAGACCAGGTCGCGGCACCTGGGTTCACCCAGCTGTGGTAGAAGCACCGTTGGAGGTGTATAGCAGGTGAGAGTCTGATGTGAGGAGGTAACAGGAGCAGCGTCGGGCAGGCCGGGTCGGTAACAGTGGTGGCGGCATAGTACAAAATCAGCAGGCAGAGGGATAAACAGGTCACAAGCCGGGTTCGTTAACAGCAGGTCAGAACGTACAGGGTTAAGCAGGAGAATGGTCAGACAAAGCCAGGGATCAGAGCAGGAGACGGACAGCAAAGCAGGGTCAGGTAGGGTCAGCTACAAACAATCTACTCACAGGAACTCAGGAACACAGATAAGACCATATGGCACTTGAACATTGCAAGAGCTGAATTTAAATAGCCCGCCCGACTCCTGACAGGCGCTCCTGGGTCCTAGTGCTTGCCCTGCGCCGTCATTGATGACAGGCACGCCTGGGTCCTAGTGCCTCCCTGCCTGTACGTTTTGTCAGGATTCTACGCATATGCAGATTCGATCGCTGCCGCAATCTTCCCATTCCCTGACAGTCTCTCTCTCTGATATGAAGGACGGGACATTCTGAGTAGTCTCTCTCTCTCTGATGTGAAGGATGGGACATTCTGGGTAGTCTTTCTTGGTCTCTGATATGAAGGATGGGACATTCTGGGTAGTCTGTCTCTCTCTGATATGAAGGATGGGACATTCTGGGTAGTCTGTCTCTCTCCCTGATATGAAGGACGGGATATTCTGGGTAGACTGTCTCTCTCTGATATGAAGGACGGGACATTCTGGGTAGTCTGTCTCTCTCTCTGATATGAAGGACGGGACATTCTGGGTAGTCTGTCTCAGTCTCTGATATGAAGGACGGGACATTCTGGGTAGTCTTTCTCTCTCTGATATGAAGGACGGGACATTCTGGGTAGTCTATCTAAGTCTTTGTTATGAAGGATGGGACATTCTGGGTAGTCTGTCTCTCTCTGATATGAAGGATGGGACATTCTGGGTAGTCTGTCTCTCTCCCTGATATGAAGGACGGGACATTCTGGGTAGTCTGTCTCTCTGTTATGAAGGACGGGACATTCTGGGTAGTCTGTCTCTCTCTGATATGAAGGATGGGACATTCTGGGTAGTCTGTCTCTCTCTGATATGAAGGACGGGACATTCTGGGTAGTCTGTCTCTCTGATATGAAGGACAAGACATTCTGGGTAGTCTGTCTCAGTCTCTGATATGAAGGATGGGACATTCTGGGTAGTTTGTCTCTCTCTCTCTCTCTGATATGAAGGACGGGACATTCTGGGTAGTCAGTCTCTCTCTCTCTGATATGAAGGACGGGACATTCTGGGTAGTCTGTCTCTCTCTCTGATATGAAGGACGGGACATTCTGGGTAGTCTGTCTCTCTGATATGAAGGACGGGACATTCTGGGTAGTCTGTCTCTCTGATATGAAGGATGGGACATTCTGGGTAGTCTGTCTCTCTATCTGATATGAAGGACGGGACATTCTGGGTAGTCTGTCTCTCTCTCTGATATGAAGGACGGGACATTCTGGGTAGTCTGTCTCTCTCTCTGATATGAAGGACGGGACATTCTGGGTAGTCTGTCTCTCTGATATGAAGGACGGGACATTCTGGGTAGTCTGTCTCTCTCTGATATGAAGGATGGGAAATTCTGGGTAGTCTGTCTCTCTATCTGATATGAAGGACGGGACATTCTGGGTAGTCTGTCTCTCTCTCTGATATGAAGGACGGGACATTCTGGGTAGTCTGTCTCTCTCTCTGATATGAAGGACGGGACATTCTGGGTAGTCTGTCTCTCTCTCTGATATGAAGGATGGGAGATTCTGGGTAGTTTGTGTCGGTCTCTGATAGGAAGGATGGGACATTCTGGGTAGTCTGTCTCGGTCTCTGATATGAAGGACTGAATATTCTGGATAGTCTTTCTCTCTCTGATATGAAGGACGGGACATTCTGGGTAGTCTGTCTCTCTCTGATATGAAGGACGGGACATTCTGGGTAGTCTGTCTCTCTCTGATATGAAGGACGGGACATTCTGGGTAGTCTGTCTCTCTGATATGAAGGACGGTACATTCTGGGTAGTCTGTCTCTCTCTCTGATATGAAGGACGGGACATTCTGGGTAGTCTGTCTCTCTCTCTGATATGAAGGACGGGACATTCTGGGTAGTCTGTCTCTCTCTCTGATATGAAGGACGGGACATTCTGGGTCGTCTGTCTCTCTCTCTGATATGAAGGATGGGACATTCTGGGTAGTCTGTCTCTCTCTGATATGAAGGATGGGACATTCTGGGTAGTCTGTCTCTCTCTCTGATATGAAGGACGGGACATTCTGGGTAGTCTGTCTCTCTGATATGAAGGACGGGACATTCTGGGTAGTCTGTCTAAGTCTTTGTTATGAAGGATGGGACATTCTGGGTAGTCTGTCACTCTCTGATATGAAGGACGGGACATTCAAGGTAGTCTCTCTCTATCTCTGATATGAAGGATGGGACATTCTGGGTAGTCTGTCTCTCTGTTATGAAGGACGGGACATTCTGGGTAGTCTGTCTCTCTCTGATATGAAGGACGGGACATTCTGGGTAGTCTGTCTCTCTGATATGAAGGACAAGACATTCTGGGTAGTCTGTCTCAGTCTCTGATATGGAGGACGGGACATTCTGGGTAGTTTGTCTCTCTCTCTCTCTGATATGAAGGACGGGACATTCTGGGTAGTCTGTCTCTCTCTCTGATATGAAGGACGGGACATTCTGGGTAGTCTGTCTCTCTCTCTGATATGAAGGACGGGACATTCTGGGTAGTCTGTCTCTCTGATATGAAGGACGGGACATTCTGGGTAGTCTGTCTCTCTGATATGAAGGACGGGACATTCTGGGTAGTCTGTCTCTCTCTGATATGAAGGACGGGACATTCTGGGTAGTCTGTCTCGGTCCCTGATATGAAGGACTGAATATTCTGGATAGTCTTTCTCTCTCTCTGATATGAAGGACGGGACATTCTGGGTAGTCTGTCTCTCTGATATGAAGGACGGTACATTCTGGGTAGTCTGTCTCTCTGATATGAAGGACGGGACATTCTGGGTAGTCTGTCTCTCTGATATGAAGGACGGTACATTCTGGGTAGTCTGTCTCTCTCTCTGATATGAAGGATGGGACATTCTGGGTAGTCTGTCTCTCTCTCTGATATGAAGGACGGGACATTCTGGGTAGTCTGTCTCTCTGATATGAAGGACGGGACATTCTGGGTAGTCTGTCTCTCTGATATGAAGGATGGGACATTCTGGGTAGTCTGTCTCTCTCTGATATGAAGGATGGGACATTCTGGGTAGTCTGTCTCTCTCTGATATGAAGGACGGGACATTCTGGGTAGTCTGTCTCTCTGATATGAAGGACGGGACATTCTGGGTAGTCTGTCTCTCTCTGATATGAAGGACGGGACATTCTGGGTAGTCTGTCTCTCTCTCTGATATGAAGGATGGGACATTCTGGGTAGTCTGTCTCTCTCTCTGATATGAAGGACGGGACATTCTGGGTAGTCTGTCTCTCTCTGATATGAAGGACGGGACATTCTGGGTAGTCTGTCTCTCTGATATGAAGGACGGGACATTCTGGGTAGTCTGTCTCTCTCTCTGATATGAAGGACGGGACATTCTGGGTAGTCTGTCTCTCTCTCTGATATGAAGGACGGGACATTCTGGGTAGTCTGTCTCTCTCTCTGATATGAAGGACGGGACATTCTGGGTAGTCTGTCTCTCTCTGATATGAAGGACGGGACATTCTGGGTAGTCTGTCTCTCTCTGATATGAAGGACGGGACATTCTGGGTTTTCTGTCTCTCTCTGATATGGAGGATGGGACATTCTGGGTAGTTTGTCTGATTTTGGGGGTCTCTGTTTTATTAGGTATCTTTTCTTTTTATCTTGTGTTCTGTGTCTTTAAGACTTTTCTATCTGTAGTAAAATATATTTTTTAAACAGTTGGTTGCATAAGAGTTGGTTTATTGTTTCTTACTTTTTTGTAGTTATTTTGGCTCCTCCCTGATATCTCTGTAAGGTAATACAATGCAGGAATGGGTATTAGGGGACATTTCTCGGGGCTGCAGTTCCTCTGAACTCCACAAGATGGTGATCTCATTTCTGCTACCCAGACAGGACTTCTCTATGGAATACAGACAGAAAGTGATGTCAGGAACAGACAGGAAGTGATGTCAGGAACAGACAGGAAGTGATGTCAGGAACAGACAGGAAGTGATGTGGAATAAAGACAGGCTGTGCCATTTGGTGTGAATGAGATCGGAGACATTGCAGGAAATAGCAGCAGAGGAGGTAATAAGATGTTATGTTCTATTTACACCCAGTAACCCCCCGTCATGTCCGTCCTCTTCCTCCAGTCATGTCTGTCCTCTTCCTCCTTAGTCACGTGACGTCTTTTATCTCCAGTTGATGATGATACACATCAATATTTAGAAGGACACAAGGATATCTACAAAGACGTCATGATGGAGGACCACCAGAGAGGACACAAGGATCTCTACAAGGACGTTATGATGGAGGACCACTAGAGAGGACACAAGGACCTCTACAAGGACGTCATGATGGAGGACCACCAGAGAGGACACAAGGACCTCTACAAGGACGTCATGATGGACAATCAGCCGCCCCTCACATCACCGGGTAAGAGGAGACTTTATTGTAAAGGAGAGAGCAGTACGGAGGATCCACCTAGATCCCCCATCATCTGATAAACACATAGAAACAATGGATTCAGTCAGTGTGTGTGTTTCCTACAGATGGATCCAGTCATGGGAACCCACCAGAGAGATGTCCCCGTCCTCTGTATTCCCGGGATTCCACACAGGAAGGTCACACCATCCCTCACCATCATCAGGTAGGTTATTATTATACAGGATTTATATAGCGGCAGAAGGTTTGCTCAGCGCTGTACATTATAGTGGGGGACAGAACATGAGACAATACAGTAACAATACAATACACGAGGGGTGCGAGGGCCCTGATCCTTGGAGCTTACAGTCTAGGAGGGAGGGGGTAGTGGTACAGGAGGAAGTGGCTGTGGGGGATGGAATGGACTGAGGAGTGTAGGAGATCGGTTGTTAGGTGAGGGTGGGGTAGGCTTCCCTGAAGAGATGGGTTTTCAAGGTGCGACTAAAGGTGAGGAGGGTAGGTGACAGTCTGATGGATTGGGGTAGTGAGTTCCAGAGGATGGGAGAAGTCGTGCAGTCGGGTGTGGGAGGAGGAGACCAGGGAGCTAGAAAGTAGGAGGTCTTGTGAGAAACGAAGATTACGGGTTGGGTGGTATTTGGGTATCAGGTCGGTGAGGTAGTTTGGGGCGGAGTTATGAATGGCTTTGTATGTCAGAGTTAGGAGTTTGAATTTAATGAGTTGGGCCAGTGGAGGGAATGACAGAGGGGGGTGGAGTCAGTGGAGGGAATGACAGAGGTGGGTGGAGTCAGTGGAGGGAATGACAGAGGGGGTGGAGGGCAATCGGGAGCCAGTGGAGGGAATGACAGAAGGGGGTGGAGGCCAGTGGAGGGAATGACAGAGGGGGGTGGCAGAAGCGGAGCGGTTGGTGAGGTGGATGAGTCTGGCGCTGAGTTCAGGATAGACTGAAACGGGGATAGTCGGTGAGGAGGGGAGGCCGGCGAGGAGGGGAGGCCGGCGAGGAGGGATGGCCGGCGAGGAGGGATGGCCGGCGAGGAGGGTGGCCGGTGGTGCGGGAGGCCGGTGATGAGGTCGGCCGGTGAGGAGGGAGTTGCAGTAGTCCACACGTGAGATGATAATGGGGTAGATGATGACAATTATTGGTAGGTGGGATTTATACTCGGCATGTTGGTTACAATGAATGTTTTATTATATCTCTCAGAGTGGAATCCTCGGGGATGATAATATTGATGGTAAAGAGGAGGATGAGGAGGATGGAGTGATGGAGGAGTTTTCAGAAGGACACAAGGAGATGATGGAGCCACCTAATACCAGGAAGCCACCAGAGAGATGTCCCCGTCCTCTGTATTCCCGGGATTCCACACAGGAAGGTCACACCATCCCTCACCATTGTAAGGTTGGTGGGATGGAGCATCTAGAACATGGATTCATACAGACAATGTGTGGAGTTTCTGTGACCTTCTATCTTCCAGATGATATTTTCTCTCCTTCTCTTGATGTAGAGTGGAGATCCAATCGATATAGAATTTGAGGTGAGAGCAGAAGAAGAAGAGGCGTATGTGAGGGATGATCAGCAGTCTATGGAGGAGGATGGAATAACGGGGACATTTATAGAGGAGGACACTCCTACAGAGATCAGCACAGGTGGGTCATGAACACCAAATCCATTCCTCCACCCATACTGCTCACTGATTGGTCCAGAGTAGGGCAGGGGCGGGGTGATATCAGCCTGTAATACATCAGAAGAAACAATGCCGTCCCGATTGATCCGGTAAACGTATCTGGATTATATCTGCGACTCACTTCAATAAAAGCGTGGATTGTAAACCTGAAATACTGGAACTCAGAAAAAATGGCGGCTGACTGGCGCATTACCGCCTACAAAGTGGTTCCTTCCATCCCATGCGGAGTCATGTGACCTACAAACGTCCAATGCCATGTTGTATGTATTAGATCACACGGGTCATAGAAAGGTTGTCATTCACATGGTGGACGTGCTGTAATCATAGAGGGGAGTGGAGGGAATGACAGAGGGGGGTGGAGGTCAGTGGAGGGATTGGTAGAGAGGGGTGGAGGGATTGGCAGAGAGGGGTGGAGGTCAGTGGAGGGATTGGCAGAGAGGGGTGGAGGTCAGTGGAGGGATTGGCAGAGGGGGGTGGAGGTCAGTGGAGGGATTGGTAGAGAGGGGTGGAGGTCAGTGTAGGGATTGGCAGAGAGGGGTAGAGGACACTGAATGGAGGTCAGTGGAGGGATTGGCAGAGAGGGGTGGAGGTCAGTGGAGGGATTGGCAGAGAGGGGCGGCAGTCACTGATTGGTTGGTAAGGTGTATGAGTCTAGCAGCAGCATTCATAATAGAGTGAAGGGGGTGTGGCCTGTGTGACGGTAGACCAGTGAGGAGGGAGTTGCAGTAATGGAGGCGGGATATAACAAGGCGTGGATGAGTTGTTTGTGGTGTCATTGGTCAGGAAGGGGTGGAGTTTGGCGATGTTCCGGGGGTTGAGGCAGCAGGATTTAGCCGGTGATTGGATGTGGGGGCTGGAAGGAGGGGTCAGAGTCTAGGGTAACGCCCATCCCCCCAACATGAGGGGCTTATTAGAGGCTCAGTGCGCTTCCTCTAGGGGTGTATGAGACCTGCGTCCCGTATCACTGACTGTATACAACATAGTATATACTATATACCACCTAGAGCCCAAACATTTCCCTCACACTCGGGCTGCAGGCAGAACAACCAACGTTCCGGATTCCCATCTAAAGTCACTCAGCCAATCAGACTGTTACTGGCCACCGGAGGAAGTGAGCCGTGTCTCTGAAATCACCGAAAAGACTTCTTAGAACGGTTGCCTCGTCATATTCTAGATTGCCTCGTGCTCATCCAAGATGGAGCTGCATCTCATGCCTCTTCCCTTCTCGTGGATACCGCACCCTATGAAGACGCCGAGCGTGATGACGTCATATCCCGTTTCCCTGCATTCATCATTTTTCCATGATTTCATCCCTCGGAGGTAATACATACAACATGGCATTGAAGGTTTGTAGGTCACATGACTCCGCATGGGATGGAATGAAGCACTTTGTAGGCGGTAATGCGCCAGTCAGCCGCCATTTGTTCTGTGTTCAGCCTGTAATCCCGGGTCACTTCCCTGAGCTGTGTTCCCCGTCCTGTATTCCTGGATTTCTCTCCCATAATCTTCCTTCTCTGTAATCTGCTGGCTGTGCCGGGTGGAGGGATATGTCTGTAGTGTCTCAGACCCAAGTCACTGAATGCCGTCTCAGGAGATGGGAGGCAGCGGTGTGGGACCTACATAGTTACATAGTTAGTCTGGCTGAAAAAAGACATCCATCTAGTTGTACCATTAATAATAAAAGTTATAATCCGACACCCACAGCTGATCCACCAGAAGGCAAAACCCAGCAAAGCACGATCCGATCTCCTCCTGCAGGGGAAACATTCCTCCCTGACCCCCCGAGAGGCAATCGGATATTCCCGGGATCAACTTTCCCTATAAATGTTATATCCAGTTATATTCTGTGTATCCAAGAAAGGATCCAGGACTTTCCTACAGCAACCCCCCCTTATGTATTATACATGGAGATCATATCCCCCTTATGTATTATACATGGAGATCATATCCCCCTTATGTATTATACATGGAGATCATATCCCCCCTTATGTATTATACATGGAGATCACATCCCCCCCTTATGTATTATACATGGAGATCATATCCCCCCCTTATGTATTATACATGGAGATCATATCCCCCCTTATGTATTATACATGGAGATCATATCCCCCTTATGTATTATACATGGAGATCATATCCCCCCCTTATGTATTATACATGGAGATCATATCCCCCCTTATGTATTATACATGGTGATCATATCCCCCCCTTATGTATTATACATGGAGATCATATCCCCCCTTATGTATTATACATGGTGATCATATCCCCCCCTTATGTATTATACATGGAGATCATATCCCCCCCTTATGTATTATACATGGAGATCATATCCCCCCTTATGTATTATACATGGAGATCATATCCCCCCCCCTTATGTATTATACATGGAGATCATATCCCCCCCTTATGTATTATACATGGAGATCATATCCCCCCTTATGTATTATACATGGAGATCATATCCCCCCTTTTGTATTATACATGGAGATCATATCCCCCCCCCCTTATGTATTATATATGGAGATCATATCCCCTTATGTATTATACATGGAGATCATATCCCCCCTTATGTATTATACATGGAGATCATATCCCCCCCCTTATGTATTATATATGGAGATCATATCCCCCCCCTTATGTATTATACATGGTGATCATATCCCCCCCTTATGTATTATACATGGAGATCATATCCCCCTTATGTATTATACATGGAGATCATATCCCCCCCTTATGTATTATACATGGAGATCATATCCCTCCTTATGTATTATACATGGTGATCATATCCCCCCCCTTATGTATTATACATGGAGATCATATCCCCCCTTATGTATTATACATGGAGATCATATCCCCCCTTATGTATTATACATGGAGATCATATCCCCCTTATGTATTATACATGGAGATCATATCCCCCTTATGTATTATACATGGAGATCATATCACCCCCCTTATGTATTATACATGGAGATCATATCCCCCCCTTATGTATTATACATGGAGATCATATCCCCCTTATGTATTATACATGGAGATCATATCCCCCTTATGTATTATACATGGAGATCATATCCCCCCCTTATGTATTATACATGGAGATCATATCCCCCTTATGTATTATACATGGAGATCATATCACCCCCCTTATGTATTATACATGGTGATCATATCACCCCCCTTATGTATTATACATGGTGATCATATCCCCCCTTATGTATTATACATGGAGATCATATCCCCCCTTATGTATTATACATGGAGATCATATCACCCCTTATGTATTATACATGGAGATCATATCCCCCCTTATGTATTATACATGGAGATCATATCCCCCCTTATGTATTATACATGGAGATCATATCCCCCCTTATGTATTATACATGGAGATCATATCCCCCCCCTTATGTATTATACATGGAGATCATTCCCCCCCCCCCTTATGTATTATACATGGAGATCATATCCCCCCTTATGTATTATACATGGAGATCATATCCCCCCTTATGTATTATACATGGAGATCATATCCCCCCTTATGTATTATACATGGTGATCATATCCCCCCTTATGTATTATACATGGAGATCATACCCCCCCCCCCCCCTTATGTATTATACATGGAGATCATATCCCCCTTATGTATTATACATAGAGATCACATCCCCCCCTTATGTATTATACATGGAGATCACATCCCCCCCATATGTATTATACATGGAGATCATATCCCCCTTATGTATTATACATGGAGATCATATCCCCCCTTATGTATTATACATGGAGATCATATCCCCCTTATGTATTATACATAGAGATCATATCCCCCTTATGTATTATACATGGTGATCATATCCCCCTTATGTATTATACATGGAGATCATATCCCCCCTTTATGTATTATACATGGAGATCATATCCCCCTTATGTATTATACACGGAGATCATATCCCCCCTTATGTATTATACACGGAGATCATATCCCCCCTTATGTATTATACATGGAGATCATATCCCCCCTTATGTATTATACATGGAGATCATATCCCCCTTATGTATTATACATGGAGATCATATCCCTCCTTATGTATTATACATGGAGATCATATCCCCCTTATGTATTATACATGGAGATCACATCCCCCCTTATGTATTATACATGGAGATCATATCCCCCCTTATGTATTATACGTGGTGATCATATCCCCCCCTTATGTATTATACATGGAGATCATATCCCCCCTTATGTATTATACATGGAGATCATATCCCCCCTTATGTATTATACATGGAGATCATATCCCCCCTTATGTATTATACATGGTGATCATATCCCCCCTTATGTATTATACATGGAGATCATATCACCCCTTATGTATTATACATGGTGATCATATCCCCCCCTTATGTATTATACATGGAGATCATATCCCCCCTTATGTATTATACATGGAGATCATATCCCCCCTTATGTATTATACATGGAGATCATATCCCCCCCCCTATGTATTATACATGGAGATCATATCCCCCCCCCTATGTATTATACATGGAGATCATATCCCCCCTTATGTATTATACATGGAGATCATATCCCCCCCTTATGTATTATACATGGAGATCATATCCCCCCCTTATGTATTTATACATGGAGATCATATCCCCCCTTATGTATTATACATGGAGATCATATCCCCCCTTATGTATTATACATGGAGATTTTGTTACGGGCCCAATAAAATCCATCTGAAGGTCTGACCAAGGCATACATATCCCCCTTTTCTGGAGAGGTGCTCTGTGAGTTGGTTTGGTGGGTTGAACTTGGGGACATATCAGGCAACCTTGGCAGTACGCCTTCACATCACGTAACATATGAGGCCAGTAGGCATAATCCGGCAGGATCTCGTACGTGATTTTCTCTCCGCGATGCCCGGAAGTAGGAGCATCATGGGCATGCTGTAGCATCAAACCTCTAAATTTAAGTGGGACGACCCATTGTTGGATACCACCCTTTGAGGTTCCTGTCAACAATCCCTGGTACAAAAAGAATTGGGATTTGGATTTCATTAAAATACGTAAATCCCCTTTCCCGGTACATATTTCCTGATTGAGGGGATCATGGTTGGGATCTTCTATATGTCTATAAAACAAGCCAATTATTGGGTCTTCTTTCTGGGCAGTAATTAAATCCTCACTAGGAGAATCGTGACTCCACTGTAACACGTTAGGATCACCAGCTGTTCTGGCCTGTTGCCTGGTGATAGCTTCAATCTGTACGGTACCTAAGAGATGATCTATGTCTAGTAATTCACCGGTGATTGCCCCTTCCTTGGCTAGAGAATCGGCCAAATCGTTCCCTTCTTTTTCGGCCCCTAGGACCTTGGAGTGGCCTCGGGTCTTCTTGAAGTGCAGGGTGATATCATTGGACCTCACTAGCTCATCGATGTGACAAAAGAGCTTACCATGTTTGACGGGTTTGTGATTACTCTTGGTCATGTTGTTTCGCTTCAACCTGGGGAAATACTCCACAAAACTATTCCTGACATAATTGGAATCGGTTATGATGGCACATTCTTTAATGTTGAACTCTATAGCCATCTCAACTGCTCTTAGGATTGCAGTGAGTTCAGCAACCTGACTGCTTTTTGGTCCAAGTTTGTATCCCACAGAAATCGGGGTGACACCTTGGGTCCAAACGATTCCAATACCTGCCACTAGTTGGAGCTGTTCCCCATCCTTGTGATGGAAATCACAACCATCTACATAAACGCACGGCAGCTGTTTACAGTATTCTTCATCATAAACCTTGTAGGGAGAGAACAGTTGTTCTTCCAGAAAGTCAGTGTCCGGGGCCCCCATAGCAGGCGTAGTTGTGGAACAATCATGGCGCTCAGCTAGGCCCTGGGCTACTGGACTTTCCTTGTTCTGTTTTATAATGAATTTCAAGAGGCCACCCTTGCAAAGACAAAGTCCAAGCACTGATGCGGCTATTAGACACATTTCCTCCCCTGATACGTTCACTCTTTAAATACTGTAAAGGCTGGTGTGCCGTTTCAACAATGATTCTCTCTCCCTGAATGTAACTGTGGAAATTCTGTAATGCCCACACGGTGGACAATAGAGCTTTTCGCAGTCACTGAATTTCATTTCTACCGGGGACAAAGTTTTACTGGCATAGGCAATCACCTTACTGACATTATCTTGTTTTTGGTAAAGAACAGAACTCATACTTACCTGCGTGAACCCTGTCTCTATATAGAAGTTTTTACCTCCCTCTGGATACACGAGACATGGGGCCTGTGTGAGACGTTCCTTCAACTCCTTCATGGCGTCTTCCTGTTTCTTACCCCGCGACCATTCCACATCTTTCTTTAGTAGGTGAAGCAACGGCTTGCTTATCTCGGCGTAATTATCGATGAATTTACACGAGTAATTTACCATACCTAGGAATGATCTCAATTCTTTAAGGTTAGTAGGGACTTTACAGTTTAGAACCGCCTCAACCCTCTTCTTTTGTGGGTTCAAACCTTCAGCGGTCACTTCGTGGCCTAGGGAATTTACCCTTGTGAGACACCATTGGGCTTTTTGTAAGGATAGTTTAGCCCCTGCTGCTTTTAGTTGGCCCAAAACGTGTCAAAGTTCCGTAATATGATTGGCCATATCAGGACTTTTGATCAGGATATCATCCACATATGCCAACGCTCGAGGGCATCTGGCATGGCCTTGTGCAAAACACGGCAAACTCATGTCCGGAATTTATAAATCCGAAAGGCATTCGCACCCAACAATACTGTCGGTTGCCAAAACTCACCTTGATGGTCCAATACCCCTGGGCACAGTCCAAGGCTGTAAAAACTCGGGATCCTTGGAGCTGAGCGAGACATTGGTCTATGTATGGGACAGGCCATCCTGACATGTAAACACGCTTGTTTAGCTGACGGAGGTCAGCGCACAAACGCCATTGTCCATTGGGTTTTAAAATACCCAGGATCGGGTGGATATAGGAGCTGTGGATGGGCTTAATTATACCCCTTTCATGTAACTTCCTGATAATCTCAGCTAGAGATTCATAGGAAGCTAATGGTAACCTATACTGTCTGACGAATACTGGTGGGGCATCTGGATCTGTTTGGATCCTGGCAATGTGTAGGTCAGTAGTCCCACAATCGTAAGAATCCTTGGCAAATATCTCTTGGAATTCAAGGAGAAGCTCTCGGAGCAATTGTCGGTCGAGATCATTGGACCACGCATCGGGGAGGGCTACCATCTCTTCGACTAACTCCTTGAATCCAGGAAAGCTTTCTGGCTGACCTATCTCATAGGCCTCTTCAAGTTTTGTGGTGAGGTCATTGGGCATGTGATGTGCGTTCTCCTGCCATCCAGGTCCCTTGGGGTACTCTTGTTCTTTGATTGGTTGATCAGACAATTGATGTCTCTTCAATTCTACAGGTACCATCTTTAGAATCGAAGGGATAAATGGACTCTACGGTGAAGATACCCTCTGGTAATGAATGGAACGATTGTTCAATTAATTGTTCCTCCGATAAATATTCATCGGGGATGAGTCCAATCACCTGGTTAGTGACTCCAAAAGTGTGATATTCTGTCTCTACCACTAGACCAATGAGGGTCTCCTTGGGTAAGACGATGTCCTGATTGGACAGATTATGTATGTAAATGTACATTGGGGACTGATGTGTGTTGACTAGGGGTGTGTGTGATGTTCAGTCCTTCCCCCTGCACTTTATGGGAGAGGCATACTAATGCATCTGACCCCTTCAGTTTATGTCCCTTTTTAACTTGGATGAGGAGTATGAAATTATTTATGCCCTTAGGAATTGTCATCCTCTGGGCTACCTGGACTTCAACAGGCTAAGGCATCTGTTGCTGGGATTTTAATGCTAAGTCCAGATTTTGGTATTTCTCGGGGTCCCCCTTTAGTCGACTCCATAAACAGTCATTAATTAGGTCGACTTGCATTGCAAAGCGATGTAACACATCATTGCCAAAATAAATTTTAGTCTGGGGATTATCCAAGACTAGGAACACATGGGTGGCTGTTTTATTCCCTATAGTGACGTTTAAGAGACACCTAGCTATTGAATTGTAATCATCAGAGTCATCAATGGAGTCTGAAATCCAATGACACTGAGGTGTGGAGAAACGGATCATTTCCATCTCGGTCAGGTGTTTTATCAGCCCATGGCTTACAAAGCTGTGTTCCTGTCTCAGATCTAGTTTGGCATATTTTGACCTATTAAGACCATTTATCTGGATGGGGATAAACAAATCACTGTTAACCCTTTCAATACCTGTCAAGAATTGGGCGTGATTCCCCCCTTTTCTTGGTTTATCCTCCTGATGAAAAGATATGGTAAGAATATCATCTTGGAGGGAAATATCTTTTATTTTATTTCTGGGAATTTTAAAAATGTGATCCTCATCACTTCTGGTCGGGTTATGGTCATCAGGTTGGATAACCGTGACATCAGGAAGTTGACTATTACTGAAATGGATTTCCAAGGAACCAGGCCTTTCTTCCACCAGGTGGCAGTGTTGCCGGGAATGGGGAGGGTTAAGTTTCCCATATTTAATCGGGGTATTTACCTGTGACCACAGTACTTGGTTCACACAGTCAACTATTGTGTTCAGCCTTTTCAGGACGTCTATCCCGATTATCATGTAGTGCTGGGAGAGATTGGCAATGATAATGGGGTGTCTAAGTTCCTTATTACCCAGTGTAACGGAACCGGAACCCAGACCGCACTGAGTTTTTCCGTTATAGCACAACTTCCCCTGTCCGAACACCATCCACGGACCACGCCCTTAAAATCCCTCAGGAAAAGACAGCACCCAGCTCTTCTTAAGACAGAAAGCCAACTACTTTTATTGTACACATAAAAACATGTTATATACAGAGGGCGGGGAAAGACAACCAGGGACAGGAAACACATCATCAGCCCACCCTGTCAGTGGGAAGGGCTACAGTATAGGCAGGAAACACCTCATCACCCCTCCCCATCCAACCAAGACACAGAACAATGGGATGCAGCCATGCGGCAAAGGACATTGACCAACCCCCACACCAATACACAAACAGTACATCCCATAATAGTTTGCTGGACAGGAAGGCACAGCACCATGGGGGGGAGCACATGGCAAACAAACAATGGACAGTGGACAATGGACAATGGACAACACACAAATACACAATACTGGGACATTCACATGTACACCCTGTACCCCTTAAACAGGCACAGGGTGGGTTAAACATAATGATTTGGGGAGATGATACAGGGGTCCCCCCACCCCCAAAAGTCGCTCCCGTCACACCCAGTTTATGTCTAAGCCAGGTGGTACCCATGACCTGTAATGCGTCTCCACCTACACCAATCAGTGAGCTGTCAAAGCTTTTACGTTTTGGCTTATTGGGCATGACATTCACCACTCTATTAATGTTCCTGTGACATGATGGTTGCTTGGGATCCAGTGTCTATTAGGCCGACAATGGAAAGATCACTGGCATCCTGCACTGTGGCATAATATCTCCCATCAGATTCAGTCAGCTCACACATGAAATTAGCGTGGTTGAAGATCTGTGGGCCCTTCAGTGACATGTGATTGGCTCTTATCTCACCGCATGTTGCAGACACATCACCCTTATCCTCCCTGGCGGGATTCTTGGACTGTTTCAAGACAGAAGCACAACTAGAAGTTGGCGTTCCGTCTGGCTTGTCAATCGCGACGACTTCCGATGCAGCGACTATATTAAGGGAAATAGATGGACACTGAAAAACAGGAGAAGAATTCATAACCAACAACTGGTCCCCCTTGGCCCGAGAACTAGATTGTCCATTAGTGGGCATGTCAGGGACGGGACATACATCTCCTGTCGTCTCATTCAGTGTTCTCCCCTGTTGGGTTAAGGCTTGGTTACTTATTAATTCTGGGACCCTTGGTTGGTCACAGGAGCTGCTCCTAAAAAAGGATTGGAAGAATGATTAGTGACAAGCCTGTCCATTTGTTCAGCCATTTTCCTGATCTGCGCCTCTATTTGTTCAATGCGCTTAGAGGAGGCATTCTGGAGATTCTCCCTTTTCCTGTACTTGCGGTTGTACTGCGGACGGGATTGGCTAGGAGACCCGGAGTCAGAACTGCTGCTCCGGTCCCGACACCATGGCCTTGCTCCCTGAGGTTTCTGGTTCTCCCCGTAATTGAGGGGAACCTAGGGTACTGTATCCACCCTTTGAGCTTGAGGGTGTTCCTGGTTTTGAGGGAATCTTTGGAAGTCAGGGTTCCTGTTGAAATTGGCATTCCTATTAAAATTGGGGTTCCTATTAAAATTGTTGTTTCTATAAAAATTTCTCTGTTGGTTCTGGCGAGGATCGTAGAACCTCCGAGGATACCATTGACCCCTTCGGTTCTCATCACTATACTGGGCATTTTCATACCTTTTTTATTCTTTTCACTTCCACTACCGTAATTCCTTGGCTCTTGTCTATCCTTCCTCACCCACTGGGTTTGAGGGGCATAGCTGGGGGCCTCCTTCACTTGCGGGGTTTGAGGGGCAAATCTAGGGGAACCATTGGGTTTACCCCCACGGACTACTTCCGCATATGATTTCTTCTCCGCCTGCAAATTTAGATTTGGAGGGGAAACGGTAGTGGCTGCCACTATCTTGGGACTATTCTTGGGCTTTCTTTTTATCCCGCCCTCACTGGACTGTTGGATTGAGAACAAATAGTCACTTTCTTTCACCAACCAATCAAGAGAGCGTCCCTTCCTGTAATCCTGGGCAAGTCCCAGGTAATGCTTCATAAAATAGAGTCTTGAATTCTGGCTGGTCAGGATTGGGATCCTTCTCAGCCAGGAAATATGCATTTCTGAGGACGGCCAGAAATTCTGCAGGGCTTTGGTTAGGACCACACTTTAAATTGTAGGCCGCAGCCTTGGCAGAGGTAACAGTTCTATAAGGCCCAAATTCCATGTGGCACCTATGTTTTACCTCCCTCCAGGACTGTTTGGAGAAGGCCTTCAAGGTATCAAAGAATTGTCGGTATTTCTCTTCAAATACCCATGGCAATAATCCAATTTTGATGCGGTCATCCCTAATGCCCAGAATTTCTAAGGTTTGTTCATATGTTTCCATATGTTCGGTAATCTCTAGGGACCCTTTCTTGGTGAAAATAGGAACGGTGTCTTTCAAAAACGTAATGACCTTTGGGGTGTCATATCTTTTGAATGACCCCCGGGACTTCCCTTCCTGCCTATATGAAGCCTCGTATTCTTCCTCTGCACGCTCTGGGGTATATCTTGGGAGCCTAGGGGGGGACCTATATTCTGTCTCTGCCTCACTATCAGGTACTTCACTGTGATATGGGTATTCCCGTTCATCAGCCTCCTGCTTAGCTGGGTTGGTCCGGTTCCGGACCCCAGCATTTACTTGGGCAGTTAACCTCACAATCTGCTCCTCCAGTGCTTTCTGCTCAGATCTTACAAAAGCAAGTTCTGATTGGTCATGCTTATCCCCGGGATGAACTTTAATTTCAACAGGAGATATCCTTCCTGATATAAAGAATTCCACTTCTTGTTTTAAATCTTGGTATTTCTTTATAAACTGTTTTTTAGTTCCTGAAAACATTCCTCATATAAACCCTGAGCACATTGAATGTCTCTGACCAAGCCAGCTTGATGTTCCTTGGATTCGTCTAGACGACCACATGTATGGCCAAGCTTCGCCCTCAAAGACTCAATTTCCTGATCTCTGTCTCTCAACAGGTGACGGGGTCCTGACAAGTCCTCCCTTAAAGCTGGCGTTTGCTGGGCGGCTTCACTGCTCAGAAACCATAACATGGGCCATGCTTCTAGGAGACGTCTGTCACGGCTTTTATTATTTTCTGCTTCAGAAAATACAAATAACAACCTGACAGCCCGACCTTCTGGTTAAACAGGTCCCCATATGTGCTCTGAGCTTGGACCTTCTCTTCTGCTAATTCCTCAATGCCGTCCCTTCTCTTCTGCTACTAATTCCTCAATGCCGTCCCTTCTCTTCTACTACTAATTCCTCAATGCCGTCCCTTCTCTTCTACTACTAATTCCTCAATGCCGTCCCTTCTCTTCTTCTACTAATTCCTCAATGCCGTCCCTTCTCTTCTGCTACTAATTCCTCAATGCCGTCCCTTCTCTTCTGCTAATTCCTCAATGCCGTCCCTTCTCTTCTACTACTAATTCCTCAATGCCGTCCCTTCTCTTCTACTACTAATTCCTCAATGCCGTCCCTTCTCTTCCGCTACTAATTCCTCAATGCCGTCCCTTCTCTTCTACTACTAATTCCTCAATGCCGTCCCTTCTCTTCCACTACTAATTCCTCAATGCCGTCCCTTCTCTTCTACTACTAATTCCTCAATGCCGTCCCTTCTCTTCTACTACTAATTCCTCAATGCCGTCCCTTCTCTTCTTCTACTAATTCCTCAATGCCGTCCCTTCTCTTCTGCTACTAATTCCTCAATGCCGTCCCTTCTCTTCTGCTAATTCCTCAATGCCGTCCCTTCTCTTCTACTACTAATTCCTCAATGCCGTCCCTTCTCTTCTACTACTAATTCCTCAATGCCGTCCCTTCTCTTCCGCTACTAATTCCTCAATGCCGTCCCTTCTCTTCTACTACTAATTCCTCAATGCCGTCCCTTCTCTTCCACTACTAATTCCTCAATGCCGTCCCTTCTCTTCTACTACTAATTCCTCAATGCCGTCCCTTCTCTTCTGCTACTAATTCCTCAATGCCGTCCCTTCTCTTCTACTACTAATTCCTCAATGCCGTCCCTTCTCTTCTACTACTAATTCCTCAATGCCGTCCCTTCTCTTCTGCTACTAATTCCTCAATGCCGTCCCTTCTCTTCTACTACTAATTCCTCAATGCCGTCCCTTCTCTTCTACTACTAATTCCTCAATGCCGTCCCTTCTCTTCTACTACTAATTCCTCAATGCCGTCCCTTCTCTTCTGCTACTAATTCCTCAATGCCGTCCCTTCTCTTCTGCTACTAATTCCTCAATGCCGTCCCTTCTCTTCTACTACTAATTCCTCAATGCCGTCCCTTCTCTTCTACTACTAATTCCTCAATGCCTTCCCTTCTCTTCTACTACTAATTCCTCAATGCCTTCCCTTCTCTTCTACTACTAATTCCTCAATGCCGTCCCTTCTCTTCTACCACTAATTCCTCAATGCCGTCCCTTCTCTTCTACTACTAATTCCTCAATGCCGTCCCTTCTCTTCTACTACTAATTCCTCAATGCCGTCCCTTCTCTTCTACTACTAATTCCTCAATGCCGTCCCTTCTCTTCTACTACTAATTCCTCAATGCCGTCCCTTCTCTTCTCCTACTAATTCCTCAATGCCGTCCCTTCTCTTCTGCTACTAATTCCTCAATGCTGTCCCTTCTCTTCTACTACTAATTCCTCAATGCCGTCCCTTCTCTTCTACTACTAATTCCTCAATGCCGTCCCTTCTCTTCTACTACTAATTCCTCAATGCCGTCCCTTCTCTTCTACTACTAATTCCTCAATGCCGTCCCTTCTCTTCTGCTACTAATTCCTCAATGCCGTCCCTTCTCTTCTGCTACTAATTCCTCAATGCCGTCCCTTCTCTTCTGCTACTAATTCCTCAATGCCGTCCCTTCTCTTCTACTACTAATTCCTCAATGCCGTCCCTTCTCTTCTACTACTAATTCCTCAATGCCGTCCCTTCTCTTCTACTACTAATTCCTCAATGCCGTCCCTTCTCTTCTCCTACTAATTCCTCAATGCCGTCCCTTCTCTTCTACTACTAATTCCTCAATGCCGTCCCTTCTCTTCTGCTACTAATTCCTCAATGCCGTCCCTTCTCTTCTGCTACTAATTCCTCAATGCCGTCCCTTCTCTTCTACTACTAATTCCTCAATGCCGTCCCTTCTCTTCTACTAATTCCTCAATGGTGTCCCTTCTCTTCTACTACTAATTCCTCAATGCCGTCCCTTCTCTTCTACTACTAATTCCTCAATGCCGTCCCTTCTCTTCTACTACTAATTCCTCAATGCCGTCCCTTCTCTTCTGCTACTAATTCCTCAATGCCTTCCCTTCTCTTCTACCACTAATTCCTCAATGCCGTCCCTTCTCTTCCGCTACTAATTCCTCAATGCCGTCCCTTCTCTTCTGCTACTAATTCCTCAATGCCGTCCCTTCTCTTCTACTACTAATTCCTCAATGCCGTCCCTTCTCTTCTGCTACTAATTCCTCAATGCCGTCCCTTCTCTTCTACTACTAATTCCTCAATGCCGTCCCTTCTCTTCTACTACTAATTCCTCAATGCCGTCCCTTCTCTTCTACTACTAATTCCTCAATGCCGTCCCTTCTCTTCTACTAATTCCTCAATGCCGTCCCTTCTCTTCTACTACTAATTCCTCAATGGTGTCCCTTCTCTTCTACTAATTCCTCAATGCCGTCCCTTCTCTTCTGCTACTAATTCCTCAATGCCGTCCCTTCTCTTCTACTACTAATTCCTCAATGCCGTCCCTTCTCTTCTACTAATTCCTCAATGGTGTCCCTTCTCTTCTACTACTAATTCCTCAATGCCGTCCCTTCTCTTCTACTACTAATTCCTCAATGCCGTCCCTTCTCTTCTACTACTAATTCCTCAATGCCGTCCCTTCTCTTCTACTACTAATTCCTCAATGCCGTCCCTTCTCTTCTACTACTAATTCCTCAATGGTGTCCCTTCTCTTCTACTAATTCCTCAATGCCGTCCCTTCTCTTCTGCTACTAATTCCTCAATGCCGTCCCTTCTCTTCTGCTACTAATTCCTCAATACCGTCCCTTCTCTTCTGCTACTAATTCCTCAATGGTGTCCCTTCTCTTCTACTACTAATTCCTCAATGGTGTCCCTTCTCTTCTACTACTAATTCCTCAATGCCGTCCCTTCTCTTCTACTACTAATTCCTCAATGCCGTCCCTTCTCTTCTACTACTAATTCCTCAATGCCGTCCCTTCTCTTCTACTACTAATTCCTCAATGCCGTCCCTTCTCTTCTGCTACTAATTCCTCAATACCGTCCCTTCTCTTCTGCTACTAATTCCTCAATGGTGTCCCTTCTCTTCTACTACTAATTCCTCAATGGTGTCCCTTCTCTTCTACTACTAATTCCTCAATGCCGTCCCTTCTCTTCTACTACTAATTCCTCAATGCCGTCCCTTCTCTTCTACTACTAATTCCTCAATGCCGTCCCTTCTCTTCTACTACTAATTCCTCAATGCCGTCCCTTCTCTTCTACTACTAATTCCTCAATGCCTTCCCTTCTCTTCTACTACTAATTCCTCAATGCCGTCCCTTCTCTTCTACTACTAATTCCTCAATGGTATCCCTTCTCTTCTGCTACTAATTCCTCAATGCCGTCCCTTCTCTTCTGCTACTAATTCCTCAATGCCGTCCCTTCTCTTCTGCTACTAATTCCTCAATGCCGTCCCTTCTCTTCTACTACTAATTCCTCAATGCCGTCCCTTCTCTTCTACTACTAATTCCTCAATGCCGTCCCTTCTCTTCTACTACTAATTCCTCAATGCCGTCCCTTCTCTTCTACTACTAATTCCTCAATGCCGTCCCTTCTCTTCTACTACTAATTCCTCAATGCCGTCCCTTCTCTTCTGCTACTAATTCCTCAATGCCGTCCCTTCTCTTCTACTACTAATTCCTCAATGCCGTCCCTTCTCTTCTACTACTAATTCCTCAATGCCGTCCCTTCTCTTCTACTACTAATTCCTCAATGCCGTCCCTTCTCTTCTGCTAATAATTCCTCAATGCTGTCCCCTAAATCCAATCTTTGGCGTAGATAATCTATTAGCGCACATTCTGTATACCTTTGCCAAGCATCGTGGGATTTTCTAGCTCTCTTCGGAGTTTCCTCCTCACCATTCTGAACGTCTCCCTTTTCCTCGCTATGCTTGGAATAGGCGGATCCGCGGTTACTGGATGCCATTTTTATACAGAATATATTTTTGACAATGTGTACAAGTATACAATCACCGGTGCGTTTTGTATTATGGTGCGATTTCTTTGTATCTCAGCAGTGCCTCCAAATTTATCCTGTGGTGGTTTATGTAAAAATTTATTCTAAGTACGTAGGGCGTGTCATCTCCCTTAATAAAATATCGTAGTGCCTCCAGCCGCTAAAATACGGCAAATATTTAATGAACCAATAATTTGGACATCTTAATAATATACCTGAGTCCTTTTCACCAATATGATTTCGTACCATAGAAACAAAAATTGCCTTTTTGATAAATAAATAAATTTATGTACAAAATGAATATATACAGTTGCAAGAAAAAGTATGTGAACCCCTTGGGATTACGTGGAGTTTTGCATGAATTGGGCATAAAATGTGCTCTGAACGTCATCTAAGTAACAACAATAGAAGAACACAGTCTGCTGAACATAATACTACACAAACATTAGATGTTGCCATGGTTTAATTGCACATAACATGTAAACATTCACAGAGCAGGGAGGAAAAAGTATGTGAGGCCCTAGCTTAATGACTTCTCCCAGAGCTAATTGGAGCCAGGAGTGAGCCAACCTTGACTCCAATCAGTGTGATGATATTGGATGTGTTGCTGACAGCTGTCCTGCCCTTAAAAAACGCACACCTGTTTTGGGTTTACTGGTTTCAAGAAGCACTGTCTGATGTGAACCATGCCTCGCAGAAAAGAGCTCTCAGAAGACCTACGATCAACAATTGTTGACTTGCATGAAGCTGGAAAGGGTTACAAAAGTATCTCCAAAAGCCTTGATGTTCATGTGTCCACGGTAAGACAGACTGTCTACAAATGGAGAAAGTTTAGCACTGTTGCTACTCTACCTAGGCGTGGTCGTCCTGTAAAAATGACTGCAAGACCACAGTGCAGAATGCTGCATGAGGTAAAGAAGAATCCCAGAGTGTCAGCTAAAGACCTACAGAAATCTCTGGCACATGATAACATTTTTGTTGACACATCTACAATAAGGAAAACATTAAACAAGAATGGAGTACATGGGAGGACACCACGGAGGAAGCCATTGCTGTCCAAAAGGAATATTGCAGCACGTTTGAAGTTTGCAAAAGAGCACCTGGATGTTCCACAGCACTACTGGCAAAATATACTGTGGACAGATGAAACCAAGATTGAGTTGTTTGGGAAGAACACACAACACTACGTGTGGAGAAAAAAAGGCACAGCACACCAACATCAAAACCTCATCCCCACTGAAAAACATGGCGGAGGGAGCATCATGGTTTGGGGCTGCTTTGCTGCCTCAGGGCCTGGGCGGATTGCTGTCATTGATGGGAAAATAAATTCCAGAGTTTATCAAGACATTTTGCAGGAAAACGTAGGACCATCTGTCCGCCAACTGAAGCTCCGCAGAGGATGGGTGATGCAACAGGACAATGACCCAAAGCATACAAGTAATTCAACAAAACAATGGCTGCAACAGCACAGAATATGCCTTCTGGAGTGGCCCAGTCAGAGTCCTGACCTCAACCAGATTGAAATGCTGTGGCATGACCTTAAGAGAGCGATTCACACCAGACATCCCAAGAATATTGCTACACTGAAACAGTTTTGTGAAGAGGAGTGGTCCAAAATTACTCCAGATCGTTGTGCAGGTCTGATCTGCAACTACAGGAAACGTTTGGTTGAGGTTATTGCTACCAAAGGAGGGTCAACCAGTTATTAAGTCCAAAGGTTCACATACTTTTTCCTCCCTGCACTGTGAATGTTTACATGTTATGTGCAATTAAACCATGGCAACATCTAATGTTTGTGTAGTATTATGTTCAGCAGACTGTGTTCTTCTATTGTTGTGACTTAGATGACGTTCAGAGCACATTTTATGCCCAATTCATGCAAAACTCCACGTAATCCCAAGGGGTTCACATACTTTTTCTTGCAACTGTATATTAATAGAAACGCAGAATCCTGGTGATGAATGTATACTTGTACATACAATCAGACATATGATCGGTAATTTCTATGTTATCACACAATAGATGATTATATATTAATAGAAACGCAGAATCCTGGTGATGAATGTATACTTGTACATACAATCAGACATATGATCGGTAATTTCTATGTTATCACACAATAGATGATTACAGATGACGGGAAATATAGAAAAAACAAATTTCGGTGTAAGTTGTCACCTTATAGTGCCTCAAATGATTTCTCATATTCCGTGGCCATAGGAATAGAAAGTATTCTGTGATAACTCGCACTACAACAAAACTACAAATCAGTAAATCTGCAATATATACTCTCAATACCAAATCAAACAATTATTAGTGATCATTACGTATGTATGACCTTAATATTCCTAAACACACAATAAATTTTATAATCTTAGAAAATTGGAAATAACCAAAGAAAATGATACTCTAGCAGTCTCAGCACTCCCAGAATCTTGAGTTTGAGGTTTCCCCAGTGGGGTGCAGTTGGGCCTTCAAATGGTCCTGAAGACACAATGGCAGCTGGAAGTCCTTCAGCAAGATGGCCACAGGTAACAAGTGAGGGATGGTGCAGTAGGTGTTAGTAATAGGATACATGAGATATATTGGACGTTGGAGGAGTCTTGATTGTAGTGTTTAGGGTAGAGTGTAGCTATAATGAGTAAAGTAGATCAGAAGGAGGAGTTCAGTCTAGTCATAGACGTGTTGATAGAAGTCTAGATCACAAGTGTCATAGAAGAAGTTCAGAGGTTCGGAAGTTTAGCAGAAGATTTGAAGTGTCTAAGTCTTGAAGTCCTTGAAGTGTTGAAGTCTGAGGTGTTTGGCACTTTTATACCATACAATCCTTTGTTTCAAGGGACCCTCCCACCAGGCTTGTTGATTGGCCGGTGGAGAATTGTGCGTACCTAGAGACATTCCTCACCTATCCACTGGGGACAGTCAGGTATCACAAATATTGGTGTCTTAATGATGAGTCATAATTTGATGGAAACCAAAATGTCTTTAGGTATGAAATATATACGTCCTATTGAAGTCTATGTGATCTCACTACTAATTCACTTCATTGAGTGGGATGCAATACCTAACCTTCTGAAAGATATTTTCCCTTGATAAAGTGTCAGTAATCTGCCTTTTGATCAGGTCTCTGTTGGTATCAAACTTTATATTTCCAATGTCCCGGCTCTCAGCGCAAGGGTCACATGACTGGGAAACCCTTTATTGACCTGCCCTATGGTGTAGGAATTGGGGGGAATAGACCGGACAGGAATTAATCCTCAGGATTCAATAGCTATTGTGACATTTCCAGGAGTCTGTTTGTTCATCACACTTTCCAAGGTATTGTGTGAGCTTTCAGACAATCAGGTTTGGTTCCCCACTTCCAGACCTCGTATATGTTCACCTGCAGACCTCCCAGTAGTGGTGGGACACCGTATAATGAAGTCTCCTGGCTTCCCATAGACAATGGGACTTGTTTAGATGACATACACCTGCAAGGTCTTAGAATGACCACAATCACATCCCACCGTTGTCTTTTCTGGGACTTTGTTTCATCACCTGTAGAAGGTCACATAGTGATCTTGCGTCGGGAACACGTTCTTCCACTCATTGTGTGTGTGTGTGTGGTAATCTCTGGAAATATCCCATGAAATTCCCCCGAGAATGTTACCCCTGACAGTCAGCCGGGATTCACAATTTTGGGATAATATCATTTTCTTCATAACCATTCTCCCAAAAGTCACTACAGTAGGAGGTCGGAGGAGCCATTTCCTAGTTCCCTTGAGGGTGGACTTGTAAGCTCCTCAGAGACCAAGCTGCCTGATGTGGGCGGAGTCCTGGTTTGGGGGAGCCAATCAGCTCCTGTCTAGTAATCCTCTTTGTCTTTGTATTTTAGTCCATGGCCGGGAGATGAGGAAAACCTCCAAGGATTGTCTCACTTTGTCTCCAGACTGGAAAGTAGAAGATGAGGACATCACACAGTATAGTCCAGGAGAAAACCCGGCTCCCTCCAATGTCCATCCGGCACCACCCAGTGTAGATGGACCATCGGATTCCTCGTATCCTGAGGAACCTCAGACTGTGCGGGACCGGGCCGGCCTTCCAACAGGGAAGAGGTTCTCCTGTCCTGAGTGTGGGAAATGTTTCCAATTTAAATCCAATCTTAATCAGCATATAAAATCTCACACGGGGGAGAAGTCGTATTCCTGCCCTGAGTGCGGGAAATGTTTCCAATATAAATCCCGTCTTAATGTGCATATAAGATGTCACACGGGAGAGAAGCCGTATTCCTGTCCTGAGTGCGGGAAATGTTTCCAATATAAATCCCGTCTTAATGTGCATATCAGATCTCACACGGGAGAGAAGCCGTATTCCTGTCCTGAGTGCGGGAAATGTTTCCAATATAAATTCCATCTTAATAGGCATGAAAGAGCTCACATGGGAGAGAAGCCATATTCCTGTCCTGAGTGCGGGAAATGTTTCCAATATAAATCCCGTCTTAATAAGCATGAAAGAGCTCACACGGGAGAGAAGCCGTATTCCTGTCCTGAATGCGGGAAATGTTTCCAATATAAATCCCGTCTTAATGTGCATATCAGATCTCACACGGGAGAGAAGCCGTATTCCTGTTCTGAGTGCGAGAAATGTTTCCAATATAAATCCAATCTTATTGAGCATATAAGATCTCACACGGGAGAGAAGCCGTATTCCTGTTCTGAGTGCGGGAAATGTTTTTCAAAGAAGTCCTATCATCACTCACATCAAAGATCTCACACGGGGGAGAAGCCGTATTCCTGTCCTGAGTGCGGGAAATGTTTTTCAAAGAAGTCCTATCTTCACTCGCATCAAAGATCTCACACGGGGGAGAAGCCGTATTTCTGTCCTGAGTGCGGGAAATGTTTTTCACAGAAGTCCCATCTTCACTCACATCAAAGATCTCACACGGGGGAGAAGCCGTATTCCTGTCTTGAGTGCGGAAAATGTTTCCAATATAAATCCAATCTTATTGAGCATATAAGATCTCACACGGGAGAGAAGCCGTATTCCTGTTCTGAGTGCGGGAAATGTTTTTCAAAGAAGTCCTATCATCACTCACATCAAAGATCTCACACGGGGGAGAAGCCGTATTCCTGTCCTGAGTGCGGGAAATGTTTTTCAAAGAAGTCCTATCTTCACTCGCATCAAAGATCTCACACGGGGGAGAAGCCGTATTTCTGTCCTGAGTGCGGGAAATGTTTTTCACAGAAGTCCCATCTTCACTCACATCAAAGATCTCACACGGGGGAGAAGCCGTATTCCTGTCTTGAGTGCGGAAAATGTTTCCAATATAAATCCAATCTTATTGAGCATATAAGATCTCACACGGGAGAGAAGCCGTATTCCTGTTCTGAGTGCGGGAAATGTTTTTCAAAGAAGTCCTATCATCACTCACATCAAAGATCTCACACGGGGGAGAAGCCGTATTCCTGTCCTGAGTGCGGGAAATGTTTTTCAAAGAAGTCCTATCTTCACTCGCATCAAAGATCTCACACGGGGGAGAAGCCGTATTTCTGTCCTGAGTGCGGGAAATGTTTTTCACAGAAGTCCCATCTTCACTCACATCAAATATCTCACACGGGGGAGAAGCCGTATTCCTGTCTTGAGTGCGGAAAATGTTTCCAATATAAATCCAAACTTATTGAGCATATAAGATCTCACACGGGGGAGAAGCCGTATTCCTGTTCTGACTGCGGGAAATGTTTTGTAGAAAAATCAACACTTATCATACATCAGAGGTCTCACAGGGGGGAGAAGCCACATTCCTGTCCTGAGTGTGGAAAATGTTTTTCAAAGAAGTCCTATCTTCACACACATCAAAGATCTCACACGGGGGAGAAGCCGTATTCCTGTCCTGAGTGCGAGAAATGTTTTTCAACGAAGTCCAATCTTCACAAACATCAGAGATCTCACACGGGGGAGAAGCCATGTTCCTGTCCTGAGTGCGGGAAATGTTTTTCAGCGAAGTCCTCTCTTTACAAACATCAAAGATCTCACACGGGGAAGAAGCCGTATTCCTGTCCTGAGTGCGGGAAATGTTTCCAATATAAATCTGATCTTAATATGCATGAAAGATCTCACACGGGGGAGAAGCCGTATTCCTGTTCTGAGTGCGGGAAATGTTTCCAATCGAAATCTAAACTTAATGTGCATATAAGATCTCACACGGGGGAGAAGCCGTATTCCTGTTCTGAGTGCGGGAAATGTTTCCAATCTAAATCTAAACTTAATGTGCATAAAAGATCTCACACGGGGGAGAAGCCGCATTCCTGTTCTGAGTGCGGGAAATGTTTCCAATCTAAATCTAAACTAAATGTGCATATAAGATCTCACACGGGGGAGAAGCCGTATTCCTGTTCTGAGTGCGGGAAATGTTTTGTAGAAAAATCAATACTTATCAAACATCAGAGGTCTCACACAGGGGAGAAGCCATATTCCTGTCCTGAGTGCGGGAAATGTTTTGCAGGAAAATCAGCACTTATCATACATCAGATGTCTCACACAGGGGAGAAGCCACATTCCTGTCCTGAGTGTGGGAAATGTTTCCAATCTAAATCTCAACTTAATGTGCATAAAAGATCTCACATGGGGGAGAAGCCGTATTCCTGTTCTGAGTGCGGGAAATGTTTTGTAGCAAAATCAACACTTCTCATACATCACAGGTCTCACACGGGGGAGAAGCCATATTCCTGTCCTGACTGTGGGAAATGTTTTTCCTATAAGTTCTATCTTTCCAGACATCAGAGATCTCACACTGGAGAGAAGCCGTATTCCTGTCCTGAGTGCGGGAAATGTTTTTCACAGAATTCCTATCTTCACATGCATCAGAGGTCTCACACGGGGGAGAAGCCACATTTTTGTCCTGAGTGCGGGAAATGTTTCCAATATAAATCTCAACTTAATGTGCATAAAAGATCTCACACGGGGGAGAAGCCGTATTCCTGTCCTGAGTGTGGGAAATGTTTTTCCTATAAGTTCTATCTTTCCACACATCAGAGATCTCACACGGGGGAAAAGCCGTATTCCTGTCCTGAGTGCGGGAAATGTTTCCAATATAAATCTCAACTTAATGTGCATAAAAGATCTCACACGGGGGAGAAGCCGTATTCCTGTCCTGAGTGAGGGAAATGTTTTTCCTATAAGTTCTATCTTTCCACACATCAGAGATCTCACACGGGGGAGAAGCCACTTTCCTGTCCAGAGTGAGGGAAATGTTCCTCACTGAAGTCCTGTCTTCCTGTACATCAGGAATTATATCGTGGTAGACAGATCAGACCGGGGTCAGTCCTTATTGGGGGACGGAATGGGGAAAGATGGGGGGAGGGCTATGGCAGATGGTAAGAAGGTTCCCATGTTACAAACAACCAGTGGAATTGGTACCATTTGTATGAGAATAAAAAATACACAAAATCCGTGTGAACAAGGTATCAGTGAATGAAGGTGTCAATGAATGAAGGAGGTATCAGTGAATGAAGGAAGTATCAGTGATTGGACAAGGTGTCAGTGAATGAAGGAGGTGTCAGTGAATGAACAAGGTGTCAGTGAATGAAGGAGGTGTCAGTGAATGGAGGAGGTGTCAGTGAATGGACAAGGTGTCAGTGAATGAAGGAGGTGTCAGTGAATGAAGGAGGTGTCAGTGAATGGAAGTGTTTTTTCCCCAATGCCAGAAGTCTGCCCAGCACAATAGGTGAGTTGGAAGGTTTGGTGAATGAAGAGAACTAGGATTGAATTGGTATTGCTGAATCTTGGCTTCATTCCTCACATGACTGGGCCATTCATATTCCTGGCTAGGTTCTCTTTCGGAGAGACGGGGGAAATAGGAAAGGGGGTGGAGTCTGTCTGGAATAGGAAATGGGGTGGGGTCTGCCTGTAATAGGAAAGGGGGTGGAGTCTGCCTGTAATAGGAAAGGGGTGGAGTCTGTCTCTATGTGAGAAGTGATCTCAGCGAGTGTGAGAGGACCTAGTTGATGGAGGCTGAAGTATTATGTGTGATGTGTGATGAGGCTGAAGTATTATGGGTGGAGCTGCACTTGGGGGGCGGTACTACAAAGGTCATCATTGGAGTTTGTTATAGGCCTTCCAGTGTTAATGAGGAGGGGGAGACTCAGCTCCTCCCACAGATGGAAAGGGCGGGGACAATGATAATAATGAGGGATGGTAACTACCCGGAAACTGACTGGAGTATTGGGACTGCAGGAACAGTTAAAGGGCAAAAATGTATAAACCTACTACAGGACAATTGTATGGTTCAGTTCATAGAGGCCCCAACTAGGAATGATGCTCTGCCGGACCTGTGTCATAGAGGCCCCAACTAGGAATGATGCTCTGCTGGACCTGTGTCATAGAGGCCCCAACTAGGAATGATGCTCTGCCGGACCTGTGTCATAGAGGCCCCAACTAGGAATCATGCTCTGCTGGACCTGGTCATAGAGGCCCCAGCTAGGAATGATGCTCTGCTGGACCTGGTCATAGAGGCCCCAGCTAGGAATGATGCTCTGCTAGACCTGTGTCATAGAGGCCCCAACTAGGAATGATGCTCTATAATATAAAAGATGCGGCGCTATATCACAAGTAATGAAAAGAAAATGGAAATTATCCAAGGTGTCAATATAGTGATCATAGGTGATTAATGTGATCCTGAACAATAAGCAGAGTAACATGCAGTGCAAAAACAGTCTTTGTGGTAATTTCTCTCCTTCAAAGTGCTGATTCCATGCGGTGAGCGTGAAAAAGGATAAGACTGTGCACTCACCAGATGCACAGCGTAACTGCGCATTTAGAGATGAATTATCTCTGAAAGATCCACTGGTAGTTCTTTAAGGTCAGGTCAAATCAGATATTCCTCCACCCGCTGGATGTTGATGATAATCCACAGTCTCTCTCAAAGATGGCTCTACAGGTGATATGTGACTCACCAAGGGCCACAAAGAAAGGAGACCAATAGCGTGATAACGTTTTAAAAGATTTTATTCTAAGCAGTATACATGGGTGGGGATAAATGAACAAAACAAACACTGACCATGAGGTGGATTAACAACGATGGTCAGTGTTTGTTTTGTTCATTTATCCCCACCCATGTATACTGCTTAGAATAAAATCTTTTAAAACGTTATCACGCTATTGGTCTCCTTTCTTTGTGGCCCTTGGTGAGTCACATATCACCTGTAGAGCCATCTTTGAGAGAGACTGTGGATTATCATCAACATCCAGCGGGTGGAGGAATATCTGATTTGACCTGACCTTAAAGAACTACCAGTGGATCTTTCAGAGATAATTCATCTCTAAATGCGCAGTTACGCTGTGCATCTGGTGAGTGCACAGTCTTATCCTTTTTCACGCTCACCGCATGGAATCAGCACTTTGAAGGAGAGAAATTACCACAAAGACTGTTTTTGCACTGCATGTTACTCTGCTTATTGTTCAGGATCACATTAATCACCTATGATCACTATATTGACACCTTGGATAATTTCCATTTTCTTTTCATTACTTGTGATATAGCGCCGCATCTTTTATATTATATGCTTTTGTAAGGTTTATTGGTATCCTTTTTGATGCTGTGGCTGCTTTAGTTTTTCTAGCGCTCGCAACTTTTTTTACATTTGCATTAGGATATATACCATTTATATTGCTGAGCAGCTTGATTTTTTCTGCTTACCTACATTATGGCAGATATTTTTGAGATTCGGTCCATGAGAAAGGATATACCTGATGATGTGTTTATTATTGATCATGATACAGAAGACCTTAGGGGTCTGTTTATGCATTTACATAATCTAACGTCAGCAGAAATCAGGACACTTTGGAACATCTCCTTCCTTGAAAGATACATTAAGGAGGGCATGGTCCCACGCTCACTCAGATGGGAAGTGTCCCCAGAGACTGACGATATAAATGGTACTGTGGAATGGTACCAATTTTTTAACTCAACTGGGTTGGATTTACTCAAATTTTTGATTTTGAGAAAGAAGAAAAAACTGACCCATCTCGATATAGAGATCAATAAAATACGTGAAAAACTGTTGCCTTATAAAGATAAGGAGGAATATAAGACCGAATCTAACAAACTAAAAGTATTCATGGATAATTTAGATCAAGAACAAAGAATTAAGAAACGCAAAAAATATGCGAGGGATCATAAAGACTATTCTGAAAGTCAAGTTTTTAAATGGCAAACTAGAAAAGAGAAAGTATCTAATACTTCACAGTATAATCATACTGTTCCTCCACAAACTCCAAAGCCATATGGAGCCAATCAATCTCTCCCACAACAGGGACATCATAGAACACCTAAAAGACCCTATAACAACCATGGGTATAATATACCTACTGATAATAGATATACACCCCTTTACCCCTTTCCCGACCAGAATGTTGGGTATAGAGACTATGGGGATACCCCAAACAAGGACATGGGAATAGAAATCATAAGGGTCCCACTAAGTATGCACGTGATTCTCAGAATAGACCATATCAAAATTACACAAATAATTATCAGAGACCTAATATCCAGCATTTTCAACCAAGAAATAATGGTAGGACACCGCAGAGATCCAACAATAATGGAAGGAACCCTGGATACAGACCGCACGGTCAACAATATAATAATATTAATTACATGCAACCTCCCCCAAATGATCCTAATTACCATCACACTGGATGGAGAGATAACAACTATGCACCAGCCCATTTTTTAGAGGAGGACAGGGTCCGCAAAAGAAGTATCCAACCAGAGGAAAGAGAGGAGGCAAGAGGGTCAACAAACCCAAAAAAACGGAAAATGTAAAAGGGAAAGGGATTTTCAATTTGAGTGATACTACATTATCACCTCAAGAATTGAATCTACTAGATAGGGGTTTGAAGTTTGCACCTGAAAATAAACTTAACAAATTTCAAACCTATATTGATGTGCAAAAATTTGTAAGGCAGATATCTCTTAAAAAATATTTTATGAACAATCCCGTAGAACGTAATTATTCCAAAGAGACATTTAATTCAAATCTTAGGAATGCTTCGTTATATAATCCTCCTCCACAATCCCAAAATCATGTGAACATATTTAAAGATATGGTATTAAAGGATCTCGCTGCGATTAAAATTAAGGATAACTACAAATATGATAATACAAGAATGGCTATAGATTCCCTGTTGAAGAAAAAGGATCTAGTCATACGTCCGGCTGATAAGGGTGGAGGTGTAGTAGTATTGAACAAAAAGGATTATATACAAGAGGTATACAATATATTGAGTGATAACAATACATATCATCTGTTACGGAGTGACCCTTTAAAACAGTATAAGAAATCTCTTAAATCTCTCATTAAACAGGGATTTGATGATCATATTTTAAATAAAAAAGAGAGAGATTTTTTATGCCCCACCTGTCCAAGATTGCCTATTATGTATATACTCCCTAAGATGCATAAAAGCCTTACACATCCTCCGGGGAGACCAATCATTAGTGGGATAGGCTCTCTATGTTCAAAAGTAGGGCAATATATAGACCATTTTTTACAGCCTTTAGTTACTAAAACTCCTTCCTACCTTAGGGACACTAAACAGGTCCTTCAAGACATTAAGAATTTAACCACAGAACCTTCCACATTTTTGGTGACGGCAGATGTCGCATCATTATATTCGAATATTAAACATGATGACGGTATGCAAGCGGTTGAATTTTATTTGAAGGATCTTAATGAAATGCCTGCCTCACAGAAAGTTTTTATTCTGGATCTTTTACAGTTCGCAATGACCAAAAACTACTTTTGGTTTGACGGTAAATTTTATCTACAGACCACTGGTGTTGCGATGGGAGCGAAGTTCGCTCCCAGCCTGGCCAATTTGTTTATGGCCAGGTGGGAAGAAGATATCATTTATTCCCGCGACTGGCCTGAGTTATATTTTTATAGAAGGTACATTGATGATATCCTATTAATTTGGAAAGGGGACGAACAGGCACTTATTAACTTTTTTATTACTTTGAATAATAACACACAAAATATTAAATTGACTTATGAATATAGCACAGTGAGTATCAACTTTTTAGATTTAACATTAATAAATTATGAAGGGTCCATTATCACTAAATCTTTTTTTAAGCAAACGGACCGTAATGGCTATATTCCGGTCGATAGCTGCCACCATCCGGCATGGCTCTCTAACATTCCTAAGGGCCAGTTTTTGAGGATCCGTCGTAACTGTACAAATCTTGAAACGTATTTTGCCCAAGCAGATATATTAAAAGAGAGATTCATTGAAAAAGGTTATGATGAATCCTCACTCACATGCACTTTAACATCGGTTGCTAATATGAATAGAGATTTGATGTTTAGTAATAATATGGGACAGCAATCTGCTAAGGTTTGTCCGTTTGTCACAACTTTTTCGTCCCAGTACAAAAGTGTCACAAAGATTATTAGAAATAATTGGAAAATTCTCATGGCAGACCCAGTGCTCACAAAAATCTTACCATCTAGACCGGAAATTACATTTAGAAAAGCCATCTCTTTGAGAAATAGAATAGCGCCTAATGTAATAAACCCTCCTTCTAAGATCCAGCTTTTTAATGACTTAGTGGGTTTCTTTCCATGTAACAAATGTGTAATCTGCACTTGTAGTAGCCATAGAAAAAGGAGGATTGATCAATTTGCCTCTACATCTACTAATAAGCAATATGACATTAGGAGTTTTATATCATGTAATACTAGATATGTGGTATATTTACTCCAATGTCCGTGTTCTAAACAATATATAGGCCGCACTACAAGAAGGTTGCGAGACCGTTTAAGGGAACACGTTTATAATATAAAACGTGGATTTAAGGAACACTCTCTTTCAAAGCACTATAGGCTTTGCCATAATAGAGACCCATCATCGCTCAAATTTACAGCTATAGATGTTGTACATCACCATTGGAGGGGTATTAATAAGAAAAAAGCTGTTTCTCAACTGGAGACAAAGTGGATATTTGAGATGGGATCTATGCATCCCAGAGGGTTAAACATTGATATAGATATCAACTGTTTTATAGACAATAGCTGACATTTTGAAATACGTTTTTTATCTCCAGCTTTATCTCCATTTTTTATCTCCATTTTTTATCTCCATTTTTCCTATTCGTATAGATTTAAAGATCTCTGTGTACCTTTTATATTTTATCTTTTGATTCTTCACATATATATTTGTACGCACATATATATATGTATGGTTTTTGGTCATTGTGATTTTTAATATTTTTAATATTTTAATATTTTTAATATTTTTTGTATTTTGATACACATTTTTTATAACCAATATAGAGTATTTTTAGGGCATTATGCATACTTTGGTTACTATTATATTAAAGATTTACATTCTATATGCATATATCATGACATGTATTGAATATTAATTATAGTTTTAAGATGTGTTATGAAGTTATTATTGAGTATATTTATATTTCATATTTATTGTTGTTTATAATGTGTATGTCATCAACATCACCAAGATTTACCTACAATGAGTTTATATACTCTATGTCTTGATGAGGAGCTTTTAACATTACATATATTCCATATTGATCCCGCACATGCGCAGTGGTTCGTCTGCGACGGCATTTATTTACTAATTATTTGCATTTATATTGACGGACTTTAGAGTTCAGGAAGCTCTGGCATCGCTTATTGAAGTTTTATGTAAACCTTCGGGGTATTTTTCTTATGTTTATTGTAAGTTTCCCTGGTGATTCAGTGACACTCACAGATGATTGTAAAAATGGCGCCCGCGCATGTGAGATCATATCGGTCTCCGGCAATATGGCGCCTGATATGGAGACATATCTCTTATGAAAAATGGCGCGGTCGTAATGCGCATGCGCCATTTACGGTTTATAATGGACGCTGTCACACAAGGACGCTGAGGCTTATTCCCTTTTTGATGATGTGCGGTTAGCACGAAACGCGTCAGGGTAGGAGCTACAGCGTCATTATCTTCTTGCCGCCGGCACCATGGAGGTCCCGGCGGCCATCTTTTAATCCACCTCATGGTCAGTGTTTGTTTTGTTCATTTATCCCCACCCATGTATACTGCTTAGAATAAAATCTTTTAAAACGTTATCACGCTATTGGTCTCCTTTCTTTGTGGCCCTTGGTGAGTCACATATCACCTGTAGAGCCATCTTTGAGAGAGACTGTGGATTATCATCAACATCCAGCGGGTGGAGGAATATCTGATTTGACCTGACCTTAAAGAACTACCAGTGGATCTTTCAGAGATAATTCATCTCTAAATGCGCAGTTACGCTGTGCATCTGGTGAGTGCACAGTCTTATCCTTTTTCACGCTCACCGCATGGAATCAGCACTTTGAAGGAGAGAAATTACCACAAAGACTGTTTTTGCACTGCATGTTACTCTGCTTATTGTTCAGGATCACATTAATCACCTATGATCACTATATTGACACCTTGGATAATTTCCATTTTCTTTTCATTGCTTGTGATATAGCGCCGCATCTTTTATATTATATGCTTTTGTAAGGTTTATTGGTATCCTTTTTGATGCTGTGGCTGCTTTAGTTTTTCTAGCGCTCGCAACTTCTTTTACATTTGCATTAGGAATGATGCTCTGCTGGACCTGTGTCATAGAGGCCCCAGCTAAGAATGATGCTCTGCTGGGCCTGTGTCATAGAGGCCCCAGCTAAGAATGATGCTCTGCTGGACCTGGTCATAGAGGCCCCAACTAGGAATGATGCTCTGCTGGACCTGACCTGCGTTATAGAGGCCCCAACTAGGAATGATGCTCTGCTGGACCTGACCTGCGTTATAGAGGCCCCAACTAGGAATGATGCTCTGCTGGACCTGGTCATAGAGGCCCCAACTAGGAATGATGCTCTGCTGGACCTGTGTCATAGAGGCTCCAACTAGGAATGATGCTCTGCTGGACCTGTGTCATAGAGGCCCCAGCTAGGAATGATGCTCTGCTGGACCTGGTCATAGAGGCCCCAGCTAGGAATGATGCTCTGCTGGACTTGTGTCATAGAGGCCCCAACTAGGAATGATGCTCTGCTGGACCTGTGTCATAGAGGCCCCAGCTAAGAATGATGCTCTGCTGGGCCTGTGTCATAGAGGCCCCAACTAAGAATGATGCTCTGCTGGACCTGGTCATAGAGGCCCCAACTAGGAATGATGCTCTGCTGGACCTGTGTCATAGAGGCCCCAACTAGGAATGATGCTCTGCTGGACCTGGTCATAGAGGCCCCAACTACGAATGATGCTCTGCTGGACCTGTGTCATAGAGGCCCCAACTAGGAATCATGCTCTGCTGGACCTGTGTCATAGAGGCCCCAACTAGGAATGATGCTCTTCTTGACCTGTGTCATAGAGGCCCCAGCTAGGAATGATGCTCTGCTGGACCTGTGCCATAGAGGCCCCAGCTAGGAATCATGCTCTGCTGGACCTGTGTCATAGAGGCCCAAGCTAGGAATCATGCTCTGCTGGACCTGGTCATAGAGGCCCCAGCTAGGAATAATGCTCTGCTGGACCTGGTCATAGAGGCCCCAGCTAGGAATGATGCTCTGCTGGACCTGTGTCATAGAGGCCCCAACTAGGAATCATGCTCTGCTGGACTTTGTCATAGAGGCCACAGCTAAAAATGATGCTCTGCTGGACCTGGTCATAGAGGCCCCAGCTAGGAATGATGCTCTGCTGGACCTGTGTCATAGAGGCCCCAACTAGGAATCATGCTCTGCTGGACCTGTGTCATAGAGGCCCCAGCTCGGAATGATGCTCTGCTGGACCTGGTCATAGAGGCCCCAGCTAGGAATGATGCTCTGCTGGACCTGTGTCATAGAGGCCCCAACTAGGAATCATGCTCTGCTGGACCTGTGTCATAGAGGCCCCAGCTCGGAATGATGCTCTGCTGGACCTGGTCATAGAGGCCCCAGCTAGGAATGATGCTCTGCTGTGTCATAGAGGCTCCAACTAGGAATGATGCTCTGCTGGACCTGGTCATAGAGGCCCCAACTAGGAATGATGCTCTGCTGGACCTGGTCATAGAGGCCCCAACTAGGAATGATGCTCTGCTGGACCTAGCCATAGAGGCCTCAACTAGGAATCATGCTCTGCTGGACCTAGCCATAGAGGCCCCAACTAGGAATGATGGTCTGCTGGACCTGGTCATAGAGGCTCCAACTAGGAATGATGCTCTGCTGGACCTGGTCATAGAGGCCCCAACTAGGAATGATGCTCTGCTGGACCTGTGTCATAGAGGCCCCAACTAGGAATGATGCTCTGCTGGACCTGTGTCATAGAGGCCCCAACTAGGAATGATGCTCTTCTGGACTTGCGTTATAGAGGCCCCAACTAGGAATGATGCTCTGCTGGAGCTGGTCATAGAGGCCCCAGCTAGGAATGATGCTCTGCTGGACCTGGTCATAGAGACCCCAACTAGGAATGATGCTCTGCTGGACCTGTGTCATAGAGGCCCCAACTAGGAATGATGCTCTGCTGGACCTGTGTCATAGAGGCCCCAACTAGGAATGATGCTCTGCTGGACCTGGTCATAGAAGCCCCAACTAGGAATGATGCTCTGCTGGACCTGGTCATCTCCAACCATGCAGAGCTTATTACGAATGTCCATATATAGAACATCTGGGTAGCCGTGACCATAACATGATTTCATTGTTAGCTGTAAACAGCGAGCACATACGGGGAGAATAAAAACGCTGAACTTTAAGAGAGCTAATTCTCCAAGGCTGAGATCTGCTCTCCAAGACTTAGACTGGGAGGAATATTGGCATGGATGAACACAACACAGAAATGGGAGTTCTTCACAAAGACTGTATGTGACCACACTGCAGAATATATCCCCGTGGGCACCAAGTATAAAAGGCTACAAATCCAACCTCTGTGTCTTCCGGCCAAAGTGACAAAAGCCATAGATAATAAGAAAAGAGCTTTTATTACAGATCACAATGAAGGAACGCGATCATCGTTTACACATTACAGAGAATAGAACAGAAGATGCAGAAAGGAAATAAAGGCACAAAAACTGAAAACAAACCACAGAAAGATATCAGGACGACCCCAAAACATTCCTCCAATCTATGAATAGTAGAAAGGTCCGGTCCCAACATGTAGGCCCTTTGCAGAACCATCTAGAGGGGGGGGGGACAAAGAGAAGGACAATGTATGACATCCCTTCTTCAGCTCTGTGTATACAAAGGAGCATGGGGGGGCTCTTGTCCATAATGGGCGTGGTACTGACACCCCCCACATCATCCACATTGGCTCACAACTGATATGATCAGAAATATTATAGAATAGAATAGAGGTGAATAAAGCCCGTGGACCGGCTGGCATACACCCACGGGGCCTTACAGAATCCAGCTCTGTCATCTCACAGCCATTGTTTCTCATTTTTAGGGACTCTTTAATGACTGGCATAGTACCACAGGATTGGTGTAAGGCCAATGTGGGGCCAATATTTATAAAGGGGACAAAATCTTTCCCAAGTAATTATAGAGCTGTTAGTGTCACTTCTATAGTTGGGAAGATACTGGAGAGTTTAATAAAAGACCACAGAGAGGAGTTCTTGCTGGAAACAAATATTGTAAGCCACGGACAGCGTGGATTCATGAAAGACAGAAGTTGTCACACAAATCTGATTTCTTTTTATGAGGAGGTGAGCAAAACCTTGGACAGAGGGGTGGCGGTGGACGTGGTATACTTGGACAGAGGGGTGGCGGTGGACGTGGTATACTTGGACAGAGGGGTGGCGGTGGACGTGCTATACTTGGACAGAGGGGTGGTGGTGGACATGGTATACTTGGACAGAGGGGTGGCTGTGGACATGGTATACTTGGACAGAGGGGTGGCGGTGGACGTGGTATACTTGGACAGAGGGGTGAACGTGGTATACTTGGACAGAGGGGTGGCTGTGGACGTGGTATACTTGGACAGAGTGGTGGACGTGGTATACTTGGACAGAGGGGGGGCTGTGGATGTGGTATACTTGGACAGAGGGGTGGCAGTGGACGTGATAGACTTGGACAGAGGGGTGGATGTGGTATACTTGGACAGAGGGGGGGCTGTGGACATGGTATACTTGGACAGAGGGGGGGCTGTGGACATGGTATACTTGGACAGAGGGGGGGTTGTGGATGTGGTATACTTGGAGAGAGGGGGGGCTGTGGATGTGGTATACTTGGACAGAGAGGAGGACGTGGTATACTTGGATAGAGGGGGGGCTGTGGATGTGGTATACTTGGACAGAGAGGTGGACGTGGTATACTTGGATAGAGGGGGGGCTGTGGATGTGGTATACTTGGACAGAGAGGTGGACGTGGTATACTTGGATAGAGGGGGGGCTGTGGATGTGGTATACTTGGACAGAGGGGTGGCGGTGGTATACTTGGACAGAGGGGTGGCGGTGGTATACTTGGACAGAGGGGTGGCGGTGGTATACTTGGACAGAGGGGTGGCAGTGGACATGGTATATTTGGACGGAAGGGTGGATGTGGTATACTTGGACAGGGGTGGCAGTGGACGTGGTATACTTGAACAGATGGATGGATATGGTATATTTGGACAGAGGGGTGGATGTGGTATACTTGGACAGAGGGGTGGCTGTGTACGTAGTATACTTGGACAGAGAGGTGGACGTGGTATACTAGGACAGAGGGGGGGCTGTGGATGTGGTATACTTGGACAGAGGGGGGCTGTGGATGTGGTATACTTGAACAGATGGATGGATATGGTATACTTGGACAGAGGGGTGGACGTGGTATACTTGGACAGAGGGGTGGCGGTGGACGTGGTATACTTGGACAAAGAGGTGGCGGTGGACGTGGTATATTTGGACAGAAGGGTGGACGTGGTATGCTTGGACAGAGGGGTGGCGGTGGATGTGGTATACGTGGACAGATGAACCCTGATTTACTATTGTGCCAACAAGTAGACGCCAATCGAATTTACTAACCAGTCATACACCAGGAATGAGACTCACAAAGCAGACTTGGTAAGAGGCACGTCTAACACCATGAAAGATCACTGCAGAGACCTTCACATGGAAATTTGCTTTGCCAAATATCAGGACTTCACTTTAAACAATATCTGCCACGTTAGACGTCCTCTGTGGGCGCTTGCTTTTTAGCCGCTCTTCAATAGTAAATCTCTGTGTGGAATCCTCTGACGGCCGGCACTCGGTGGCGTCTCCTGTGTGTGGAGTCCTAGGACAGCCGGCACTCAGTGGCGTCTCCTGTGTGTGGAGTCCTCTGACAGCCGGCACTCGGTGGCGTCTCCTGTGTGTGGAGTCCTCTGACAGCCGGCACTCGGTGGCGTCTCCTGTGTGTGGAGTCCTCTGACAGCCGGCACTCAGTGGCGTCTCCTGTGTGTGGATTCCTCTGACAGCTGGCACTCGGTCGCGCCTCCTGTGTGTGGAGTCCTCTGACAGCCGGCACTCGGTTGCGTCTCCTGTGTGTGGAGTCCTCTGACAGCCGGCACTCAGTGGCGTCTCCTGTGTGTGGAGCCCTCTGACAGCTGGCACTCAGTCGTGTCTCCTGTGTGTGGATTCCTCTGACAGCCGGCACTCGGTGGCGTCTCCTGTGTGTGGAGTCCTCTGACAGCCGGCACTCGGTTGCGTCTCCTGTGTATGGAGTCCTCTGACGGCCGGCACTCGGTGGCGTCTCCTGTGTGTGGAATCCTCTGACAGCCGGCACTCGGTGGCGTCTCCTGTGTGTGGAGTCCTCTGACAGACGGCACTCGGTGGCGTCTCCTGTGTGTGGAGTCCTCTGACAGCCGGCACTCGGTGGCGTCTCCTGTGTGTGGAGTCCTCTGACAGCTGGCACTCGGGTCACATCTCCTGAGTGTGGAGTCCTCTGACAGCCGGCACTCTGTCGCGTCTCCTGTGTGTGGAGTCCTCTGACAGCCGGCACTCGGTTGCGTCTCCTGTGTGTGGAGTCCTCTGACAGCCGGCACTTGGTGGCGTCTCCTGTGTGTGGATTCCTCTTACAGCCGGCACTCGGTTGCGTCTCCTGTGTGTGGAGTCCTCTGACAGCCGGCACTCGGTGGCGTCTCCTGTGTGTGGAGTCCTCTGACAGCTGGCACTCGGGTCACATCTCCTGAGTGTGGAGTCCTCTGACAGCCGGCACTCTGTCGCGTCTCCTGTGTGTGGAGTCCTCTGACAGCCGGCACTCGGTTGCGTCTCCTGTGTGTGGAGTCCTCTGACAGCCGGCACTTGGTGGCGTCTCCTGTGTGTGGATTCCTCTTACAGCCGGCACTCGGTGGCGTCTCCTGTGTGTGGAGTCCTCTGACAGCCGGCACTCGGTGGCGTCTCCTGTGTGTGGAGTCCTCTGACAGACGGCACTCGGTGGCGTCTCCTGTGTGTGGAGTCCTCTGACAGCCGGCACTCGGTGGCGTCTCCTGTGTGTGGAGTCCTCTGACAGCCGGCACTCGGTGGCGTCTCCTGTGTGTGGAGTCCTCTGACAGCCGGCACTCGGTGGCGTCTCCTGTGTGTGGAATCCTCTGACAGTCGGCACTCGGTGGCGTCTCCTGTGTGTGGAGTCCTCTGACAGCCGGCACTCGGTGGCGTCTCCTGTGTGTGGAGTCCTCTGACAGCCGGCACTCGGTGGCGTCTCCTATGTGTGGAGTCCTCTGACAGCCGGCACTCGGTGGCGTCTCCTGTGTGTGGAGTCCTCTGACAGCCGGCACTCGGTGGCGTCTCCTGTGTGTGGAGTCCTCTGACAGCCGGCACTCGGTGGCGTCTCCTGTGTGTGGAATCTTCTGACAGCCGGCACTCGGTGGCGTCTCCTGTGTGTGGAGTCCTCTGACAGCCGGCACTCGGTGGCGTCTCCTGTGTGTGGAGTCCTCTGACAGCCGGCACTCGGTGGCGTCTCCTGTGTGTGGAGTCCTCTGACAGCCGGCACTCGGTGGCGTCTCCTGTGTGTGGAATCCTCTGACAGCCGGCACTCGGTGGCGTCTCCTGTGTGTGGAGTCCTCTGACAGCCGGCACTCGGTGGCGTCTCCTATGTGTGGAGTCCTCTGACAGCCGGCACTCGGTGGCGTCTCCTGTGTGTGGAGTCCTCTGACAGCCGGCACTCGGTGGCGTCTCCTGTGTGTGGAGTCTCTGACAGCCGGCACTCGGTGGCGTCTCCTGTGTGTGGAATCCTCTGACAGCCGGCACTCGGTGGCGTCTCCTGTGTGTGGAGTCCTCTGACAGCCGGCACTCGGTGGCGTCTCCTGTGTGTGGAGTCCTCTGACAGCCGGCACTCGGTGGCGTCTCCTGTGTGTGGAGTCCTCTGACAGCCGGCACTCGGTGGCGTCTCCTGTGTGTGGAATCCTCTGACAGCCCGGCACTCGGTGGCGTCTCCTGTGTGTGGAGTCCTCTGACAGCCGGCACTCGGTGGCGTCTTCTGTGTGTGGAGTCGTCTGACATACGGCACTCGGTGGCGTCTCCTGTGTGTGGAGTCCTCTGACAGCCGGCACTCGGTGGCGTCTTCTGTGTGTGGAGTCGTCTGACATACGGCACTCGGTGGCGTCTCCTGTGTGTGAAGTCCTCTGACAGCCGGCACTCGGTGGCGTCTCCTGTGTGTGGAGTCCTCTGACAGCCGGCACTCGGTGGCGTCTCCTGTGTGTGGAGTCCTCTGACAGCCGGCACTCGGTGGCGTCTCCTGTGTGTGGAGTCCTCTGACAGCCGGCACTCGGTGGCGTCTCCTGTGTGTAGAATCCTCTGACAGCCGGCACTCGGTGGCGTCTCCTGTGTGTGGAATCCTCTGACAGCCGGCACTCGGTGGCATCTCCTGTGTGTGGGAATCCTCTGACAGTCGGCACTCGGTGGCGTCTCCTGTGTGTGGAGTCCTCTGACAGCCGGCACTCGGTGGCGTCTCCTGTGTGTGGAATCCTCTGACAGCCGGCACTCGGTGGCGTCTCCTGTGTGTGGAGTCCTCTGACAGCCGGGACTCGGTGGCGTCTCCTGTGTGTGGAGTCCTCTGACAGCCGGCACTCGGTGGCGTCTCCTGTGTGTGGAGTCCTCTGACAGCCGGCACTCGGTGGCGTCTCCTGTGTGTGGAGTCCTCTGACAGCCGGCACTCGGTGGCGTCTCCTGTGTGTGGAGTCCTCTGACAGCCGGCACTCGGTGGCGTCTCCTGTGTGTGGAGTCCTCTGACAGCCGGCACTCGGTGGCGTCTCCTGTGTGTAGAATCCTCTGACAGCCGGCACTCGGTGGCGTCTCCTGTGTGTGGAATCCTCTGACAGCCGGCACTCGGTGGCATCTCCTGTGTGTGGAATCCTCTGACAGTCGGCACTCGGTGGCGTCTCCTGTGTGTGGAGTCCTCTGACAGCCGGCACTCGGTGGCGTCTCCTGTGTGTGGAATCCTCTGACAGCCGGCACTCGGTGGCGTCTCCTGTGTGTGGAGTCCTCTGACAGCCGGGACTCGGTGGCGTCTCCTGTGTGTGGAGTCCTCTGACAGCCGGCACTCGGTGGCGTCTCCTGTGTGTGGAGTCCTCTGACAGCCGGCACTCGGTGGCGTCTCCTGTGTGTGGAGTCCTCTGACAGCCGGCACTCGGTGGCGTCTCCTGTGTGTGGAGTCCTCTGACAGCCGGCACTCGGTGGCGTCTCCTGTGTGTGACAACCAGAACTCGGCAGATCTTTATGGACTCTCATTGGATTTCCTTAGTTCTAGTGATTCTATTTTTGTTTCTTATCCTTTATAATTATTTCTGTGATGATTTTACTTATTTAGAAGGTCTGGATAATATTTATTTGGACAGCTAAATGTAAAAATAATGGTCTGTAATAAAAAAAAAAACAGTGTGGGGTCCCCCCTCCCATCCATACCAAGCCCTTCAGGGGTCCCCCCTCTCATCCATACCAAGCCCTTCAGGGGTCCCCCCTTCATCCATACCAAGCCCTTCAGGTCTAGTATGTATATTAAGGGGGAACTTCACGCCGAAATTAAAGAAAAAACAGCGTGGAGTCCCCCCAAAATCCATACCAGACCCTTATCCGAGCATGCAGCCCAGCAGGTCAGGAAAGGATGGGGAACGAGCGAGTGAGCGTCCCCCCCCTCCTGAACCATACCAGGCCACATGCCCTCAACATGGGGGGGAACTTTGGAGCAGGGGAGGCTCCCCCCCAAAGCACCTCGTCCCCATGTTGATGAGGACAAGGTCCTCTTCCCCACAATCCTGGCCGGTGGTTGTGGGGATCTGCGGGCGGGGGCCCCCCCCCTACATGAATCAGTATGCGGTACATGGTACCACTACTAATTCACCAAAAAAGCAAAAGTGTAGTGTAAAAACACAGTACGGGGTCTCTGACAAGTCCTTTAATACAACAATGTCCCCCAAAGTAGATCCAACGTCAATCACGGCGACCCGAAAAAAAGAAAAAACCCGTTCCGCTCTATGCAGCCAGTCTTGCTGACATTTCTTATATATCTAAGGGGTGGGGCCAGCCGGGGACATCATCCGAGTGACCCCGCCCCATGTGACATCATTGATGTCACATAGGGTGGGAGCACATGCTTGATGTCCCCGGCTGGCCCCTCCCCTTACCAATATAAGAAATGTCAGCGAGACATGGGGACAAGGTGCTTTGGGGGGGAGCCCCCCTACCCCAAAGTACCCTCCCATGTTGAGGGCATGTGGCCTGGTATGGTTCAGGGGGGGGCGCTCACTCGTCCCCCCCCTTCCCTGACCTGCCTGGCTGCATGCTCCGATAAGGGTCTGGTATTGATTTTGGGGGGGACGCCACGCTGTTTTTTATTTAATTTTGGCGTGGAGTTACCCCTTAATAACCATACCAGACCTGAAGGGCTTGGCTAAGGATGGGAGGGGGGACCCCCGAAGGGCTTGGTGTGGATGGGAGGGGTGACTCCTGAAGGGCTTGGTGTGGATGGGAGGGGGGACCCCCGAAGGGCTTGGTATGGATGGGAGGGGGGACCCCACGCTGTATTTTTTATTATTTATTTAATTGACAGAAATTATTTAAAATTGAGCTGTCAGTGGGGAACCCCGATGAGAGCTGAAACATTCCTTCTGTCCCTGCAGAGAGCTGCGCTATTATATTTGACATTAAAAAGTATAAAGGTTGCAACATTGTATCTATTTGTATCCATTTCGGATATAGATGTTTTTATTCGGATACATATAGATACAATGTTGCAACCTTTATACTTTTTAATGTCTAATATAATAGCGCAGCTCTCTGCAGGGACAGAAGGAATTACTTCGCTATTATATTTGCCGGCCGTAGACGGGGCGAAAATCGGTCGATTTGTTTTACCGTTGGTGGTAAGGTCAGCCGATTGAACAACCGATTTTTGTTTTTTTTTTTTTTAAAAAAAACAGCCAGTTTTTGCCCCATCTATGGCCTTCATTTTTATTTTTCTTGTTTTTCTTATTCTTCTTTTTCATTTTCTTTTTTCTTGCAGGTCACGGCTCATGCACAGATTTTTTATCGGTAAAAAGATTGCCTGATTTGCCCATCATTGCCGCGAAAATCTGCTGATCTGCAAAATCTGCTGATTTTTATCCAAATTTATGCAGGCCATAGACGGGGAGAAAACCGGCCGTTTTTTTTAACAAAAAAATGAAAAATCGGTCGTTCAATAGGCCGACGTTACCACCAACAGTAAAATAAATCGGCCAATTTTCTTCCCATTTACGGCCGGCATTTAATTACTTCTGTCCCTGCAGAGAGCCCCGCTATTATATTTGACATGAAAAAGTATTGCGGTTGCAACATTATATCTATTTGTATCCATTTCAGATACAGATGGGTTTTTGGATACAAATAGATACATTGTTGCAACCACAATACTTTTTCATGTCAAATATAATAGCAGACTGGAATTCTTCTTTCTCCTCTTCTGCTTTCTCTTCTTCTCTTCTTCTTCTTCTTCTTTCTCTTCTTCTTCCTCTTCTTCCTCTTCCTCTTCTTCTTCTTCTTCCTCTTCTCCTTCTTCCTCTTCTTCTTCTTCCTCTTCTTTCTCTTCTTCTTTATCTTCTTCCTCTTCCACTTCTTCCTCTTCTTCTTCTTCCTCTTCTTCCTCTTCTTCTTCTTCCTCTTCTTCTTCCTATTCCTCTTCTTCTTTCTCTTCTTCTTCTACTTCTTTCTCTTCTTCTTCCTCTTCTACTTCTTCTTCTCTTCTTCTTCCTCTTCTTCTTCTTCCTCTTCTTAACCCAATTAACCCACTAACGGCCCGAAAATCAGCCAATTTTTTTGGCTGAAAAATCGGCCGATTTTAGACCCATCTAAAGCAGGCCATAGATGGGTCTAAAATCGGCCGATTTTTCAGCCCCCAAAAAAATCGGCCATTTTTCGGGATTTCTGGCACTTTATTTTTCAGTAAATTTGGAAAAAAATTGGCCAGTTTTGCCGACCATTGTCGCGAAAATCGGCGATCTGCAAAATTGACCGATTTTTTTTCCAAATTTACCGATTAGCAAAATGTGCCAAAATCCCGAAAAATGGCCGAACAATTATCCCACTAATGGAAGAAGCCCTTGTCCCCATCAACATGGGAACAAGGTGCTTTGGGGTGAGCCCCCCTGCCCCAAAGCACCCCCCTATGTTGAGGGCATGTGGCCTGGTATGGTTCAGGAGGGGGGCACTCGCTCGTCCCCCCCTTTCCTTACCTGCTGGGCTGCATGCTCGGATAAGGGTCTGGTATGGATTTTGGGGGGAACCCCACGCTGTTTTTTATTTAATTTTGGCGTGGAGTTACCCCTTAATATCCATGCCAGACCCGAAGGGCTTGGTGTGGATGGGAGGGGGTACCCCTGAAGGACTTGGTGTGGATGGGAGGGGGGACCCCACGCCGTTTTTTTTATATTTTATTGTGGAGTTACCCCTTAAGATACATACCAGACCTGAAGGGCTTGGTGTGGATGGGAGGGGGTACCCCTGAAGGACTTGGTGTGGATGGGAGGGGGGACCCCACGCCGTTTTTTTTATATTTTTTTGTGGAGTTACCCCTTAAGATACATACCAGACCTGAAGGGCTTGGTGTGGATGGGAGGGGGTACCCCTGAAGGACTTGGTGTGGATGGGAGAGGGGACCCCATGCCGTATTTTATTTATTATGGTGCTGGTTTTTTAATGTAATTCTCCCTTTTTTTCCTTCACTATAGCTCAGAAATTCACCTGTCACTTCCCCCGGCTAAAAGAGAAAGTTTTCTTGGAATTTATATCCCTGAAGGAAACAATGTTTACTTTGAGTTCATTAAAAGATACAAAGTTTTCTGTAACTTCGGGGAAAGTGACTTCTAAGCTTGTGAACTATAGTGAAGAAAAAAAAAAGGCGGCATTTGCATTTGAAAATCAGCGCCGACATACACTTTGTATTGTGAACAAAATATTAACAATTGTGTAAACCGAGGCATTATTTTCTTGTTCAAACAATTTTATTAATAATAAAACAGAGTGGAACAAACAATGAGACATTGCTAAAGTACAATGGACATGGAAATGGCAATAGGATATACAGTCAGGTCCATAAATATTGGGACATGGACACAATTCTAACATTTTTGGCTCTATACACCACCCCAATGGATTTGAAATGAAAACAAGATGTGCTTTAACTGCGGACTGTCAGCTTTAATTTGAGGGTATTTACATCCAAATCAGGTGAACGGTGTAGGAATTACAACAGTTTGCATATGTGCCTCCCACTTGTTAAGGGACCAAAAGTAATGGGACAGAATAATAATCATAAATCAAACTTTCACTTTTTAATACTTGGTTGCAAATCCTTTGCAGTCAATTACAGCCTGAAGTCTGGAACGCATAGACATCACCAGACTCTGGGTTTCATCCCTGGTGATGCTCTGCCAGGCCTCTACTGCAACTGTCTTCAGTTCCTGCTTGTTCTTGGGGCATTTTCCCTTCAGTTTTGTCTTCAGCAAGTGAAATGCTCAATCGGATTCAGGTCAGGTGATGGACTTGGCCATTGCATAACCTTCCACTTCTTTCCCTTAAAAAACTCTTTGGTGTCTTTTGCAGTCTGCTTTGAGTCATTGTCCATCTGCACTGTGAAGCGTCCAATGAGTTGCGAAGCATTTGGCTGAATATGAGCAGATAATATTCCCGAAACACTTCACAATTCAATGCTTCTGTCAGCAGTCACATCATCAATAAATACAAGAGAAGCAGTTCCATTGGCAGCCATACATGCCCACGCCATGACACTACCACCACCATGATCACTGATGAGGTGGTATGGACGGATCATGAGCAGTTCCTTCTCCATACTCTTCTCTTCCCATCACTCTGGTACAAGTTGATGTCGGTCTCATCTGTCCATAGGATGTTGTTCCAGAACTGTGAAGGCTTTTTTACATGTCGTTTGGCAAACTCTAATCTGGCCTTCCTGTGTTTGAGGCTCACCAATGGTTTCCATCTTGTGGTGAACCCTCTGTATTCACTCTGGTGAAGTCTTCTCTTGATTGGTGACTTTGACACACATACACCTACCTCCTGGAGGGTGTTCTTGATCTGGCCAACTGTTGTGAAGGGTGTTTTCTTCACCAGGGAAAGAATTCTTCAGTCATCCACCACAGTTGTTTTCCATGGTCTTCCGGGTCTTTTGGTGTTGCTGAGCTCACCGGTGCGTTCCTTCTTTTTAAGAATGTTGCAAACAGTTGTTTTGGCCACGCCTAATGTTTTTGCTATCTCTCTGATGGGTTTGTTTTGTTTTTTCAGCCTAATGATGGCTTCACTGATAGTGACAGCTCTTTGGGTCTCATCTTGAGAGTTGACAGCAACAGATTCCAAATGCAAATAGCACACTTGAAATGAACTCTGGACCTTTTATCTGCTCATTGTAATTGGGATAATGAGGGAAAAACACACACCTGGCCATGTAACAGTTGAGAAGCCAATTGTCCCATTACTTTTGGTCCCTTAACAAGTGGGAGGCACATATGCAAACTGTTGTAATTCCTACACCGTTCACCTGATTTGGATGTAAATACCCTGAAACTAAAGCTGACAGTCTGCAGTTAACACACATCTTGTTCGTTTCATTTCAAATCCATTGTGGTGGTGTACAGAGCCAAAAATGTTAGAATTGTGTCGATGTCCCAATATTTATGGACCTGACTGTATATAAAAAAAAAAAATGAATGAGATGCACAATACAAGTGACCATATACTACTAGCATAAACAGGTAGATAAAAGTTGACAATAACAGACAGTATTGTTCCAGCCAATCAAGGTAATGTCTCCCGAATGCATTAAAGAAATAGGGGGAAATTTGAAGGGGAGGTCAAACCGGGTTGGAAGGGGGAGAGGGAAAGTGGAACAACAACCATGACTCCATGAATGTTCAACAGGTTTAAAACCGCCCCTACGCGCTACGTACAAAGGGCTATTGAGTATATCCAAAGCGCATTGTATACAAATCAGGGGAGAAGGAGTGATTCGTCAAAGTTAGGGGGGAGGAAGCGCTCTACCCAGGGGCTCCATATGCGTAAGAATTTGGGGATCGTGTCAAGAATTGTGGCTTCCACCTTTGCATGTATCATGGCTTGTGTTATTCTGGATTTGACGGCCGCGATACTTAGGTTGGGGGATTTCCAGGATTTTGCTATAACCTGCTTAGCCGCCGTTGTAACTTGCATGATGAGCCGGAATTGCGAGTTGGAGATGCCAGGGGGGCGTAGATTAAGTAGGGCTATTGATGAGTCGGGTTGTAGGGTGGTAGTGCTAAGTGTAGATATCATGGTGAAGATTTCACCCCAAAAGGTTCGGGCTATTGGACAGTCCCACCACATATGGTAATGTGTTCCTGGGTCCATACAGCCTCTAAAACAGTTGGGCGAGTAATTAGGGGTAAATTTTGCGATTCTCGACGGGACCAAGTACCAGCGGGTTAAGACTTTATTTAGTTTCCAATGCTACAATGTTCTGTGAGGATGATTTGGTGTTGGCCCAAATGTGGTCCCATTCAGACGGGTCAAATGTCTTTCCCATATCCGCTTCCCACTTATGGGTATACAAAGGGGGGGACGTGGTAGTCGAAGTAGTGAAGAGTGAGTATAAGCAGGAGATAAACCCACGTCTATGAGGGTCTTTGTAGCATGCTCGTTCAAAGATAGACATGGTGTCTGGCCGATTGGTTATTGTGGTATAGGGGGCGTAAAAGTGTTGTAGCTTCAAGTATCTGAATATCTCGGAGGCTGGGAGGCTATGCGTTTCCCGCAGCGAGGCAAAGGATTTAAACGTATTCCTCTGTAGGAAATGATGTGTACGGAGCAAATTAGCAGAGGACCAGGCTTTAAATAATAGGGGTGTCTGCCAAGCTGGGGGAAAAACTGGGTTTCGCAGGAACGAGAGCAGAGGATTATGTAGCGATTGGAGAAGATAACGGGTTTTCAGTTTGTCCCATAAGGATAGAAAGTGAGAAGTGATGGGGTTGGTTATAGAGCGGCGATCCATCGGCCTCAACCAGAGTAAGTTTGCGGTAGATAAAGGGTCACATTCTATCGATTCCAGCGCAACCCATTGAGGGATTTCAAAAGTTGCATGGTATTTAGGCAACTGGGCTAAATGCACTGCCTGGTAATATTTGCTGATATCGGGTAGGCCCAGGCCTCCACTGAGCTTAGGGTGATAGAGGGTGTAGCGAGGTATACGAGGACGAGTATTGCCCCATACATAGGAAAAGATGCGACGCTGCAGTGTGCGGAGGTAATGAGGGGGGACTGGGACTGGGAGGACTCTAAATAGATATAGGATTTTTGGGAGGATTGACATCTTGATAACCGCTATTCTGCCGAGCCATACGAGGGGAAGGGAAGACCATTTGGTCAGAAGGGTTGAGAGGTGGTTTAGCATCGGAAGATAGTTAGCTGCGTAAAGGTCTGACAATCTAGGAGTCAGTTTGATACCCAGGAAAGGGATATGACACTGTGACCAAGGGAATGGTATAATCTGCTGCAAGTGCGACAACTCTAAAGGGGAGAGGGAAATGTTGAGTGCTGTCGACTTATTAGGGTTTACTATTAGGCCCGAAAGCGCGCCAAATGTCTCAAGGAGCCGAAGTAAGGAAGGGGAGGAAGTCAATGGGGATGTAAGAAAGAGCAAGACGTCATCTGCAAAGAGACATAACTTATGGTGTGTGCCCCCTATTTCGAGTCCCCTAACATTCGGGTTAGCTCTGATTAAGAGGGCCAGGGGCTCTATTGCCAGGGCAAAGAGCAGGGGGGACAGAGGACAACCCTGTCTCATGCCTCTGGAAATCGGGAACTGAGCTGATCTGTGCCCCAGATACCTGATTCTGGCCGAAGGTACTCGATACAGCGAAAAGATCCAGGTTAAGAAGTGTGGGCCAAAACCCCAATGATGCAAAATGTAGGTGAGGTATGGCCATGAGACTGTGTCAAATGCTTTCCGAATGTCTAGGGAGAGGAAACAGGTAGGGATATTACGAGACCTGGCTAAGTTTGCTAGAAGAGATGCACGCCTGATGTTATCTCCTGCTTGTCTAGTTGGGATAAAGCCCACTTGGTCGTTATGTATTAGAGAGCCAATACACAAGTTAAGACGTGAAGAGAGGATTTTTGCTAACAATTTAATGTCAATGTTAAGAAGCGATATTGGCCTATAATTGGACCACTGCGTGTCATCAGAGTTCGGCTTTGGGATCATTGAAATGTTCGCTTGCACTGTTTCGTGGTTAAAGGTTTGGCCAGATAGTAGATCGTTAAAAGCATTAGTGAGGATAGGTGTGAGGAGATGAGCAAATTTCCTATAATATGTGGCTGAGAAGCCATCTGGTCCTGAGCGTTTCCGTAATTTTAGATTTTTAATAGCGTCTAAGGTTTCAGTAGGGGAAATAGGTCGCTCAAGCGCCACTAACTGGCACTCTGAGAGTTTCGGGAAGGAAATGGAACTTAGAAGGGTATCAGCTTGTGCGGAGTCAAAAGGTGTAGAAGAAGAGTAAAGCTGTGACAGGTGTTTATGGAAAGTCTGTAGAATGTGTTCTGGGTTACTAGTGAGGTTGCCAGAGGAGGAGCGAATCCGGATAGGTCTAGTGAGCTGGTCGAGCCTGCGAAGTGAGAGGGCCAGGAGTGTATTGGGTTTATTTGCCCTAGTATAATATTTATGTCTAGATCTACGGAGTGAGAGTTCCGCTTGATCTGTGAGAAAAAGATCTAGAGCCAATCTAGATCGCTCTAAGGCTTCACGATTGGCGGGCGTAGCAGCCGCCTGGAAAATTTGATGGGAACGATCATAGGTTTGCTCCAGTAAAAGACGTTGTTGTCTTTTGGTTTTATTTAAGAAGGATGCTTTGCTAATGCAGAACCCTCTCAATACCGGTTTATGCGCTTCCCATAACAGAAGAGGGGAAATATCAGGGGACTGGTTAAGAGTGAAATAGTCTTTTAGGGCTGCTTCAATTTCTAAACAGTGAGCTAGGTTTGCAAGCAGGTTATCATTAATGATCCAAGAGGATTCAGCGGGGGATGGGGCTAACGAGGCCATAGCCATGAATACGGCGCAATGGTCAGACCAAGGGATTGGAATTATTTCAGAGGCCAGAAGCCGAGGGGAAGAGGTGGTGGTAATGAAAATATGATCTATCCTGGAGAATGACCGGTGGGGATGAGAATAGAAGGTGTATTGGCGTTTAGTCGGGTTGAGTTCCCGCCATGTATCTATCAAAGAATAACGTTGTAGTATGGCTTGGAAGGTTTGTTTAGAGGCAGGGATGGGGGATGGTTGAGGAGATTTGTCAAGAAAGGGATATATTACACTGTTAGAGTCCCCGCTAACAATTAGAGTTCCGCGCTTATGGTGGTCTATAACAGAGAGTAAGTGGGAGAGGAATGGTAAGGGGTCTTGGTTGGGGGCGTAATATGCTACAATGGTAACATCTGTGTCCAGGAGTTGCCCTACTAACAGGAGGTAACAACCCTCCGGGTCTTTGATTTCGGTGCATAGCGTGAAAGGTGTTGTGCGGTGGAAGGCAATCAGTACCCCCCTGTGCTTGGTGGTGGCAGAAGCTGTATAGACCTGAGGGTATCGAGGGCCAAAAAACTTAGGAGTGGAGTTGGGAGTGAAATGCGTTTCCTGTAGACAGACCACGTGAGCTTTAAGTGTAGCAAAGGTTCGGAAAGCCTTATTCCGTTTCTGTGGAATATTGAGACCCTGTACATTCAGGGTGAGGATATTTAACAAGCCCATGGATAGAGTGCAAAGCGGTTTGTATAGCGTGGCACTCCCACTCGGGGTGGAGCCTGACGATTACTGCAGGGGATGAGAGCGTTGCGAAGCGTGTTGTGCGAAGTCATGGAGTCATGTTGGAAGGAAGGAGGAGGGGTACGGTATGAGAAAGGTAACAGGTAAGAAGGGGTGTAGAAGGCCATTCGTGGCCTAAAAGGTGGGTTCCCTAAGGACACCGTGAATCAGGGTTGGCCAGGGAACAATAGCCCAAGTGTTATTAAATAACCAATAACACAGGGGCTAGGGTGGAGTGTGCAGGTACGCGGACCGTGAGGGTGACAGCTGCGTATTTAATAAATGGTGGCTAGGTCCCGGTAGAGAAAAAAAAAAAAAAAGCTGGTGTATAAAAAGAACATTCAAGAAAATCAGGGGTCCTAGACTCAGGCGGCACTAGTAGTGCTAGTTGGATAACGTTGGTGTAAGGGTGTGGTATCTCAAACCGCCAGAACCCAGGATCCCAAATATAAACTACAGTGGAGCTCAGGAGGGGGGGTGTAGAACAATCCCCAGATATTGGGGCAACCAAAATTTAACAGGGAAAGGTAGAGTGGATAACTACGGTGGTAACCGCCATGGTGATAACTAAACAAGTACACCTTACGATGCATGTGGCGAAAAAAAAGGAAAAAGAAAAATAAGCATGGAATATTGTTCAGTCCATGGTATCTTGCGAAGGTAGGCCCGGAGACGAAAAACGTCCCCGCTTGTGGAAATGGAGTTGACCTTCAACTGCACGTGTGGAGAGGGACTTCCGCGGCGAGCAAGATGTGGACCTCCGCTTGGCGCTTTCTGAAGACGTCGCTGGGGAATGTAGTTGCAGGATCCGTAGGGTGTCTAAAAGGTCTTCTGGAGTCTTGCAGGTGTAATCTCGGGATTGGTATCGGAAACGCACTGCGAAGGGGAAGCTCCACCTATATTGTATAGCGTGGTGTTGGAGTACTTGTAGGTGGGGTTTCATTGCCCTGCGCTTGGAGATGGTTGCGGGGCATAGATCTTGGAACAATTGGTCGGTATGACCTTGGAACTGTAGAGATTCTGCATTACGGGCAGCCTGCAGGAGTTGCTCCTTGGTACAGAAAAAGTGGAGCTTGGCTATAATATCGCGTGGTGGACCATCCGCGCGTCGTGGTGCTAACGCCCTGTGAACTCTATCCAATTCTAATCTGTCGATTGGGATAGCTGGAGCGAGCTCTTGGAACACAGCTGTTATCATTGATTGGACATCAACAATCGTTTCCGGAAGGCCACGGATACGCAGGTTTGAGCACCGTGCTCAGTTTTCAAAGTCCTCCAGTCGTGTTAATAATGTAGTGTTTTCGTCACGCAGAAGATCAAGGTCATCCGTAAGCGTCTGAAGCGAAGCATCAAGACCATCTACCCTCTGTTCTAGGTCCGCAGTGCGCTGTCCTAGCTCACGGATTTCCCTAGATAGCGTAGCAGTGATGCGGTCCGAGGTTTGCTTCAAAGCTTTGTGTAGCATTTTTTCAAATCGTGATAAAAGGTCAGGGGGTGTAAGGTCAGGTGTCAGGGCTTGTGCAGGGGCATCTGTCTCATTGTTGGACTCACCCTCAGACGTGCAGGGATGGCTGGGCTGCGGATCCTGTAGGGCTGCATATGCCCCTGCTGCTTGCTTGCTTCCACGTGTTGGAGCGGCGGCCATCTTTGTGGAGGCCTTTGCCAAGGCCTCTTTAATAGTTTTGGTCGATGGGGGGACCTGATGCCGGGGTGCCCCTTTAACCATTTTGCTGCTTGCTAAGGGGGGGGCTGTTATACTGTGCTCAGCCCCTCCTGCTCTCTCTCTCTTCACCGCAACCGCGGTATGCTGTGTGCAGCGGTGGGCAGGCTTATGGCCGGCTCACAGTGGGGACACAGTCCCCTGTCAGATTCCCTCAGCCTGATGCTGAGGATCCGCCTCAGACCCGGGCGGATCGGACCCCTGGGTGGTTGCCATGGGGATCGGATCCCCTTTGAGTGGTTGCGGGCCGGGACCCGCTGCTGTAATGCGCCGTCACCCGACGGGGAGACGGAGCCTCATGGGGACATGTCCGTCCGGCCGGCCGCGCATGCGCACTCCGTCCACCGAGGCGTTATTTTCAATGGATTTTCATTCGTAAACAGAAAATTACATTCCCTGAGGCGTTGGGACCCCGAGGTACGCCTGTATTAGTATTGTAATCCTTTGTATTGGGATACATAGAACCAACATACATGTGAATTGGTAACATAGCACAACATTTGTGTCACATGGGAGATATCTGGTAGTTACACTGACCTTGCCCAGGGACCTAGGATTGATTCACACCACAGATATACAGGCAGGATTAGTGTCACAGCTCCGTGGATTAGTGGTTAGCACTGCTGCCTCACAACGCTAGGGTTGTTGGTTTGAAAATCATATGCCAAGTCGCACCATACTGTCTGCTATTAGAGGGTCACATGGGTGCGTTTCTGACACTGATTTTTGTAGTAGTACATGTACTACATTTGTGGCGATTTGCATAGATATCGGTGTCAGATGTCTTGCAAATCGTGAGGAAATCGACATCTTCACTGTACATCGCACAATTTCTAAATCGGCTTGGATGTGACCGCGGTGTGAGGCCTTTTTATGTTTGATTTCCTGAGTGTTTTCCGATTTATGGGAAATGCCGCATACTAGCAAAAGTGAATTGACATTTTCAGTATTGCATGCGAGATGTGGTCATGTGACTGCCTTAACTCATGCGATAATCTGGAGGGAATTGTGCCCATAGGGCCAAGAAATATTACCAATAGGGTTCCCTTCACATCCCTGTTCAATGTTCTGTTGTATGCTGCACAGGTACACGTCACTGTGGCTTTCTTTCTGACTCTGATTTGTGGGGCCTGTATACCAAGGGTTACCGCAGGTGGGAAGAGGATTCATCAGGTGCAAACACTTTGTCTGACCCAATGAATGACAGTGGTGGGTGTGGCCTATGTTATATAAACAGATGCAGTGGTGGGTGTGGCCTACCTTATATAAAGAGTTGCAGTGGTGGGTGTGGCCTACCTTATATAAAGAGTTGCAGTGGTGGGTGTGGCCTACCTTATATAAAGAGTTGCAGTGGTGGGTGTGGCCTACCTTATATAAAGAGTTGCAGTAGTGGCTGATTATTTCCTTGTACAGGCCACATTATTTTCTGCAAGTCCTTGTCTGTGGTGGTTTGGAGAGGAAGAGATATTGTGGTGAATTGCCCCAAACTAGCCATGTTCGTTTTCTTCCCAGGTATCTTCACTGCCCCAGTAGAAGGCAGGTACTTCTTTAGTACCATCTTCACTAGCTACAAAGATGAAAAGATTGAAGCTGTGCTCTCCAAATCCAACTTGGGCATTGCCAGGGTGGACTCTGAGGGATACCAACCAGAAGGCCTGGAGAAGAAGCCCCTCGTAGAAAACAAGCTGAGTGCGGGTGACACCGCCTGCATTGACCTGGTGACCGGAAAGTTGGCCCATTCTGATGAGCCTCTGACAGTGTTCAGCGGAATCCTCCTGTACGAGGGGGAAGTGGACTTCTAGGGGGACTCAAACTACTCACCCTGTTTATTTTTTTTGTACAATAAGAAGGGCGAAACCTCTCTGTGGTGAATTTTGAGTCATTTTTCTGTTGTTATTATTATCTGGGGCCAGAAGAGTAATGAGTGAGTGTCTGAGGACAATCCTGGAAGATAAGAAGATATTTTCCCACCAAGGGACATCTTCCTGGACGAGGGGCCCGGCAGCCATCTTGTATAAACATCCGCTCAGCAAGCCTATGAATGCACCTCACAGATCCAGCTATCCCCATTATATAACCGCTTAGCTTTTCAACAGTACCAATGTTATCCCAGCACAAAGTCACCGACACAAATGATACAATCTTTATTGTATACGACAAGATATATCGATGATGTGACTGGACAGACGACTTACATGGAGTCAGTTGTGTTGTGTTTATTAAATAGGGTCAGATCAGACCTCCGTCCACAATCAGAGGTGTCTGTCCCTTCTAACACACAATACATGACAATGATTTGTATCCTGGTGAATGTGTGTGTGTGGGGGGGGGGTGGGGGGGTGTCCGGGGTTTTGGCCGGCTTACTACTCAGGGTGTAACCATAGAGGTAGGCTGGGTCAAGCAGATTTAAATTACAAATGGAGACCAAACCATTAATTGTGGATGTAGTGGGGAAGGATTAGAACTCCTGTCAGGTTTTTACTATCTGGGGCTCCTTTGAGAGATTTTCCTACACTTCCTGTCCTCCTGACAACAATTTACCAATCAGGAAGTCAGGGGAACTCTACAAGGAGCAGACAGAAATAAAAATCTGACAGGGGCTCTAGCTTTCTTCTAAGCTACTAAGGTATTTTCCTTTCTTGTCCATTGAGGGACACAGGAGGCAGGTTATACTGCCGCCTATGGGCAGGGTCATCTTTGCCCTGCTCGCTTTCGGGTGGAGCATGCTCATTGATGTCCGGAGACCAGGTGGAGATCGCAGTCATGTGAAAAGTCAAACACTAAGGCAGTTCCCCGACTTGGAGATGAACCTTCACTGAGTGCGGGAATTAAAGCACAGAGCTCCTCTGAAAAGCGACTTGTCTCATGACACTACATGCTGTATCTTGTATGTTGTATTAGGAGGGACGTGCTGAGCCTGTGCCCACTCCACCAGTCCAGTGTACCTCTGTTACCTCACTCCCAGTAACAGAATGGACTCCCACCATGCACCTAGCATGGACCTCATGCATGCTCCTTCCTTCCCGTACCTCATGACCAGGACATAGATTTCTGTAATGGGGAGTTTGGATCTTGTTTCTGTTGGATGCCGACCGCTAGAGAGGGAGCCAGACAATGAGCCCCTCGCTACCAGAGGACATGTCACCTTACCAGGTACCACACCTAACAATTGGTTGCTTGTAGCTTGTTCCTTCACTTGGTTACCCATAGCAACTACACTCCTCTCCTGGTCTTGCCAAGTTAACCCTTTTATAACAATGTCACTTTATACCCCTCAGTGCGATACACACCCGTGTTCTTTAGATGCACCAGAACCAACATTATTCACCCCTTTGAATACCTTCACACCAGGATCCTTCACTGAATGGGTTGCAGTGTACAGTTCAATATGAACATCATCTTTCCCCCTAGCTAACTATAGTAGTGTGGCTGCCCAGGCATACCTCTGTGAGGCCAGAGTCCATGGCGTTGTTCATGGCTTGATGTCTCCAAAAGTCCCAGCGTCTTCAATGGGCTGCAGGGCTTGCACCAAAATGCCCGGGAACTGAGTTTCAGTAGTATTGGACACGAGCAAACAGAACACCTATAAGCCAGTCCCTGTGTAACCCCTTCTGCTCCCAGCAAGCCTCTGTTTTTTGCTATTATCTTAAGTGGTTGGATGCTTCAGCTCTGAAGAAAAAAGTCTACTTATTTTTTTGCTAGCTTTCTAACTTTGTGGAATTTTCTTCTTGGTGACATCAGTGATGCTACACTAATGGAGTTTTCTTTCTTGGTGACAGCAATCAAGGTTCCTTGGTGACACCAATCAAGTTTTCTTGGTGACACCAATCAATCAAGTTTTCTTGGTGAGCTCAATCAAGTTTTCTTGGTGACATCATCAATCAATCATGTTTTCTTGGTGACACCAATCAAGGTTTCTTGGTGACATCAATCAAGGTTCCTTGGTGACATCAATCAAGGTTTCTTGGTGACATCAATCAAGGTTTCTTGGTGACATCAATCAAGGTTTCTTGGTGACATCAATCAAGGTTCCTTGGTGACATCAATCAAGGTTTCTTGGTGACATCAATCAAGGTTTCTTGGTGACATTAATCAAGGTTCCTTGGTGACATCAATCAAGATTCCTTGGTGACCTCAATCAAGGTTCCTTGGTGACATCAATCAAGTTTCCTTGGTGACATCAAGCAATCAAGTTTCCTTGGTGACCTCAATCAAGTTTCCTTGGTGACATCAATCAACTTTCCTTGGTGACATCAATCAAGATTTCTTGGTGACATCAATAAAGTTTCCTTGGTGACATCAATCAAGTTTCCTTGGTGACATCAATCAACTTTCCTTGGTGACATCAATCCAGTTTCCTTGGTGACATCAATCAACTTTCCTTGGTGACATCAATCAAGTTTCCTTGGTGACATCAATCCAGTTTCCTTGGTGACATCAATCAACTTTCCTTGGTGCCATCAATCAATCAAGGTTCTTTGCTGACCTCAATCAATCAGGTTCTTTGGTGACATCAGTTAAGATTTCTTGATGACCTTAATCAAGGTTCCTTGGTGACATCAATCAGTCAAGTTTGTTAAACTTGAACTTTAAACTTTTTAAAGGGGGCTTCCAGATTCTGATAAGCCCCCCACCCGCAGACCCCCACAATCACCGGCCAGGGTTGTGGGGAAGAGGCCCTTGTCGCCATCAACATAGGGACAAGGTGCTTTGGGGGTGAGCCCCCCTGCCCCAAAGCACCCCCCCATGTTGAGGGCATGTGACCTGGTATGGTTCAGGAGGGCGGGGGGCGCTCGCTCGTCCTCCCCATTTCCTGACCTTTCAGGCTGCATGCTCGGATAAGGGTCTGGTATGAATTTTTGGGGGAACCCCACACTGTTTTTTGTTATTTCGGCGTAGAGTTACCCATTAATATACATACCAGACCCGAAGGGCTTGGTGTGGATGGGAGGGGGGACCCCTGAAGGGCTTGGTGTGGATGGGAGGGGGGACCCCCGAAGGGCTTGGTGTGGATGGGAGGGGGGACCCCTGAAGGACTTGGTATGGATGGGAGGGGGGACAGCCGAAGGGCTTGGTGTGGATGGGAGGGGGAACCCCCGAAGGGCTTGGTGTGGATGGGAGGGGGGACCCCCAAAGGGCTTGGTGTGGATGGGAGGGGAGACCCCCGAAGGGCTTGGTATGGATGGGAGGGGGGACCGCCGAAGGGCTTGGTGTGGATGGGAGGGGGGACCCCCGAAGGGCTTGGTGTGGATGGGAGGGGGGACCCCCGAAGGGCTTGGTGTGGATGGGAGGGGGGACCCCTGAAGGGCTTGGTATGGATGGGAGGGGGGACACCACACAGTTTTTTTTTCTTTTGCAGACCTTTATTTTTACATTCAGCTGTCAAAATAAATATTGAAATAAGTAAAATCATCACAGAAATAATTATAAAGGATAAGAAACAAAAATAGAATCACTAGAACTAAGGAAATCCAATGAGAGTCCATAAAGATCTGCCGAGTTCTGGTTGTCACACACAGGAGACGCCACCGAGTGCCGGCTGTCAGAGGAAAAGTAACAAGTGAAAGGTATAGATGGGGAGATAAGCCGGGAAAATATTTAATGAGAACTCTAAGGAAAAAGAAAAATAGGAATTATATAGAGAAAATAAGAAACCCTAAGGGTGAATTAGTGCACTCAACTAAAGACATCGCTAGAGCATTTAAGGATTACTATAATGAGTTATATAATATCATACCGCAGGATATAATAAATAAAACTGAAACAGTAAATAGAGAAAAAAGAAGAACATACTTAAAAGAGGCAGGTCTACCAAAACTCAGCGAAATACAACTGAATTCCCTAGAAGCAGAAATCACATTAGAGGAAATAAAAACAGCGTTAAAAGGTACTGCGGTGGGGAAAAGCCCGGGCCCAGATGGATATACGGTAAAATATTACAAAAAATATGGTGAGTTATTAATACCCAAGTTGAAGATATACAGTGGGGATCGAAAGTTTGGGCACCCCAGCTAAAAATTTGTATTAATGTGCATAAAGAAGCCAAGGAAAGATGGAAAAATCTCCAAAAGGCATCAAATTACAGATTAGACATTCTTATAATATGTCAACAAAAGTTACATTTTATTTCCATCATTTACACTTTCAAAATAACAGAAAACAAAAAAATGGCGTCTGCAAAAGTTTGGGCACCCTGCAGAATTTATAGCATGCACTGCCCCCTTTGCCAAGCTGAGACCTGCAGTGTCATGGATTGTTCTCAATCATCGTCTGGGAAGACCAGGTGATGTCAATCTTAAAGGTTTTAAATGCCCAGACTCATCTGACCTTGCCCCAACAATCAGCACCATGGGTTCTTCTAAGCAGTTGTCTAGAAAACTAAAACTGAAAATAGTTGACGCTCACAAAGCTGGAGAAGGCTATAAGAAGATAGCAAAGCGTTTTCAGATGTTAATATCCTCTGTTCGGAATGTAATTAAGAAATGGCAGTCATCAGGAACAGTGGAAGTTAAAGCAAGATCTGGAAGACCAAGAAAAATATCAGACAGAACAGCTCGCAGGATTGTGAGAAAAACAATTAAAAACCCATGTTTGACTGCACAATCCCTCCAGAAAGATCTGGCAGACACTGGAGTTGTGGTCACTATTCCACTATAAAGAGATACTTGTACAAATATGGTCTTCATGAAAGAGTCATCAGAAGAAAACCTCTTCTACGTCCTCACCACAAAAATCATTGTTTGAACTTTGCAAATGAACATATAGACAAGCCTGATGTATTTTGGAAACAAGTTCTGTGGACCGATGAGGTTAAAATTGAACTTTTTGGCCAGAATGAGCAAAGGTACGTTTGGAGAAGAAGGGGCACAGAATTTAATGAAAAGAACCTCTGTCCAACTGTTAAGCATGGGGTTGGATCAATCATGCTTTGGGGTTGTGTTGCAGCCAGTGGCACAGGGAACATCTCACGAGTAGAAGGAAAAATGGATTCAATAAAATTTCAGCAAATTTTGGATGGTAACTTGATGCCATCTGTGAAAAAGCTGAAGTTAAAGAGAGGATGGCTTCTACAAATGGATAATGATCCTAAATACACCTCGGGATTACATCAAGAGGCGTAAACTGAAGGTTTTACCATGGCCTTCACAATCTCCTGACCTCAACATAATTGAAAATCTATGGATAGATCTTAAAAAAGCAGTGCGTGACAGACAGACCAGAAATCTCAAAGAACTGGAAGACTTTTGTAAGGAAGAATGGGCAAAGATACCTCAAACAAGAATTGAAAGACTCTTGGCTGGCTACAAAAAGCGTTTACAAGCTGTGATACTTGCCAAAGGGGGCAGTACAAGATATTAACTCTGCAGGGGGCCCAAACTTTTGCAGATGCCATTTTTTTGTTTTCTGTTATTTTGAAAGTGTAAATGATGGAAATAAAATCTAACTTTTGTTGACATATTATAAGAACGTCTAATCTGTAATTTGATGCCTTTTGGAGATTTTTCCATCTTTCCTTGGCTTCTTTATGCACATTAATACACATTTGTAGCTGGGGTGCCCAAACTTTCGATCCCCACTGTATATGAATGCTCTGGGAAATGAGATGGAAATGAGGAGAGAATCCTTACAGGCTAATATAGTCTTAATCCATAAAGAGGATAAAGACCCCTCGCAGTGTGCGAGTTATAGACCAATAGCGCTGCTGAATGTAGATACTAAATTGTATGCAAAGGTTTTGGCAAATAGACTGAAGGAACTGATGCCGGAATGGATACACGAAGATCAGGTGGGGTTTGTCCCAGGGAGAGAGGGCAGAGACAACGGTTTGAGATCACTGCTGCTCATACAGGAAGGTAAAAAAGGGAAAACCCCAATGATACTGATGTCAATTGATGCCGAGAAAGCATTTGATAGAGTGAGTTGGGGATTTACAGTTGTGGCCAAAATTATTCAACCCCCAATGCTGTAAAGGGGTTTAGGGACTATAGTGTACATTTGGAATTGTATTCAGAATCAAATCCTACAAGGACGTTGTAACTACCCAAATGCAACTAAAATGACATCAATTGTTTATGTAATACAGTAGTAAATGGTTCTTATGTGGTTTCTTCATTGCCACAATTATTCAACCCCTTAAAGACTACCACTCTGAAGAACAGAGGTTCATACAGGTGCTTTCCATCAGGTATTGAAAACACCTGTGGATGTCACCGAGCAGCAATCAAGCATAATAAGCACCAATTAGGCAGCTTTAAAATGACTGTGATACTCAGCTCCTTCTAGACATTTACTGGTGTGGTTACAAACATGGTGAAGGCAAGAGAATGGTCCAGGAAGACAAGAGAAGAGGTGATTTCTCTTCACAGGAAGGGCAATGGCTATAAGAAGATTGCAAAGATGTTAAACATACCAAGAGACACCTTAGGAAGCATCATTCGCAAATTCAAGGCAAAGGGCACTGTTGAAACGCTACCTGGTCGTGGCAGAAAGAAGATGCTGACTTCGACTGCTGTGCGCTACCTGAAGCGTAGAGTGGAGAGAAGTCCCCGTGTGACTGCTGAGGAACTGAGAAAAGATTTGTCAGATGTGGGTACAGAAGTTTCAGCCCAGACAATAAGACGCACACTGCGTAATGAAGGCCTCCGTGCCAGAACTCCCAGGCGTACCCCCTTGCTGTCTCCAAAGAATAAGAAGAGTCGACTGCAGTATGCCAAAAGCCATGTGGACAAACCACAAAAGTTGTGGGATAGTGTTCTGTGGACTGATGAAACAAAATTAGAACTGTTTGGGCCCATGGATCAACGCTATGTTTGGAGGAGGAAGAACAAGGCCTATGATGAAAAGAACACCTTGCCTACTGTGAAGCATGGTGGAGGGTCAATCATGCTTTGGGGCTGTTTTGCTTCTGCAGGTACAGGGAAGCTTCAGCGTGTGCAAGGTACCATGAATTCTCTTCAGTACCAGGAGATATTGGATGGAAACGTGATGCAGTCCGTCACACACCTGAGGCTTGGGAGACGTTGGACCTTTCAACAGGACAATGATCCCAAGCATACCTCCAAGTCCACTAGAGCATGGTTGCAGAGGAAAGGCTGGAACATTTTGGAGTGGCCATCGCAGTCACCAGACTTAAATCCGATTGAGAACCTCTGGTGGGACTTAAAGAAAGCAGTTGCAGTGCGCAAGCCTAAGAATGTGACTGAACTGGAGGCCTTTGCCCATGAAGAATGGGCGAAGATACCCGTAGATCGCTGCAAGACACTTGTGTCAAGCTATGCTTCACGTTTAAAAGCTGTTATAACTGTAAAAGGATGCTGTACTAAGTACTAAGATTGAATGTCACTTGGGGGTTGAATAAAACTGATAATGCTGTGAGCACAGAAAAGACATTTGTGGTTATTTCATTATAACTGTTATGTTATATTTGTCTGACCTACAAGTGCCTCTTTAATGTAAATGTAAGCAAGATGACTGAATGATCAAAAGCAATGTCAAACTGGCCAAAACACTCAATTTCAGTGGGGGTTGAATAATTTTGGTCACAACTGTATCAACACAGAGCTGGCAGACAAAACCAGGTCAGAGCCTGCCATTCACCTGGCACACCATCCCTCCATATACCCCAACACCTGCTACACACCAGTCTCTTGCTGTTTCATCACATCAGCAGCAGTGCACCACAAGGACCAGCCAGCCTGCTCTGTTTATAGACCTGCTCAAGGTATGTGCTCTTGTTCCTGAACATTCTGCAGTCATCACATGTGAACTGATTGCCCCGCTATCTGCTCCTGGCCTGACATTATCACCGGCCTTATCAATAAGACTCGGTCCCAAGGTGAATAAGGCCGGGATCAATAAATTATCATCTTCTTGAGAAGCAGAAGACGACTTAAAGCGGAGCTCCACCCAAAAGGGGAAGTTCTGCTTTAAGGACTGCTCCCCCGCTCCCCATTAAGGATTGGCACCTCTGGGAGCGGGGGGAGCGGTACCCAAATTTGACAGGTACCCGCTCCCATTTTCAGTCTTATCACCTGGGTGATGGGAAGCGGAAGGTCTCCTACCTCCCTGTAGTCTTTTGGGACACGTGACAGGTCCCAGAAGACTACAGGACCATTCATGAAGCGAAGCACTACTCGTGAATGCACAGTGGGTACCCGGCTGTGAAGCCGCAAGCTATCACAGCCAGGTGCCCACACTGAAGATGCCGGCCTCCTGGAATACAGGACAACTGGTGAAACGGGCTGAGGGGGACACACCGCGGGAAAGAGGGACAGGTAAGTGGCTGATTTTTAGAAGTCAGCAGTTACAGTTTTTGTAGCTGCTGACTTAGTTTTTGACAGGGTGAGTGGACTCCACTTTAAGCTGACCTCTCCACCATCACCTACGTCCTGGATTTTACCGGATGTGTGGGGCAAGAGCGAGGTATATCACCCTTGAGGCCACAATATACACAGAGTCCTATGTTGTGTTATCATCACAGATATGAACCCTTCACTCATCAATGTCCTTACAGTGGTAGACTATGCCATCACAGATGTGAAGCCCTTCACTCATCAATGTCCTTACAGTGGTAGACTATGCCATCACAGATATGAACCCATCACTCGTCAATGTCCTTACAGTGGTAGACTATGCCATCACAGATGTGAAGCCCTTCACTCATCAATGTCCTTACAGTGGTAGACTATGCCATCACAGATATGAACCCATCACTCATCAATGTCCTTACAGAGGTAGACTATGTCATCACAGATACGAGGCCTTCACTCATCAATGTCCTTACAGAGGTAGACTATGCCATCACAGATATGAACCCTTCACTCGTCAATGTCCTTACAGTGGTAGACTATGCCATCACAGATATGAACCCATCACTCATCAATGTCCTTACAGTGGTAGACTATGCCATCACAGATATGAGGCCTTCACTCATCAATGTCCTTACAGCGGTAGACTATGCCATCACAGATATGAGGCCTTCACTCATCAATGTCCTTACAGTGGTAGACTATGCCATCACAGATATGAGGCCTTCACTCGTCAATGTCCTTACAGTGGTAGACTATGCCATCACAGATATGAACCCTTCACTCATCAATGTCCTTACAGAGGTAGACTATGCCATCACAGATATGAACCCTTCACTCATCAATGTCCTTACAGTTAATCCACAAACACCTATCAGACCACAACCAACTACTTCTATATAAAATAAATCTTCAAACAAACCATCTCTAAACCTCCAGACTTATCTCTGCAACCTGCCACTATTATTTAAATGGTCCAAACAAACAGTCTACCACAAAATACAGAAAGGTAACTGAAACTGAAAACCAAAAAACTGCCAGAAAACTACACCTATGAGGTAAGTGCACGAGGTGTGAACCCGGCAGCAAAGAACCTCCATAAAATATCACACACCATTGTAGAAACATCCCAGCTGAGAAAAGTCATCCACAAGAAACCATCCAACAAACAACCCAATAAATGGATCAACAGAGAATACAAAGCATTAAGGAACACCTTACAGACTGTCTCCAATAACAAACACTGAGACCCCGACAACACCGACCTAAGGAGAGCCCATGGCATCCTACAGAAAGATAAAACACGGAGACCCCGACGACACCGACCTAAGGAGAGCCCATGGCATCCTACAGAAAGATAAAACACTGAGACCCCGACAACACCGACCTAAGGAGAGCCCATGGCATCCTACAGAAAGATAAAACACTGAGACCCCGACAACACCGACCTAAGGAGGGCCCATGGCATCCTACAGAAAGATACAAACACTGAGACCCCGACGACACCGACCTAAGGAGGGCCCATGGCATCCTACAGAAAGATACAAACACTGAGACCCCGACGACACCGACCTAAGGAGAGCCCATGGCATCCTACAGAAAGATACAAACACTGAGACCCTGACGACACCGACCTAAGGAGGGCCCATGGCATCCTACAGAAGGATACAAACACTGAGACCCCGACGACACCGACCTAAGGAGGGCCCATGGCATCCTACAGAAAGATACAAACACTGGGAGCCCGACGACACCGATCTAAGGAGGGCCCATGGCATCCTACAGAAAGATACAAACACCGAGACCCCGACGACACCGACCTAAGGAGGGCCCATGGCATCCTACAGAAAGATACAAACACAGAGACCCCGACGACACCGACCTAAGGAGGGCCCATGGCATCCTACAGAAAGATACAAACACCGGGACCCCGACGACACCGACCTAAGGAGGGCCCATGGCATCCTACAGAAAGATACAAACACCGAGACCCCGACGACACCGACCTAAGGAGGGCCCATGGCATCCTACAGAAAGATACAAACACCGGGACCCCAATGACACCGACCTAAGGAGGGCCCATGGCATCCTACAGAAAGATACAAACACCGGGACCCCGACAACACCGATCTAAGGAGGGCCCATGGCATCCTACAGAAAGATACAAACACCGGGACCCCGACGGCACCGATCTAAGGAGGGCCCATGGCATCCTACAGAAAGATACAAACACCGGGACCCCGACGGCACCGATCTAAGGAGGGCCCATGGCATCCTACAGAAAGATACAAACACCGGGACCCCGACGACACCGACCTAAGGAGGGCCCATGGCATCCTACAGAAAGATACAAACAAATCCTTCCATAAATGTCCAAATCTCCCAGGAATAGAGATCTCATCTTACTAAACAAATCTGCTGCACCCTGACATAGGCTTTAGTTTTCTGTACTAGAGGTGACGGCACCTTATCAGGTAAAGTATCTGCTGGAAAATATAAAGATCCCCCTCCCCCCACTACTGACCTACCTGGTGGGCAGGGTGGAGGTTTCTGTATCTTAGGTAATGTATATAATAGCAGTGTAATGGGATGTTGTGTCCATAAATCCTCTGAAATATCCTTTGAAATGCCCCCCTTCCTCAGCCCTCCATCTAATATAGATCTCAATGTTCTCTGTAGACCTAATACAGGGTCACCTGACAATTTCTCATATACATGTAAATCAGATGATTGTCACATGACCTCATTGTCATCATATGCTGTGTCCAGAATGACAACCCATCCCCCTTATCAGCTGGCTTCATTGTTATATCTCCCCATGCTGCTAATGATGACAATGCACCTTTCTCCTCAATGGTCCCATGATTAGGACATGACCCCATAGTTCCTGATTATAGACTGTCATACTTTACCATCCAAATGAAGGAACATTTCTGCTGCTGCATATGTAGTGGGTGGTGGAAACTTCCATTTTGTGTGTAAACTTCAGACAGACCTACTCAGTGGTGTGACTACAGGTGGTCCCTCAATATGGCCTCTCCAGGAATAATGTCCCTTCAATCTAATATTCCTGAAACATCTATACAAGTCCTGTGCCAACAAACCTTCATGATACCTTTAGGGCTAAAGCCCCAACCTTTCCCCAGAAGGTCCATCTTACCCAATGTCAGTCCAGCGGAGGTGAAGGTGACAATTCCGTCTATTTCTGTTGATGATGAATCATCTGTTGGGATGGTTGGATGAGTGGGAGATCCCTTGTTGCAGCGTTGATGTTTCCTACCTCCCCTATGGCCGGATCTCTGCCGTTTCCTTGATTCTGATGGACAAAACGAGGCCGGTGTTGTCCCTCTATAGATTCTAATAAAGCTCCACCAGCAGAGGAGGGAAGTGATGGCTCAGAGGCTGTAGAAGAAGGTCTAGTGAGCAGTCTAGATGGACGAGGTGAGTCTTGTGTAGGTGGTGCTCCAAGAGTACGCCTGATTAGTAGACGGTTAGATGTTGGACTCCTTCAGCTGCTCGGCTGACAATGCAGACTGCAGTGTAGACTCCACCTGTGTGATCTGTACAGCCAGAGCAGCTTCTTCCTTCTTGGGAAATGAGAACAATGGAGCTTTTGTTTAGGACTTGTGCAAACAGACCATTGGACTCCTCCCTGTCCGCAAACAGACCATTGGACTCCTCCCTGTCCGCAAACAAAGCTGGGTTCAGTTGGCCTCCCAGCCCCCTTGGCATACGCGGTGCTGTCTAATGTTCAGCTAAAGTTCTGCCATGTCACCCCAATGACCCTTGTCTTCTCAGGAGGATTTAGATCTGGTGTTATTTCCCCCCAAGAAAACCTCCATCTCCTCCACTAAAGACACCCTCTCTCCCCCCCCCACAGAAGACACCCCTCCCCCACTAAAGACACCCTCTACACCAGTGGTTCTTAACCTGGGTTCGATCGAACCCCAGGGGTTCGGTGAGTCAGTCTCGCGGGTTCGGCAGAGGTGAAGACCCACACCCGACTCATATGATTCGTTCAGTAAATATTCATTATTATGTTTTTGTTTTTGTGTGAAAATCATGTTTTAATTTGTTCTTAACGGTTTTGTTCATTTTGTGCACCTATGTATAAATATATACTTAAATATATACCTATGTTTTGAATTTTAAAAATCATATTTTATTTTTCCAATTAAGAAGGGTTCGGTGAATGCGCATATGAAACTGGTGGGGTTCAGTACCTCCAACAAGGTTAAGAACCACTGCTCTACACTGAGATCACCTCTTACCCATCCTTTCCTGCACTAGAGGACACCCCTCCCCCTCTTACATGGAGCTGCAGTCGGAGACAGACAAGAAGCTGAAGAAGAAATGTCTGGAGAGATCAGGATGGAAGAAGCCATAGAGGGAGACTACTGGGGTCACAGCAGCTATTGAAGGGAGAGAGGGGAACCATGGGGGGCAATGTGGTGTCACTAAGTGGGGGGGTACCATGGGGGGGGCAATGTGGTGTCACTAAAAGAAAAGGAGAGAGGAACTATGGAGGGCAAAGTAGGGTCATCATAATGGAGGGAAGGAACTATGGAGGACAATGTGGGGGTCATCATAATGGAGGGGAGGAACTATGGAGGACAATGTGGGGTCATCATAATGGAGGGGAGGAACTGTGGAGGAAACGTGGGGTCATCATAATGGAGGGGAGGAACTAGGGAGGACAACGTGGGGTCATCATAATGGAGGGAAGGAACTGTGGAGGAAACGTGGGGTCATCATAATGGAGGGGAGGAACTATGGAGGACAACGTGGGGTCATCATAATGGAGGGGAGGAACTGTGGAGGAAACGTGGGGTCATCATAATGGAGGGGAGGAACTATGGAGGACAATGTGGGGTCATCATAATGGAGGGGAGGAACTATGGAGGACAATGTGGGGTCATCATAATGGAGGGGAGGAACTATGGAGGACAACGTGGGGTCATCATAATGGAGGGAAGGAACTATGGAGGAAAATGGGAGGGTCATCATAATGGAAGAGAGGAACTATGGAAGACAACGTGGGGTCATCATAATGGAGGGGAGGAACTATGGAGGACAATGTGGGGTCATAATAATGGAGGGGAGGAACTATGGAGGACAATGTGGGGTCACTATGGGGGGAGGGGCAATGCAGGGAACATAGGAGGGGGTGACAAGGTACATACTGGGGGGTTCTGGAATAGAAAACGATTTCTTTTTACTTTCCCCAAACAATGTAATAGGAGGACCCCCAGACACCCTATCAGTCTGTATGGAATGGGGCAGATCCTTGTATTACAGAGTTGATGGAGAATGTGGGGTCATCATAATGGAGGGGAGGAACTATGGAGGACGATGTGGGGTCATCATAATGGAGGGGAGGAACTATGGAGGACGATGTGGGGTCATCATAATGGAGGGGAGGAACTATGGAGGACGATGTGGGGTCATCATAATGAAGGGGAGGAACTATGGAGGACGATGTGGGGTCATCATAATGGAGGGAAGGAACTATGAAGGACAACGTGGGGTCATCAGAATGGAGGGGAGAACTATGGAGGACAACATGGGGTCATCATAATGGAGGGAAGGAACTATGGAAGACAATGTGGGGTCATCATAATGGAGGGGAGGAACTATGGAGGACAATGTGGGGTCATCATAATGGAGGGGAGGAACTATGGAGGACGATGTGGGGTCATCATAATGGGGGGAAGGAACTATGGAGGACAATAGTGGATCATCATAATGGAGGGGAGGAACTATGGAGGAAAATGGGAGGGTCATCATAATGGAGGGGAGAACTATGGAGGACAATGTGGGGTCATCATAATGGAGGGGAGGAACTATGGAGGACAATGTGGGGACATCATAATGAAGGGGAGGAACTATGGAGGACAATGTGGGGTCATCATAATGGAGGGGAGGAACTATGGAGGACAATGTGGGGTCATCATAATGGAGGGGAGGAACTATGGAGGACAATGTGGGGTCATCATAATGGAGGGGAGGAACTATGGAGGACAATGTGGGGTCATAATAATGGAGGGGAGGAACTATGGAGGACAATGTGGGGTCACTATGGGGGGAGGGGCAATGCAGGGAACATAGGAGGGGGGACAAGGTACATATTGGGGGGTTCTGGAACAGAAAACTATTTTTTTTTACTTTCCCCAAACGATGTAATAGGAGGACCCCCAGACACCCCATCAGTCTGTATGGAATGGGGCAGATCCTTGTACTATGGAGGTGATGGCGGATGTAAAGGAGATTGTACAATCAGATTGTATCGTGTATGGTCACCTTTAGGGCTCATTCACACCAACAGTCCATCTGGCCATACACTAGTAGGTTTTCCAATGACCGTCCGTACAAACATTCATGTGACAATTGTCATCAGTACCTCGGATGACATGACCAATGTCCTTCTCATTTCCTGGGGAAAACCTTTGTTTTGGAATGAATGGATCATCATAATGGAGGGGAAGAACTATGGAGGACAATATATGGTCATTAGAGATGAGCGAATCGAACCAGGCGAACCGGAATTCAATACGAATTTCAGGAAATATTCGATTCGCGTCGAATCCGAAATTTTGCCTACTTCGGGTGCGCGAATCGAATATTTCCAGATCAGCCGGCAAAAGTGTCCCTGCAGTGAGCTCCGCTATTTCTGACAGTTCTCTGACAGAAGGAACACATGTACAGCGGTTGAAACATTGTATCTATTAGTTTACATTTAGGATACAGATGTTTCAACCGCTGTACATGTGAAGGAGCTGTCAGAGAACTGTCAGAAATAGAGGAACTCTGCACATACACTTTTTGCCGGTTTGGAATTCTTATTTTCATCCTACTTCTTCTTCTTCTTCTTCATCCTCATCCTCAGAAGAAGAGGTTGAGGATGAGGATGAAGAAGAAGGAGAAGTAGAAGAAGAAGAAGAAGTAGGATGAAAATAAGAATAATTCCAAGCCGGCAAAAAGTGTATCTGCAGAGCTCCTCTAAGTGTATCTGCAGAATGTCATTTATGGAAACAAATAGATACAATGTTTCAACCGCTGTATGGAGTGAATGTCACAGAACTGTCAGAAATAGACAGAAACTGTCACAGAACTGTCCTTCTTCTCATCCTTCTCCTTCTTCTCATCCTTCTTCTCATCCTTCTCCTTCTCATCCTTCTCCTTCTCATCCTTCTCCTTCTCATCCTTCTCCTTCTCATCCTTCTCCTTCTCATCCTTCTCCTTCTCATCCTTCTCCTTCTCATCCTTCTTCTCCTCCTTCTTCTCATCCTTCTTCTCATCCTTCTCCTCCTTCTTCTCATCCTTCTCCTTCTCCTCCTTCTCCTTCTCCTCCTTCTCCTTCTCCTCCTTCTCCTTCTCCTCCTTCTCCTTCTCCTCCTTCTCCTTCTTCTCCTTCTCCTTCTTCTCCTTCTCCTTCTTCTCATCCTTCTCATCCTTCTCCTTCTTCTCATCCTTCTCCTTCTTCTCATCCTTCTCCTTCCTCATCTCCAAGGGCATTTAAATTAAAGGTACAGTGTTCTGCACTAATTTAAAGGCTCTCTGAAGCCTAGAAACCCTTTTTATAAGTTAACTTCGTAGCGAATTAATTCGCATCGAATCGAATTTCTTCCTGGAATTCGCCGAATCAGCCAAATCGAATTTTTGAAAAATTCGCTCATCTCTAATGGTCATCATAATGGGGGGGGGGAAACTATGGAGGACAATGGGGGGATCATCATAATGGTGGGGAGAAACTATGGAGGACAATAGGGGGGTCATCATAATGGAGGGGAGGAACTATGGAGGACAATGTTGGATCATCATAATGGAGGGGAGGAACTATGGAGGACAATGTTGGATCATCATAATGGGGGGGAGGAACTATGGAGGACAACAGGAGGTCATCATAATGGAGGGGAGGAACTATGGAGGACAATATATGGTCATCATAATGGGGGGGAGGAACTATGGAGGACAACATGAGGTGATCATAATGGAGGGAAGGAACTATGGAGGAAAATGGGGGGGTCATCTTAATGGAGGGGAGGAACTATGTAGGACAATGTGGGGTCATCATAATGGGGGGAAGGAACTATGGAGGAAAATGGGAGGGTCATCATAATGGAGGGGAGGAACTATGGAGGACGATGTGGGGTCATCATAATGGAGAGGAGGAACTATGGGGGACAATGTGGGGTCATCATAATGGAGGGGAGGAACTATGGAGGACAATGTGGGGTCATCATAATGGAGGGGAGGAACTATGGAGGACAATGAGGTCATCATAATGGAGGGAAGGAACTATGGAGGAAAATGGGGGGGTCATCTTAATGGAGGGGAGGAACTATGTAGGACAATGTGGGGTCATCATAATGGGGGGGAGGAACTATGGAGGAAAATGGGAGGGTCATCATAATGGAGGGGAGGAACTATGGAGGACAATAGTGGATCATCATAATGGAGGGGAGGAACTATGGAGGAAAATGGGAGGGTCATCATAATGGAGGGGAGGAACTATGGAGGACAATGTGGGGTCATCATAATGGAGGGGAGGAACTATGGAGGACAATGTGGGGTCATCATAATGGAGGGGAGGAACTATGGAGGACAATAGGGGGGTCATCATAATGGAGGGGAGGAACTATGGAGGACAATGTTGGATCATTACTGGAAAAGGAGAGGAAAACCAATGAGAACAATTTGGGGTCACTATGGGGGGAGGGGCAATGCAGGGAACATAGGAGGGGTGACAAGGTACATATTGGAGGGTTCTGGAACAGAAAACTATTTATTTTTACTTTCCCCAAACGATGTAATAGGAGGACCCCCAGACACCCCATCAGTCTGTACGGAATGGGGCAGATCCTTGTACTATGGAGGTGATGGCGGATGTAAAGGAGATTGTACAATCAGATTGTATCGTGTATGGTCACCTTTAGGGCTCATTCACACCAACAGTCCATCTGGCCATACACTAGTAGGTTTTCCAATGACCGTCCGTACAAACATTCATGTGACAATTGTCATCTGTACCTCGGATGACATGACCAATGTCCTTCTCATTTCCTGGGGAAAACCTTTGTTTTGGAATGAATGGACTTTCCTGAATGAAGCCTCATTCACTGCTAGAAACGTCTTCATTCCAGAAACGTCTTCCATCATCTTCTCACTGCTAGAAACGTCTTCATTCCGGAAACGTCTTCCATCATCTTCTCACTGCTGGAAACGTCTTCATTCCGGAAACGTCCTCCATCATCTTCTCACTGCTGGAAACGTCTTCATTCCGGAAACGTCTTCCATCATCTTCTCACTGCTAGAAATGTCTTCATTCCGGAAACGTCTTCCATCATCATCTCACTGCTGGAAACGTCTTCATTCCAAAAATGTCTCCCATCATCTTCTCACTGCTGGAAACGTCTTCATTCCGGAAACGTCTTCCATCATCTTCTCACTTCTAGAAACGTCTTCCTTCCGGAAACGTCTTCCATCATCTTCTCACTGCTGGAAACGTCTTCCATCATCTTCTCACTGCTGTCAGAAATCCCCTTCTATTGGATGTCACTAATGATTGGAGAATGGATGGAAGGATCTTCCAGGGAGAATGTTGGCAGGAGATTGTCCTAGTGTATGGGAGCTGAACAAGGCCATGTTCCCGATGTTCTCTGACTTCCATCCCCATCCAAGAAACCAATGTGAGGTTGTATTGTGTGTGCAGAGCGTCCCCACACCTTGTATGATATGACACAGAGCCCCGCCCACAGCATTCTATAGAGGAAAGCAAGCTCCGCCCTGTGTCCTAACACCTCATTACACCGCACAACAGCGCCCCCCCACTGCACACCGGAGAACACGCATTCTACACACAATACCATGTGCTGGGAATGAGCCCAATGAGTCCTTACACCCCCTCCCCCATACATACCCCTCCTTGACTTCTCACCCCTCCCCCATACATACCCATCCTTGGCTTCTCACCCCTCCCCCATACATACCCATTCCAGACTTCTCACCCATCCCCCGCTTCTCACCCCTCCCCCATACATACCCGTCCCGGACTTCTCACCCCTCCCCCATACATACCCGTCCTTGGCTTCTCACCCCTCCCCCATACATACCCGTCCTTGGCTTCTCACCCCTCCCCCATACATACCCGTCCTTGGCTTCTCACCCCTCCCCCATACATACCCGTCCTTGGCTTCTCACCCCTCCCCCATACATACCCGTCCTTGGCTTCTCAACCCTCCCCCATACATATCCGTCCTTGGCTTCTCACCCCTCCCCCATACATACCCGTCCTTGGCTTCTCACCCCTCCCCCATACATACCCGTCCTTGGCTTCTCACCCCTCCCCCATACATACCCGTCCTTGGCTTCTCACCCCTCCCCCATACATACCCGTCCTTGGCTTCTCACCCCTACCCCATACATACGCGTCCTTGGCTTCTCACCCCTCCCCCATACATACCCGTCCTTGGCATCTCACCCCTCCTCCATACATACCCGTCCTTGGCTTCTCATCCCTCCCCCATACAAACCCATCCTTGGCTTCTCGCCCCTCCCCCATACATACCTGTCCCCGGCTTCTCACCCCCTCCCCCATACATACCCATCTCTGACTTCTCACACCTCCCCCATACACATCCCTCCCCAGCTTCTCACCCCTCCCCCACACACATCCCTCTCCAGCTTCTCACCCCTCCCCATACACATCCCTCCCAGCTTCTCACCCCTCCCCCACACACATCCCTCCCAGCTTCTCGCCCCTCCCCCACACACATCCCTCCCAGCTTCTCGCCCCTCCCCCACACACATCCCTCCCAGCTTCTCGCCCCTCCCCCATACACATCCCTCCCAGCTTCTCGCCCCTCCCCCATACACATCCCTCCCTGGCTTCTCGCCCCTCCCCCATACACATCCCTCCCCAGCTTCTCACCCCTCCCCCATACATATCCCTCCCCAGCTTCTCACCCCTCCCCCATACACATCCCTCCTCAGCTTCTCACCCCTCCCCCATACACATCCCTCCTCAGCTTCTCACCCCTCCCCCATACACATCCCTCCCCAGCTTCTCACCCCTCCCCCATACACATCCCTCCCCAGCTTCTCACCCCTCCCCCATACACATCCCTCCTCAGCTTCTCACCCCTCCCCCATACACATCCCTCCCCAGCTTCTCACCCCTCCCCCATACACATCCCTCCCAGCTTCTCACCCCTCCCCTTACACATCCCTCCCCAGCTTCTCACCCCTCCACCACACACACCCCTCCCAGCTTCTCACCCCTCCCCTATACACACCCCTCCCAGCATCTCACCCCTCCCCCATACACATCCCTCCTCAGCTTCTCACCCCTCCCCCACACACACCCCTCCTCAGCATCTCACCCCTCCCCCACACACACCCCTGCTCAGCTTCTCACCCCTCCCCCACACACACCCCTGCTCAGCTTCTCACCCCTCCCCCACACACACCCCTGCTCAGCTTCTCACCCCTCCCCCACACACACCCCTGCTCAGCTTCTCACCCCTCCCCCACACACACCCCTGCTCAGCTTCTCACCCCTCCCCCACACACACCCCTCCTCAGCTTCTCACCCCTCCCCCATACACATCCCCTCCCCCATACACATCCCCTCCCCCATACACATCCCCTCCCCCATACACATCCCCTCCCAGCTTCTCACCCCTCCCCCATACACATCCCTCCTCAGCGTCTCACCCCTCCCCCATACATACCCGTCCCCGGCTTCTCACCCCTCCCCCATACATACCCGTCCCCGGCTTCTCACCCCTCCCCCATACACATCCCTCCCAGCTTCTCGCCCCTCCCCCATACACATCCCTCCCAGCTTCTCGCCCCTCCCCCATACAGATCACTCCCAGCTTCTCACCCCCCCCATACACACCCCTCCCAGCTTCTCACCCCTCCCCCATACACACCCCTCCCAGCTTCTCACCCCTCCCCCATACACACCCCTCCCAGCTTCTCACCCCTCCCCCATACACATCCCTCCCCAGCTTCTCACCCCTCCCAGCTTCTCACCCCTCCCCCATACACATCCCTCCCTAGCTTCTCACCCCTCCCCCATACACACCCCTCCCAGCTTCTCACCCCTCCCCCATACACACCCCTCCCAGCTTCTCACCCCTCCCACCCACACACCCCTCCTCAGCTTCTCACCCCTCCCCCATACACATCCCTCCCCCATACACACCCCTCCCCCCATACACATCCCCTCCCCCCATACACATCCCCTCCCCCATACACATCCCCTCCCCCATACACATCCCCTCCCCCATACACATCCCCTCCCAGCTTCTCACCCCTCCCCCATACACATCCCTCCTCAGCTTCTCACCCCTCCCCCATACATACCCGTCCCCGGCTTCTCACCCCTCCCCCATACATACCCGTCCCCGGCTTCTCACCCCTCCCCCATACATACCCGTCCCCGGCTTCTCGCCCCTCCCCCATACATACCCGTCCCCGGCTTCTCGCCCCTCCCCCATACACACCCCTCCCAGCTTCTCACCCCCCCCCATACATACCCGTCCCCGCCTTCTCACCCCTCCCCCATACACATCCCTCCCAGCTTCTCGCCCCTCCCCCATACACATCCCTCCCAGCTTCTCACCCCCCCCCCATACACACCCCTCCCAGCTTCTCACCCCTCCCCCATACACATCCCTCCTCAGCTTCTCACCCCTCCCCCATACATACCCGTCTCCGGCTTCTCACCCCTCCCCCATACATACCCGTCCCCGGCTTCTCACCCCTCCCCCATACACATCCCTCCCAGCCTCTCGCCCCTCCCCCATACACATCCCTCCCCAGCTTCTCACCCCTCCCCCATACACACCCCTCCCAGCTTCTCACCCCTCCCCCATACACATCCTTCCCAGCTTCTCACCCCTCCCCCATACACACCCCTCCCAGCTTCTCACCCCTCCCCCATACACACCCCTCCCAGCTTCTCACCCCTCCCCCATACACACCCCTCCCAGCTTCTCACCCCTCCCCCATACACATCCCTCCTCAGCTTCTCACCCCTCCCCCATACACATCCCTCCCCAGCTTCTCACCCCTCCCCCATACACACCCCTCCCAGCTTCTCACCCCTCCCCCATACACATCCCTCCCCAGCTTCTCACCCCTCCCCCATACACATCCCTCTTCAGCTTCTCACCCCTCCCCCATACACATCCCCTCCTCAGCTTCTCACCCCTCCCCCATACACATCCCCTCCTCAGCTTCTCACCCCTCCCCCATACACATCCCCTCCTCAGCTTCTCACCCCTCCCCCATACACACCCTTCCCCCATACAAATCCCTCCTCAGCTTCTCACCCCTCCCCCATACACACACCTCCTCAGCTTCTCACCCCTCCCCCATACACATCCCTCCCCAGCTTCTCACCCCTCCCCCATACACATCCCTCCCCAGCTTCTCACCCCTCCCCCATACATACCCCTCCCAGCTTCTCACCCCTCCCCCATACACACCCCTCCCAGCTTCTCACCCCTCCCAGCTTCTCACCCCTCCCCCATACACATCCCTCCTCAGCTTCTCACCCCTCCCCCATACACATCCCTCCCCAGCTTCTCACCCCTCCCCCATACATACCCCTCCCAGCTTCTCACCCCTCCCCCATACACACCCTTCCCAGCTTCTCACCCCTCCCCCATACACATCCCTCCTCAGCTTCTCACCCCTCCCCCATACACACCGCTCCCAGCTTCTCACCCCTCCCCCATACATATCTGACATTCAGTTCCCAGAGCTCACCATCCTCCCTCCAAAAAATGACCCAAATATCACCTACCTCCTCCACAAACAGATCCAAAAGACTACCTACCTCCCGGGACACAATGATCCAACTCCTCAACAACCAGAGAGTTCCCAGACTACCTACCTCCCCTGCACTCACAGATCACCTACCTCCCCATATACACCCAGATCCCACAGATCACCTACCTCCCCCATATACACCCAGATCCCACAGATCACCTACCTCCCCCATATACACCCAGATCCCACAGATCACCTACCTCCCCCATATACACCCAGATCCCACAGATCACCTACCTCCCCCATATACACCCAGATCCCACAGATCACCTACCTCCCCCATATACACCCAGATCCCACAGATCACCTACCTCCCCCATATACACCCAGATCCCACAGATCACCTACCTCCCCCATATACACCCAGATCCCACAGATCACCTACCTCCCCCATATACACCCAGATCCCACAGATCACCTACCTCCCCCATATACACCCAGATCCCACAGATCACCTACCTCCCCCATATACACCCAGATCCCACAGATCACCTACCTCCCCCATATACACCCAGATCCCACAGATCACCTACCTCCCCCATATACACCCAGATCCCACAGATCACCTACCTCCCCCATATACACCCAGATCCCACAGATCACCTACCTCCCCCATATACACCCAGATCCCACAGATCACCTACCTCCCCCATATACACCCAGATCACCTACCTCCCCCATATACACCCAGATCACCTACCTCCCCCATATACACCCTCCACCCCTCTCTGCCAATCCCTCCACTGGCCTCCACTCAGTGTCCTCCACCCCTCTCTGCCAATCCCTCCTCTGACCTCCACTCAGTGTCCTCCACCCCTCTCTGCCATTCCCTCCATTGGCCTCCATTCAGTGTCCTCCACCCCTCTCTGCCATTCCCTCCATTGGCCTCCATTCAGTGTCCTCCACCCCCCTCTGCCAATCCCTCCACTGGCCTCCATTCAGTGTCCTCCACCCCCCTCTGCCAATCCCTACACTGGCCTCCATTCAGTGTCCTCCACCCCTCTCTGCCAATCCCTCCACTGGCCTCCACTCAGTGTCCTCCACCCCTCTCTGCCAATCCCTCCACTGGCCTCCACTCAGTGTCCTCCACCCCTCTCTACCAATCCCTTCATTGGCCTCCACTAACCCAATGTATAAAATTCAGAATACTAACCACACCTTACAAAGCCATCCACAACCCCGCCCCCGGCTACATCACCAACCTCATCTGCAGATATTGCCCACATCGCCCGCTCCTCCCAAGGCATCTTCCTCTCTGGTTCCCTCGTCACCTCCTCCCTCGCTCACCTCCAGAGCCTCTCCCATCCTCTGGAACTCCCTACCCCAGTATGTCCGGTCAGCCCCCACCCTGTCTGCCTTTAGGTGATCTTTGAAAACTCATTTATTCAGGGAAGCTCACCCCACCCCCACCTAAGAACTGTACTTGGGTCACCTCCACCAGACCATCCCCCGCAGCCATCACCTTCTGTACCACCTCCCCCTTCCTCTAGATTGTAAGCTCCACGGGCCGAGCCCTCCTATCCCTTCTGTACTGAAATGTATTGTAATTGTACCGCCCCCCTTATATTGTACAGCGCTGCGCAGACTGTTGGCGCCATATCCATCCTGTATAATAACATGGTGGGAGATCGGCCTGAATGTCCTTCCTAGGAGGGAATACCGGAGCCATTCTGAGGCCCATTTAATGGCCGGCAATGAGGAGGAAACCAACACTGAGAAGTAGATGCTGAGATATATATATATACATGTATACACGCAGATCGTCTATAGCCGGGACCAGGAATAGGAGATCCACCTGACTTACCCGTGTGCTCTGACATGGAGAAGATCCCATGCTGGCCCTATGGTGGCCGTGTGTTCAGGATGGAGACCGACAATCACAGGATCTAAAATGGCTGAGAGGAGGAAAGTGTTCCCGGGACAGGAAGTGACAGAGACAGGAAGTGACTCGTACAGGAAGTGACACAGACAGGAAGTGACACAGATAGGAAGTGAAAGCAGGAAGTGACATGAACAAGAAGTGACTCCAGACTGATAATACAGAGGGGGCAGTATGAAGAGCAGACACTAGATGGTGCTGGTCCAATTAGATAAACAAAATATAAAAACAAAAATTGATAAAAGAAGAGAAAAAAGGGGAAATGTGTGAAAGGAACACAGAAAAAGGACAAAGCACAAACCCCGCTGGGACTCCATGCTGTCCGCACTGAACTGTTGGGGAACCAAAACAGTAAAACGATGAAAATGAAAATAAAGAAAAATCAATGAGACGACAGAGCGGTGAGCGGGTTGTTGCTATTAGTGACGAGGTGAGCTGCGCTGTGTCCCGGATACAACACACGCCCACGGCGACTAGCTATCTCTGAGTGATCCTAAAGGGTCTGGATCAGAACTGGCCAGCAGATCGCCCTGCAGATCCACTTCATCCACTGGCCACCGACTACCTACTGGAAGGGTACAGGCAAACCTGTCATTGTGTTCTGTCATCATCTTCATCCCCTGGCCATGGTCACCTGGTGGGTCTCTATTAGTTACCGCACCCAGATGTTTGAGCCTGGCATAAGGTCGTTCCTGAGTGATCGGTCAATGTTCCCCCATCATCCTGCAGACCTTCCTCTGCTGTGCACAGCAATGAATCCTCAATCATGATACTCATAGCTGTGGGGACAAAGGATAAATCCACAGAAGACTTTATTCCACCAGAAGTCATCCTCTGACCCGTGCCACACCCTTCTACTCTGTCCTCCTCAGCAGGACGTCTGTCAGCACAACCCCTGAGCTCCTCCGGGCCAACCTCAAACCTATCAGCCTGGAAGTCCCCGGTGATGTCATCTGCAGCTCCTGAGGTGGAAGACACTGATTGGGCTGAATTTGTCCCAACATCCTGCAGACTTCCCTCTGCAACACACAGAAATGAGTCTGCACTGGCAGCACCTGCGACTGTGGTGACAAAGGGGAAAGAGACAGGAGAAAGGATTCCACCAGGGGTTGTCCTCTGACCCAGGTCACACACCAGGGGATGCCCTCTGACCCACGTCACACACTAAGGGATGTCCTCTGACCCACATCACACACCAGGGGTTGTCCTCTTATCCACGTCACACACCAGGGGTTGTCCTCTGACCCACGTCACACACCAGGGGTTGTCCTCTGACCCACGTCACACACCAGGGGTTGTCCTCTGACCCACGTCACACACCAGGGGATGCCCTCTGACCCACGTCACACACCAGGGGATGCCCTCTGACCCACGTCACACACTAAGGGATGTCCTCTGACCCACATCACACACCAGGGGTTGTCCTCTGACCCACGTCAAGCACCAGGGGTTGTCCTGTGACCCACGTCACACACCAGGGGTTGTCCTCTGACCCACGTCACACACCAGGGGTTGTCCTCTGACCCACGTCACACACCAGGGGTTGTCCTCTGACCCACGTCACACACCAGGGCTTGTCCTCTGACCCACGTCACACACCAGGGGTTGTCCTCTGACCCACGTCACACACCAGGGGTTGTCCTCTGACCCACGTCACACACCAGGGCTTGTCCTCTGACCCACGTCACACACTTCTACCCCGTCCTTAGCCGACCTTCTGTTGGCACAACACCTGAGCTCCTCTGGGCTGGCATCAAATATATCCACCTCTAGAAACTCAGTGCCGTCAGCCGCAGCTGCTGAGGGAGTAGAGTCAGATTTAAACCCTCACCGTGTGGTCCCTCCTCTGTGCTCCACATCCAGGATCCAAAATGGCAGTACTGGTATCTGTGGTGACAGGGGAGCAGACAAAAGAAAACTTCCTCCCACAAGGGGATAGAGGCACACAATATGGGTCTATACCAGGACTTACTGAAACACAATGTGCCTCTTCACCAGGTACTTCAGAAGAACATTCTGTTTCTTTACAAATGGGTAAAAAAACAAATTCCTGTTGCCTGTACACCCTTATCCTGCCATCCACTGCTGGTGGTCCTTCAGCCAGAACCCCGTGATCCTTCTCTCCTGCCATCAATTTTTATAGCCTCAAGGGACTCAGAGCTATCTGCCACAGGTGCCAGGTGGACAACATTCTGAGGAGACCTCAGGCTCTCTGGGCCAGGTTCAGAGGGGTCTGACCTGAACTGATCAGCTCCCTCTTCAGACAGTTCCTCTGTAGCAGTGGGCAGGGGCCAGGGTGAGGATGACTGGTGGGTGCTGAGGGTCCTCACTGCAACAGAGGGAGGGTCTGCACTGCACACATCTTGATATTTTACATCACACAAAACATTGTCAGTTTAAGAGTCTGTTGTGGTTTTAAGTTCTTCCCCAGGCCTTGACTCCAGAGAGCCACTAGGGCCAGGACCTGGTACATGGTCATTCACCCCCTGACCCTCCCCAGAATTCTCAATGTGCACTGAATCACCCAACAGTACGTTACATGAATCAGGTGGAGATGTAGACCTCAGAGGGGATGACTTTGGCTTGTTTTGGGCTACCAACTCCCCCAGGTCAGTACCCGACAGTATGTTAGTGGCATCTGCTCCACCTACTTCTCTCACTTTGTTTCTGGATCCTAGGGGCAAAGCAACACAAGCTGTAGGTAGCACAGAGGTGACTCCTCCAACCCCACCCCTGTGATAACTGTGGCTTCCTTTGTGACCACATCCTCACATCTCCCCAATCCTGGAAGAGCTAGGACATCCTCAGGTCCCGTATCTCAGAGTCCAGCTGAAACATTGTTACCTGCTGTAACAGGCTGCATGCTATCCACACGGCCTCCTTCATTGGTGGGATCTGCTCCGCCCACTTTTGTCACTTGACTTTCAGATTTTTGGATCAAAGAAACACAAACCATAGGCACAGTAGGGATGGCTCCTCCACCCCGTGTGACAACCATGGCTTCCACTGGGATCACAGCTCAACTACCCTACTCCTACATTTATGTTACACCCCTCCCCCTCTCTGAGCTACCAGAATATGGAGGACACCCCTCCCCCTCTCTGAGCTACAAGAATATGGAGGACACCCCTCCCCCTCTCTGAGCTACAAGAACATGGAGGACACCCCTCCCCCTCTCTGAGCTACAAGAAAATGGAGGACACTCCCTTCCCCTCTCTGAGCTACAAGAACATGAAGGACACCCAGCCCCCTCTCTGAGCTACAAGAACATGAAGGACACCCCTCCCCCTCTCTGAGCTACAAGAACATGAAGGACACCCAGCCCCCTCTCTGAGCTACAAGAAAATGGAGGACACTCCCTTCCCCTCTCTGAGCTACAAGAACATGAAGGACACCCAGCCCCCTCTCTGAGCTACAAGAACATGGAGGACACCCTTACCCCTCTCTGAGCTACAAGAACGGACACAGACAAGAAGCTGAATGAGAAACTTCTGGAGAGATCAGGAAAGAAGGGGGGCCATGGAGGGGGGTACAGGGGGGACACTGGGGTGGGAGTAAAGGAACCATGGGGGGGCAATGTGGTGTCACTATGGGGGGAGGGGCAGTATAGGGAAGATCAAAAACCAATCAGCTGATGGAGAACTTTTCACACAGGACATCCTAAGAGAGAAACATTATAATCCCCCATACAGTGAAGGAAATGCGTATTTGCTCCCCGGCTGATGCAGAACGTTCGCCCCTCACACAGAAATGATCGGTCTAACAATGGAATGTTCGCCCCTCACACAGAAATGATCGGTCTAACAATGGAATGTTCGCCCCTCACACAGAAATGATCGGTCTAACAATGGAATGTTCGGTGTAACACTGAGAGACAGAATACAACAACAAATTCAGCAGAAATGAGTCTAACAAATGATGACGGATCTGCATGTTCATGAGGGAAAGAAGGATTTGATCCCCTATCATTCAGCAGGATTTATGGCTACCAGGTGTCTTTCATACAGGTAACAAGCTGAGATTAGAAGCAGTCTCTTAAAGGGAGTGCTGCTAATCTCATTGTGTTACCTGTATAAAAGACACCTGTCCACAGGAGCCATCAAACCATCAGATTCCAAACTCTCCACCATGGCAAAGACCAAAGAGCTGTCCAAGGATGTCAGGGACAAGATGGTAGACCTACACAAGGCTGGACTGAGCTACCAAACTATGGCCAAGCAGCTTGGTGAGAAGGTGACAACAGTTGGTGCAATCATTCACAAATGGAAGAAACACAAAACAAGTGTCAGTCTCCCTAGGTCTGGTGCACCATGCAAGATCTCACCTCGTGGAGTGTCAATGATCATGAGAACAGTGAGGAATCATCCCAGAACTACACGTGAGGATCTTGTCAATGATCTCCAGGCAGCTGGGACCACAGTCACCAAGAAAACAATTGGTAACACACTACGCCGACAAGGACTGAAATCCTGCAGTGCCCACAAGGTCCCTCTGCTCAAGAAAGCACATGTCCAGGCCCATCTGAAGTCAGCCACTGAACATCTGAATGATGCAGAGGAGGACTGGTGGGAAGTGTTGTGGTCAGATGAGACCAAAATCCAGCTCTTTGGCATCAACTCAACTCGCCGTGTTTGGAGGAGGAGGAATGCTGCCTATGACCCCAAGAACACCATCCCAACTGTGAAACATGGTGGTGGAAACATTCTGCTTTGGGGGTGTTTTTCTCCTAAAGGGACAGGACAACTACACCGCATCAAAGGGATGATAGACGGGGCAATGTACCATCAAATCTTGGGTGAGAACCTTCTTCCCTCAGCCAGGGCATTGAAAATGGGTGGTGGATGGGTGTTCCAGCATGACAATGACCCAAAACACACGGCCAAGGCAACAAAGGAGCGGCTCAAGAAGAAGCACACTAAGGTCCTGGAGTGGCCTAGCCAGTTTCCAGACATTCATCCAATTGAAAATCTGTGGAGGAAGCTGAAAGTTCGAGTTGCCAAACGTCAGCCACCAAACCTTAACGACTTGGAGAGGATCTGCCAAGAGGAGTGGGCCAAAATCCCTCCTGAGATGTGTGCGAACCTGGGGGCCAACTCCAGGAAACGTCTGACCTCTGTGATGGCCAACAAGGGATTTGCCACCAAGTACTAAGTCATGTTTTGTTAAGGGGATCAAATCCTTCTTTCCCTAATGAACATGCAGATCCGTCATCATTTGTTAGACGCATTTCTGCTGAATTTGTTGTTGTATTCTGTCTCTCAGTGTTACACCGAACATTCCATTGTTAGACCGATCATTTCTGTGTGAGGGGCGAACATTCACCATCAGCCGGGGAGCAAATACACATTTCCTTCACTGTATATTGTATTATCCCTCCAACTGTACTGTATTACTCAGGAGGAGGGAGGGCTGCTGGAGGAACCCCCCCCCCACCAAGCCAATACACAAACACATACATCCCATAATAGTTTGCTCCCAAGCAAGACACACAATAGAACAATGGGATGCAACTACATGGCATTAAACAATCAAAAAACCCCCCACCCCAATATTAGGACAGATCACCCTGCACCCCTAACAGGCACAGGGTGACTTACACATAAAAGGGATATGGGGAGCTGAGACAGGGGTCTCCCCACCTCTCCGTGGGCCCCCCACCCAAAGTGACTCCCATCACAAATTGTTTTGTTTTTTTAATTTCAAAACTGTTTTTGTTTATAGCACCAAAAATAAGAAGCGCACAGGTGATCAAATAACAAAAAAAGCTCTATTTGTGTGAAAAAAGTGCATATATTTCATTTATGTATCGTATTGCACGACCGCGCAATTGTCAGTTAAACTAGTGCAGTGCTGTATAGCAAAAAAAAGTCATAAATTCCATGATCTCCCCATAGTCTGCAGACGATATAACGGTCACACACAGCAATCAATATCCACTTATTGGGGTCCTTTTCCCATAAACATGGAGCGGGAGACATTTTGGTGAAATTTATAACTAACTTTGAGGTTACTTTATATATTTTATAGCTGAAAGTACAAAATATTGTTTTTCTTCAAAATTTTCGGTCTTCCTTTGTTTATAGCGTGAAAAATAAAAAGCGCGCAGGTGATGACATCCCACCGACAGAAAGCTCTATTTGTGTGAAGAAAGGACGGATATTTAGTTTGGGTGCAGCGTTGCACGACCGCGCAATTGTCAGTTACATAAAGAGGCGTGGCCATGAAGGGGTGTACATCCTGCGTAGGGGGAGGGGATAAGGACACAAATGGGCGCTTTATTCTCATGGAGATCACATGGTTATTACTAGGAGGAGACGGAAACATTTGCTGGGTATTGGAGCTTTTGTGAGATGGATGGATTGGATGGCGACTGATTTGTATGGAGACATAATATAGAGCGGGAGGAATCCATGGTGTATTGTCACATGTATGAATGCAGGATTGGGGTACTATCCGTGTATTAGGGGGACCAATGACACCTTGGCTAGTATTGTAGATGAATCTGGGGGCGTCGGGGGCAATCTTCTTATGTTTATGGCCCTTTAGGGCAGATGTGATTTCTATGTATTTTATGGGAGATTTTCTCTGTATATTGGGAGTTTCCATCTTGTTGTATCATGAATGTAGTATGGAAGATGAGTCCTATGTACTAGGAATGGTCATTGGAAGGACAGAATAGGAGCCACATGATTGGCTGGCCAACCCCGTGACAGTATAGACTAGTGGGTGACATTGATTGAGATCTGCCCGCTGTGTGTATACAATCACCCGGCTAATGTCTAATATCAGGGGACAAAATGTGCCAGCATTCATATCAGACTAAGGGAAAATGGCCGCCAGAGGAGGGACAGGCGGGCTACAACAAAATGGAGGAGTGAGATCTAATCCACTGCACTGTAATGTGATAACTGTAAGAACATTGATATCAGACTAAGGGAAAATGGCCACCGGAGGAGGGACAGGCGGGCTACAACAAAATGGAGGGAGATCTAATCCACTGTAATGTGATAACTGTGATAATAGAAGTTTAGAATCCGTCATCATCTTTTGTTTTTCAGTTTTTTTTCTCTGTTGTTTTATGCTAATAATCTTTTTTTGGACCAGCACCATCTAGTGTCTGCTCTCCATACTGCAGCCTCTGTATAAATCTGTCTGGAGTCACTTCCTGGCTGTGTCACCTCCTGTCCCAGGAACACTTTCAGCCATTTTAGATCGGCTTCCAGACGATCCTGTGATTGTTGGTCTCCATCCTGAACACACGGCCACCATAGGGCCAGCATGGGATCTTCTCCATGTCAGAGCACACGGGTAAGTCAGGTGGATCTCCTATTCCTGGTCCCGGCTCCTGTCCCTGCTATAGACGGACCAATCATCTGTGACCGAACCTTCCTCCTCGTCATCGATGATCTGGGTGTATTATTATTATTTATTCCAGGTACTTATATAGCGCCGTCAGTTTACATCTATATTGTACATTCCCATCAGTCCCCGCCCCCGAGGAGCGTACAATCTAAGGGCCCTAACTCACATTCATACATACACATACTAGGGACAACTTAGGAGACAATTCACCTCCCAGCATGTCTTTGTAGTGTAGGAGGAAACCTGAGTTCCCGGAGGAAACCCACACAGGAATAGGGAGAACATGCAAACTCCAGGCAGGTGGTGCGATGGTGGGGATTTGAACCAACAACCCGAGTACTGCCAGGTGGAAGTGCTAACCACTCAGCCACTGTGCTGCCCCGTGCTGTATATATCTCAGCATCTACTTCTCAGTGTTGGTTTACTCCTCATTGCCGGCCATTAAATGGGCCTCAGAATGGCTCCGGTATTCCCTCCTAGGAAGGACATTCAGGCCGATCTCCCACCATGTTCCTCTGATGTGTCAGAATAACAGGAGAGACACCAGGAGAACCCGCTGGGACCTGACACTCCGAGAACCAGAGTTATGGTGGAGTATAGACCCTTCCTGAGATACTCCTCTCTTGGAACGGTCATACCTCCGTACTCCTCTCCTGTACATACCCATCACTGTCATACCTCCGTACTCCTCTCCTGTACATACCGATCACTGTCATACCTCCGTACTCCTCTCCTGTACATACCCATCACTGTCATACCTCCGTACTCCTCTCCTGTACATACCCATCACTGTCATACCTCCGTAATCCTCTCCTGTACATACCCATCACTGTCATACCTCCGTACTCCTCTCCTGTACATACCCATCACTGTCATACCTCCGTACTCCTCTCCTGTACATACCCATCACTGTCATACCTCCGTACTCCTCTCCTGTACATACCCATCACTGTCATACCTCCGTACTCCTCTCCTGTACATACCCATCACTGTCATACCTCCGTACTCCTCTCCTGTACATACCCATCACTGTCATACCTCCGTACTCCTCTCCTGTACATACCCATCACTGTCATACCTCCGTACTCCTCTCCTGTACATACCCATCACTGTCATACCCTCCATACTCCTCTCCTGTACATACCGATCACTGTCATACCCCCCACACTCCTCTCCTGTACATACCCATCACTGTCATACCCTCCATACTCCTCTCCTGTACATACCGATCACTGTCATACCCTCCATACTCCTCTCCCGTACATACCGATCACTGTCATACCCTCCATACTCCTCTCCTGTACATACCGATCACTGTCATACCTCCCCCACTCCTCTCCTGTACATACAGATCACTGTCACACCTCCGTACTCCTCTCCTGTACATACCCATCACTGTCATACCTCCGTACTCCTCTCCTGTACATACCCATCACTGTCATACCTCCACATTCCTCTCCTGTACATACCGATCACTGTCATACCTCCACACTCCTCTCCTGTACATACCCATCACTGTCATACCTCCACATTCCTCTCCTGTACATACCGATCACTGTCATACCTCCACATTCCTCTCCTGTACATACCGATCACTGTCATACCCCCATACTCCTCTCCTGTACATACTACCCACCATCGTATCATCTGCAACTCCTCTCTTACATTTACTACCTGCAGTTATGCTCTTCTTCTTAAATTGGGGAATAACTCGATGACTTACATACTTTTCAGACCTTGTGAAATATTCTTGGCTGTTCTGAAAATAATACACTTTAATTTGTATTTCATGATAAATCCTGCCTCATCTCTGCCTCTCTACCTGCAGCCTAACAATGAGGTGTGCATGCAGCCACTGATCTATTTCTGGCTTTTGTCTCTCAGACACTCTAATGTTCATTTCTCCAAACGTCCTCCAGGACAGCCTTCCTGAGACAGAGCTCCTCCCTCTGGGACAGGAAACACGTAAGCACAGTACTATAAAAGGCGGACCACCAGGCCTCCCTCCTGAGTTTTTAGTGTTTCCTCTGCAAGGATGGGTGCAGTCATCAAGGAACTGATTGTCTGGAAGTCCTGGGCCCTAGAGGTTGCTGGTGGCTCCTGGTCTGTCTTACTTCCTCCTGCCTGACGTGATTCTTTCAGGGGGAGTGGGGCTGCGCTCCTGATATCTTTCCATGCCTCAGTGGATGATAACCATCATCGGGGGTGTCCTGGGGGGTCCAGGACCTTTGATGCCTGTCCTGCTTCCCATGTGGGGGGGCTCCAGCATCTGATGCACAGTGGGGCAGTGACTGCCAAGCGGGCGTGCAAGTAGCTGCAACTTCTGGGTGCTGTCCAGTAACCGGCCGTTCTGGCCGCGGAAATGTCGTCGACGGGCGCCGGAGACTCTTGGTTCCAGTCTCCATAGCGGCACAAGCATCTGGTCAGGCAGCCAGTCTGGTGTACAGACCCAGCAGAGCCTGTGGCTCCACACCAAGAGGGATGGAAGGCGCTGGCACTTCTCAGGCAGACCCTGGTCCTTCAGGCACTGGCTCCTCTAAGGTAAGCTTGGGGACTCTGATCCCTCTTGCTGACCCTGGTGGGCACACTTCCTTTTCTTGCTCCCCCAGCACAGTGGTTTTTGTATGAGGGGCCCTGGGCTGATTATTTTCTGTATTGTGTTTTTTCTTGCTTATTGTATGTTAAAGTCCAGGACAAGGTGCAGAGTCAGACCCCCAAGAAGAAGTGTGCAATTTGTGCAGCTAAATTGGGTTCAGCTGGGAAAATCCCTTATGCTGCAATTGTGTGGCTAGCCTAATTAAGGATAAGTCATTTACAGCCTGCCATAAAGTGCTCACCTCCATTAAGGATGACATGTTGTCTACATTTCACTCCTTTAGATACCTGTTGAAAAATGCAGTTGCCACTGGATCCTTGGACCCAATCGGCGGTTTCGGAGGTAGCAGATGCATTAAGAGGGAGGGAGGACCCGGAGGAGGATCCTAGGTCCCTTGCTTCCTCACGGGTAGATTCAGGCTCGTAAGAGGAGGATGGTGAAGTTTGCTCCTCCAGAGGTTCCAGGAACAAATTGCCCCTGGAAGATGTGGACGACCTCCTTAAAGTTATCTACGAAACCTTAGAGATCGAGGAGGAGGATGTTTGCCTATCTAAGCATGACCTCATGTATCAAGGTTTGCATGCTAGGAAGACTAGTGTCTTTCCAGTCCATAGTTCCCTGGTTGATACCATTAGGCAGGAATGGGAAAGCCCTGAGAGGAAACCCTTTTTCTCAAGTAACCTTAAAAGGAGGTTTCCTTTTTAGGATAACGGGTCCCAGCAATGGAACAAGGTTCAGAAATTAGACACCCCCTTATCTAAAGTCTCTAAAAGGACAGACTTAGCATTTGAAGATATGGGGGCTCTGAAAGACCCTATGTATAAGAGGGATGAAGTCTTAATCCGTAGGGCCTGGGATTCCACTTCCATCAGCTTTAGGCCAGCTTTATCAGCTACCTGTGTCGCCAGAAATCTGGAATGCTGGCTTACCCAGTTAGTTGCATCTCTCGGCAGAAACCTTCAGGCAGCAAATCCTGAAATAATTTCCTTTGCTGTTTAAAGCAGTTGGTTTCCTTGTGGATGCCTCGGCCAAATCAGTTAAGCTAGCGGCTTGAACCTCTGGCCTAGTGAATTCAGCTAAAAGGGCATTTTGGTTAAAAACCTGGGCAGGGAACTCAGCATTCAAACTGCACCTTTGTGCCTTACCCTTTATTGGCGATAATCTTTTTGGTCCAGGTCTTGAGGAGGCTCTATAATGTACAGCCCATAACAAGAGGACATTCCCAGAGAGTAGGAAAAGGTTTTACTCTAGTAGGGTTTTTTGTCAAAAAACACATGCCCAGCAGGCTAAGGAGGTTCAGCCTAAGAAACATTGGACAGGGCACAGGAATAGGGGAAGAGGAGGAATCTTATTCAATCCTCCTCAAGGCCCACCAAGTCTCATCTCAATGAATTGAACGTCCCAATGGAAAGAAGACTGGGGACCTTTCTCCCTCAGTAGGCTTCAATCTTCTCTAAACTGTACATCCTGGACTTGATCAAGAAGGGGTACAGGTTGGAGTTCAACTTCAGTCCCCCCGCCAGGTATCTGGTAACCCACCTTCCCAAGGATCGGGAAAGGGTGCAGGCCCTGCGTGTCCTAATTGGGGACCTGGTAGATCAGCAGATCCTTACCAGAGTTCCTCGGGACGAGCAGGGCAGGGCATGTTATTCCCATGTGTTTGTAGTAAAAAAAACCTCGGGCACGTGACCCTGAGAGCAGATTTATCATTATTAAAGGCACCCCCTCGGGTTCAAACTCACGATCGCTAATGTCTATGCACCAAATTCGGCGCAAGCATCCTTCTTTTCTCGAATTCAAAATTCTTGATAGGTTACTATCCCCTCGTTTATTGGTGGGAGGTGATTTTATTTGGTAGTTAACCCCCTTTTAGAACAAAGCTCATCCTCACCATCCTCCCAAGCCTTCCCAAAATTCATTACCAAAAAATTAGACACCCTTCAACTGGTAGACTTCTGGAGGGCACATAATGTAGGAGCTAGAGATTATTCATTTTACTCCCACCCACATGACTCTTATGCTAGACTAGATTATATCTATTGCTCCCCCATTCTGCTGGCTAACTCTAGGAAAGCTTGCATTCATTTAAGCCCCTGGTCAGATCATAATATTGTGGCGCTGTCTATCACATTTATAGGTCTAGCCCAGGGGTGGGCAAACTTTTTGACTTGAGGGCCGCAATGGGTTCATATATTGGACCCGGGGGCCGGACCAAGAGTAGATGAATGATGTGTATGTGTCATCCATAGTAAGTATAGTAATATTCCCCCATAGTAAGCATAGTAATTAATCCCCCATAGTAATTAATCCCCCATATAGTAATTAATCCCCCATATAGTAATTCATCCCCCATAGTAATTCATCCCCCATATAGTAATTCATCCCCCATAGTAATTCATCCCCCATATAGTAATTCGTCCCCCATATAGTAATTCGTCCCCCATATAGTAATTCGTCCCCCATAGTAATTCATCCCCCCTATAGTAATTCATCCCCCATAGTAATTCATCCCCCATATAGTAATTCATCCCCCATAGTAATTCATCCCCCATATAGTAATTCATCCCCCACATAGTAATTCATCCCCCATATTAATTCATCCCCCATATAGTAATTCATCCCCCATATAGTAAGTCCCCCATATAGTAATTCATTCCCCATATAGTAAGTCCTCCATATAGTAATTCATTCCCCATATAGTAAGTCCTCCATATAGTAATTCATTCCCCATATAGTAAGTCCTCCATATAGTAATTCATCCCCCATATAGTAAGTCCTCCATATAGTAATTCATTCCCCATATAGTAAGTCCCCCATATAGTAATTCATTCCCCATATAGTAAGTCCCCCATATAGTAATTCATTCCCCATATAGTAAGTCCTCCATATAGTAATTAATTCCCCATATAGTAAGTCCCCCATATAGTAATTCATTCCCCATATAGTAAGTCCTCCATATAGTAATTCATTCCCCATATAGTAAGTCCCCCATATAGTAATTCATCCCCCATATAGTAAGTCCCCCCCCTGTGTCAATTCACTTACCTTTTGGTCCGCGCGTTCCTCTCGTATTCCCGCGCCGTTCTGGTCTTCAGGGAGGACTGTGAGAGGAGTTCGTCACGCTGCCCCGCCTACATCCTGACAGCTGCAGAGTCCTGACGTCCGAGAGGAGGGAGGGGGGCGGCCATCCGAGAGGAGAGGAGGGGAGGGGAGAGGAGGGAGGGGAGAGGAGGGAGGGGAGCGGGCGCCCGGCACACAGGAGAGCCGCATCTAAATTTGTAAAGAGCCGCGGCTTGCCGACCACTGGCCTTGCGGGAGCCTAGCTCCGCGGGCCGGATTAAAAGGTCCGCCGGGCCGTATACGGCCCGCGGGCCGTAGTTTGCCCATTGCTGGTCTAGCCCCTACTCCCTACTCCTGGAGACTTAACGACTCTATGCTTACGGATACTAACACCCGCCATGAAGTAGTTACTTCCATTCAAGAATACTTTCAGTCAAACACAACTCCTGATATCTCCCCGGCCATCTTGTGGGTAGTCCATAAGGCGGTCCTGCGAGGTCACCTTATTTCTATGGCTTCTTCTAGAAATAGAGAGCGATGGAAACAAATTCAGAAACTTACCCGAGAATTAGAATCACATTATAGGGCTCATGATGGCAATCCATCTCTCCGTAACAAACCATGATATCGCAAAAGCGTCTAGAACTGAATATTTTACTTTCCAAGAAAACTGAAAAAGCTCTACTCTGGTCAAAGGCCTCCTTTTTATTACATAGAAATTCAGGGTCTACTATGTTAGCACAGAAATTAAACCATTCAATATGACCCCCACATATCTACAAGTTACGTACTAAATCCGGCAGTATCTCCTCTCTTCCTCGTGAAGTCCTGGGTATTTTTTTAAATTTTTATTCCACCCTGTTAGCTCTCCCGCAACCAACTTCTGCTTCCTCAAATGGCTCGTGGCTTGATTCTATACCCCTCCCTGTTCTCTCACCCTCTCAGATATCCTCTCTCAATGCCCCATGCACTTTGAAGGAAATATCCTGTGTGAGTAGCGCACTCAGAACTTCCACAGCACCGGCCCTGATGGGTTCACGGCCAGTTATTATAAACATTTTGCTCCTACATTGGCTCCCTCTTTGATGTCATTATTCAATGATGTTTTGCAGGGCGGTAGGTTTCCTGAGGAGATACTCTTGGCTAACCTGTCTCTATTACCTAAACCCCTGAAAGACCATCATTTACCTCAAAACTATAGACCAATCTCAGTGATGAACAATGATCTGAAAATATTTAGCCTCATTCTGGCAGATAGGTTGGCCTCATTATCTCCTCTTTGGTCTCACCGGAGCAATCGGGATTTATCCCAGGCAGACTTATCACGGACAATATTTGTCTCACATTAAATGTTATTCAGGACGCCAATTTGCATTCTAAAGAAGTTTTGTTATTGATAGTGTCCTCTGGCCCAGGGGCGGACTGACCATTCCAGCACTCGGGCACTGCCCAAGGGCCCAGGGTCAGTAGGGGGCCCCATGAAATGTCCCTAGTACCTTTTTATAGGCTTTTTTGGGTGTGCTTTGAGTGTGGGCAAGGACACAGGCCCCATGATCCTCTATTGCCCGGGGGTCCCATGAGTTGTCAGTCCACTCCTGCTCTGGCCATACTTGTTTTCATTACTGCAGAAGATGGGCTTTAGTGATGAATTTCTGTCTGGTGTACATGCTTTGTATGACTCCCCCCAAAACAAGAATAAGACTTCCAGGCTGCAATTCTGTATTTTGTACACTAGGCGGAGGTACCCGTCAGGGTTGTCCTCTTTCACCCTTATTATTGGCGCTTGTTTTGGAACCCTTGGCAATTGCAATAATCACACTCAGACATTTCTGGTTCCCCATTATTGGTTCACATTTCACAATTTGTATGTATGCAGATGATGTTATGCTTTTCCTTACTAAACTGTTGGTGTCATTGCCTGACTTCTGCTCATTATTGAATGACTTTGTAACAGTATCAGGTCTTACTGTAAATTTTACTAAATCAGTAGTTCTGCCTATTAATGTTCCTGATTCCCTGGGTGCATCTCTCCGCAATTCTTTTCCATTTCGTTGGGCCACAGATCAGATTTCATACCTAGGTATAAACCTCACCCCCAGATACTCAAAATTATTTGCTGCTAATTGGCCACCATGTGTGTCACACCTCTCACCTCTATTGAAGATCTGGCATGGATCCCCTATCTCATTCTTGGCAGAGTCACGGCAGTAACAATGAATGTCTTCCCTAAATTACTTTATTTAGATCACTCCCAATCCCTGTCTCAAAAACGTTCTTAGATCGCTTTCAACGGATTATTAATCATTTTATTTGGCGTAACAAACGCCCTCGTTTTACTTCATCGGTCCTCTACCGGTCACAATGGGTGGGAGGCCTAGGTCTCCCCAATTTCTGGCTTTACTACCTGTCAGCCCGTTTCGCACAGCTATCACAATGGGTGACTATTACTTCCCAGGTCCCATGGATCAGATTTGAATCTCAGTCTATACATCCCTTCTATTTACCAGATGTATTATGGTCCAAAATTCCCCCCCCTCGTTATTGCTCTATAATTCCATTGTTGCCCAATCATTGATGTTTTGGTCCCGTTATAAACTTAAATTGAATCTTGTCTCCTCTGTCTCACCAGGTTCATCATTTTTTGGTGACCCAAATTTTATTACAGCATTCTCATCTTCACAGGTATTCCGTTGGTGGTATGATAGGTCCTTTATTAGGTCATCTGACTTTCAGAGAGGAGGATCTTGTATCACTTTTGAGATGCTACGCATACTTTTTGATATCCCGCTTCGTGAATATTATCATTATCGACAGATTAGACATATTTTTAATTCACATTTTGGTCTTACACCTTCATCTCCGATTTCATTTTTTGAACGTATTAGCCGTGACTCTCCTAGGGGTAGGGGTCTTATTTCAGATTTGTATCGCCAATTTTTGGTTACTTTCTTTCCCTCACCCCCTCTTTATAGACAGAAATGGGAGGCTGATAGTGATGTCACTTTTTCTGATGAGGATTGGGATTCCATGGTGGATAATGTGTGTAAGAACTCTAGATCTTTCTGTCCGTGAGACGGCCCTCAAAGTAATAACCAGATGGTATCATACCCCATCTAGACTACACGCCATGTATCCAGGGACGTCCCACCTTTGTTTCCGGGGCTGTGGCCTTGCTGGTACTCTAGTGCATATATTTTGGGCCTGCCCAAGCCTCTCATTGGTGTGGCACAAAATTTCTGAAGTTTCCTCTGCAGTGGCAGGTGCTCCGGTGCATCTGTCTATGCAGTCCTGCCTACTGGGAGCCCCTATCTCGGGAGTTCAGACTGAGGTTATGAGGCTAATCCATAGCATTTGTATATCCACCCTATGGGCTATTGCCCTACATTGGAAATCCCTCACAGTACCATTGACCACAGTTCTGCAGAGTTGATGCGGTGATGCTCATGGAGAGAATTCATTATACTCTATTGGATAAGATGCATTTATTTGACAGAAAACGGGAACTTTGGAGAACTCACAGGCATTTACTAGATCAATAAGGACCATTTATGCTTTGATTGATTGAGTTACTTTTTTGGTCGTTTATAACTCTGCCTACCTCTCTACCTATATTGCTCATGTACTTAATTTCTTTTCTCTTTTCCCCTTTATTCTACATAATTTCACCTTTGAAATGAATACTGCAGTTGTTCCTTGTTTCTCTTGTATGTTCTATTTGAAGCTGTAATGCCATTTGAAGTCTATTTCTTAGAAAATAAAAACGTTTGTAAACAAATTATATATTTAGTATAATTCAACAATTTTTGCAACTAACAGCTCAATGCTGTTAGCTAAACCTTCTACCAATAGCTGGACAACAAAATAACAAACGGATCACCCTTTCATCCAGCTGTGGTCTAATGCTGTTTAATGCCCATGATACCCAGCCAAGCATAGCCTCTTTGAACAATGCATACACTTACCAACTGCTTATATCTGCAGGCTGACATCTTCATCCCAATAGTCTATCCTTGGCCTGACTCCTCTATACAACAGATGTTTAATATCCTGTTTTTTGGCCTCTGTGGCTTCTGAAGATGTTCACTGCTCCCCCACATTTTCCTTGGTAGCCCGAGTTGGGCCTGCCCAGGACTGTTTTTTTCCCGTCCATTTATATCCCAGTGACACAGACAGATGGACAACCTACCTGTTTTCACATCATGGCCTTTTGGCCTCCTGACCTGTTTTGTCAGATATTTCTCTCTTTACTAACCTTGCTTCCCCCACTTTTTTCCTTTCTTTCTCTTATTCCTGTCCCAGGGGTGATGATGTCACCATGATGCAACACCTACAATCGGCTTTGCATCTGTCCTTTATCATGGCTCCAATAAATATACTTACCCTGAATGTTCGGGGAATAAAAAAATTAAGGCCTTCAAATGCTTTGCCCATGCCAAAGCACATGTGGTGTGCCTGCAGGAGACTCATTTCACTGCCAGCCATATGCCGAAATATCTCAGCTCTTCCTACCCACAGGTTTATATGGCTTCTGCCGCAACTAAACACACAGATGTACTCAAAGCTTTCCACTGCTCTACTCCCTTTACACCCAAGGAAGGGATCTGGGACCCAGAGGGCCGTTATATTTTCTAGTGGGTCACCTCCTTGACTCAGAGGTCACTGTAGCTTCATACTATGCAGCAATTGTAATTATAATTTCCATTTGCTACAGGTAATAGATTCCCCTAAATTAGGTACACTTTTACTATGTGGCAATTCCAGTCAGATAGTTTATCCCTTGCTAGACAAATCCCCCATAACCTCTTATCCATCCACATCCTCCTTCCAGCAACAACTCCAACAACGCTCTCTCATAGACGCATGGCAAGAAGCTAACCCAGCTAGAAGACACTATACATACTACTCATATCCACATAAAACTTTCTCCCACATTGACCATATATTTCTGACTAGAGGTATGTCCCCAGCCCTCCTATCCTGAACCATCATACCTTACCCCTGGACTGGTCACAAAGCTGTCCTCTTGACCCTCTCCTCCTTGGTACCCCAACAAACTAGCACTACATGGAGTCTAAATGGCCCAATCATCCCACAGACTGGACATTGAACTAGCCATCAAAGAATACCTGACACATAACACAACTGATGACATCTCTCTCCTGACCTTTTGGGAAGCCCATAAGTCTGTAATTAGAGGAGCCTGTATCAGCCAAGCCTCACATCTCAAGAAAGGACAGCGAACAATCCATCACCGCTTAGAAACCTCATTTCATCAGGCCAACAAAGCCTTCCAATCAGAGCCCTCACCTTCTCATAGATTGTCCTGGACAAGACCAGGCTAGAAATAGATGTTTTCTTGACAGAATCAGATGAAAAAGTTCTACGCTAATCCAGGCATGAACATTATATGAACACAAACAAACCTGACACTTTTCTAGCCCTGGGACTGCGAACCTCAGACCACACACTCAGACTTGTCCATTTAAAGATTACAAAAACTTCACACACCAGCCATCCTAATAAAATATTACAGGTCTTCCACAAACATCTAGCAGAATTATACTCTGAGACCGGCTCCTATGATGAATCGCAGGCCACTGAACTTTTCTCAAGCCTATCTCTACCAACACTGTCAGCTTCTCAATGTTCTTCCCTGGAAACACCTATTACAGAACTTGAGGTCCCGAACTCCATCAAGTCCCTAAAGTCTAATAAGCGGCCTGGCCCAGACAGCTTACAGCCCTATATTCCAAAATATTTACTAACCTCCTTCCACCTTTATTGGTTAATGCATTTAATGCCTTACTCAAAGGTTATTCTTTCTGCTCAGACTCCCTAACAGCAGTCATTTCTATGCTACCTGAACCCCAATCAGATCACACCACATGGCTTCATTACACACCAATCTCCCTTCTTAACTTGGATGTTAAAATCCTAGAAAAATCCTATCTGCATGGCTGAACTCCATCATAGGCACCTTGATACACAAGGATCAGATGGGTTTTAACCCCCCTCTGCCAAGCCGAGACCACAGAGTGATTTTGCTAGAACATGCAGCTTGCATACGCCGCATACCCGGCTGTTTCCTTTCCTTAGACATAAAAAAGCCTTTGACTCCAATGGATATCACCCCTTTACACCTCCCCAAGGACGTACTTGAGGTACGTGGTTACAAGTCAGACTTTTTTTTTTCATACAAAGGGGAATGAGGCAAAGCTGCCCCTTGCCCCCCTCCCCCTCCTTTTCTAGCGAATGAACCTTTAGCACAGCTGATAAGAACTAACACAAATATTAAAGGATTAGAACTTGGCGGTCATCATCATAAGTTATGCTTTTTCTCTGATGACAATCTCCTCTTCATGTCTTCTCCTTTGATCTCAGCACCCAACCTTCTCCAATGCCTGGACCAATTTGCAGTGATTTTGGACCTGGTTGTGAATCCAAAAAAGTCTACAGCTCTTAATATCTCTCTACCCTCCTTAACTGTGTCACAACTACAACGTCCTCCACCCTTCTCTTGGTCCAGTCAATATATTCCTGATTTAGGACCCAAGCTGATGGCAGACCTCAATATTCTATATTCTGCTAACTACCCTCCTATGTTAACACACCTTACTAATCTTATGACATCCTGGTCCAGACTACCCCTCCCATGGATGGGTTGTATCATGATTGTAAAAAATGACAATTCTGCCCAAAATATTATATCTTTTTTGGGTCCTACCCATATATATACCTTCCTGTTTCCTCTGCATATTACAGTGTCATGCCACCACTTATGTATGGGGCACTATTAAACTGCATCTACCCCAGTCCATCCGTACCTCACCGAAACTTAGAGTGGTCTGGGGCTTCCGAACTTTGCAAGATATTTCCAAGCTGCACATCTTGCTCAACTCCCTAAATATCACGCAGTAAAAGTGACCCCCCCCCATGGGTCACTATAGAGTCAGTAGATTGTGTCCGCTTATCAGTTGCCAATTTACTATGGCTACACTCCAGAGACCATCGCTCACTGCAAAACCCAATTACTCAACACTACCTGTCTATCTGGGACAGTCTAAGTTCTGATACACCTTACAGTCACCCCATAACCCACTCATGGCATACCTCCTCATTCCAGGCTTTTATCCGGCATGGATGCCTCCATCTTCTTTTCATGCTTGTCCTAGAGCTAGTCTAGTTCAAACTTACAATTTCACAGCACCAGACTCCTTTATACCCTTCCAAACCCTATGTGACTCCCACACAATATCTAGACCTGAAAGTTTTAGATATCTTCAGATCAATCATTTTTGTTCCTCCCACTTACACAGCAACCCCCTCCCTCCCAGACATGACAAGGTTTGAACACATATGTAAATGTGACCCCCATGTCAGAGGTTTGATTTCCACCTTATATACACAGCTACCAGCTCCACCACCTTACACTTCATACCATATACATCCAAGTGGGAATGGGATTTAAATCTACATTTGGAAATCCTCCCCCCAAAATATAGTAGCCATGGAGACTAACCACAAAACTCTCATGTCCTGGTAAAAAAGAAAAAAATCACACAGGCGGTGCAAACACCTAGCGCATTATCCAAGCTTTATTTTAAAAAAAATAAATAAATAAGACAAAAAACATACTCACAAAATATGTACATGAAAAATCCTAAAAAGCCACAGTGATGGCCCAAACTGATGTCAGAGTGTCCGACTGGTGGTGCTGTCAGCCTGCTGATGCATTTCAGGGACGTGTCCCTTTCCTCAGAGCTGAAGCCGATAAGAGTTGATACCATAATATATATATGTGTGACCAGTGCTGCCTATAGCAAAGACCTCTCCCCTCAGGTACCTGGTCCCTGCCCGGATTACTGCATTCATTCCATACTAATCCCTGACTTGTTTCCATGGCTGCTATGAAGCAGTTACCCACCTTCACATGTGGTACCCATCATCAGTGCCCATCATCAGTGCCCATCATCAGTACCCATCATCAGTACCCATCATCAGTGCCCATCATCAGTACCCATCATCAGTACCCATCATCAGTACCCATCATCAGTACCCATCATCAGTGCTGCCTAACAGTGCCAGCTCATCAGTGCTGCCTCATTCAATAAGATAAAATGAGCGCTGGATAAACATAGAAATGGAGCAGCTGGCATGAAAGGTAAGAACCTCAAAACCCTCTAATCAATAATAAATAAAACACACGCAGCGCTAAAGGTATGAAAAAAATGTAAAATCATAAATATCATGAATGAAATGTATGTAGATACAATGGAGAATGTAAAAGTGACCAACTATGATCTCCATATCAATTATAGTGACATAAATAAATACACGCACTGAGGCGTATGGTGGAGTATAGATGTGATAAATGTCCCAAGTTGGCGTTTCAAAGTGCATACATGAAATATAAAACCGGTTAGTCTCTAATCCGTGTAATCAGTGCTGCCTATCAGTGCCCATCAGTGCAGCCTCATCAACGCACATCAGTGAAGGAGAAAAATGACCTGTTTGCAAAATTTTATAATAGAAACAAAGAACTTTTTTTTCAAATGTTTTGCTCTTTTTTTGTTTATAGCACTAAAAATAAAACAGCCATCAGGGAGTAAATACCACTAAAAGAAAACTCTATTTGTGTAAAAAAAATGATAAAAATTTCATATGAGTACAATGTTGCATGACCACTCAATTGTCATTTAAACTGCGACAACGCTGAAAGCTGAAAATTGGCCTGGTAAGGAGGGGGTATAAGGGCCTGGTAGGCAAGTGGTTAAGGACCCCACTGGCACCTTTTGGGGGGATTACCGAAATTGACAGGTACCCGCTCCCACTTCTGCTGCAATCACCTAGGTGATCAGAAGCGGAAGTTGTCCTCCCCCCTCCCTCCCTGTAGTCTTCTGGGACACATGAAAGGTCCTAGAAGATTACAGGACCATTCACAAAGCACAGAGATACTCGCACATGCTCAGTGGGCACCCGGATGTGAAGCCACAAACTGTCACAGCTGGGTGCCCACAGTGAAGATGCCGGCACTGGAAACACAGGGCGGCCGGTGAAACGGGCTGTGGGGAGGACACCACGAGATCGAGGGACAGGAAAGTGCCCGTCTTTTAAAAGTCAGCAGCTACAGTTTTTGTAGCTGCTGACTTTTATTTTTTTTTTATTTTCACTGGAACTCCACTTTAATGTATGAAGATATTATTTGTACTGTACAAATTACAACCTGTACGTTACCTCTAAGGGTTGTACCCCTTCTGACTTACTGTTGGTGAGTCCTGCAATCACATTGTTATCAGCTCCTTGTAAAACTATTATCTCTTTCCAATAAAATCTATGAACAAGAAAGATATGGACCCCACAATTCCTCTATATACTCCACAATTCTCCCATGTGGACACCTCGTAAGTGGTTCTCCAGTATAGACTCCCAGTTTGGGGAACTCATTTAGAAGAAGCCGTCAGCTAGAATCACACTCACTACTCTACAGTATGGTGAAGACCAAGGAGGCCTAGCAATACCAAATGTTAGACTTTATATTATAGCTGCCCAACTTCAACATCTTACCAGGTGGGACTTAGTAGACACATTAGATCCCATCCATCGGTTTCTACTTCCATCAGATACAGATTTCACATCACTCTCACACTTGTTAATGGGCTTCAGATGACACCAGTGGGAAAGGCATGATCTCTCATCTATTTATTCCAGTCTTTTGACTCTTACCGAAGACTTAGAAAGAAATGGGAAACAGTCAGAGGAAATAAGAGAAAGTGGTGGGAGGTGATTGTGACCTCCATACCTCTCATCTCTCTGTCCTCTTCACAGAAACTCAGTCATTTCTTTTGTATGGAGCTTTCAGGACTCCAGCTCAATTGTTCAGCTAGGACAGGAGGGATTTCCCCTCATGACCCCAATTGTAGTGGTGATGTCAGGGATTTGATACACGTTTTGGAGATGTCCTAAATTATTCAAAAAGTGGAACGATATGACCAGTATTGTAATGTTGGTGTTCAATATTCCTCGGGTGTGCCTCTTGGTCTCAATAGAGGAGGAATTATTTACACCTCCTCCTATTACAAGTCATATAGCAATAGTGAGGCTGCTTGACCACAAAAAATATCCCGATCTTGGCTATCATCTCAAACTCCCAGCAGACAACAGTGAATTGAGCAGGTGATCTCCACATTAACATGTGAAAAACTAACTTACCAACATTGTAATTCCCCCAGGAGATGTATGTCTGGCAGAACTGGCTGGATACTCCTTGCTCACTCCTAGTTAGTTCTTCATAGGCTTTTAAAATCTTATCTCTTTTAGCCCCATAGAAGGAGAACGGCCAGTTGTATCCTACTGAATGGTGACTACATGGGGGACCCATACTTGGGGTATGATCCTGTAGACACGGGCCTCATTGAACGGTGTCAGCTTTCTATGTACAGTTGTGTTCAAAATAATAGCAGTCAGACATCACTAACCGGATCAATCACAGTTTTTGGTAGAAATTATATTTCTACATGGCAAATAATTTCCTAGCAGGTGTAGTAGAGTAATAGAAATCCAACAGACCCAACAATCATGGCATGCTGCTGATTCTGTGTCATTGAATCACTCATTGAGGGGCGTGTTCAAAATAATAGCAGTATGGAGTTCTATTAGTGAGGTCAGTCATTCTTTGATAAACAGGTGGCAATTATTGCCCTTATTTAAGGAAGGAAGGCAGCAAATGTTGGACATGCTGGTTACAGTGCATTTCTCTCTGAAATTCTGAGGAAAATGGGTGGTTCCAGACATTGTTCAGAAGAACAGCGTACCTTGATTAAAAAGTTGATTGGAGAGGGGAAAACATATAAAGAAGTGCAGAAAATGATCGGCTGCTCAGCTAAAATGATCACAAATGCTTTAAAATGGCAACCAAAACCTGAAAGACGTGGAAGAAAGCGAAAAACTACCATTGGAATGGATAGAAGAATAGCCAAAATGGGGCGGACTCAGCCAACAATCAGCTCCAGGAAGATGAAAGAAGGTGTGACGTTCCCTGTGAGGACTGTTACAATTAGAAGACGCCGATGTGAAGCCAAGCTATCTGCAAGAAGTCCCCACAAAGTCCCACTGTTGGAAAAAAGACGTGCTGAAGAGGTTACAATCTGCCAAAGAGCACATTGACTGGCCTAAAGAGAAATGGCGCAACATTTTGTGGACTGATGAAAGTAAGATAGTTCTTTTTGGGTCTTGTGGGCGGAGACAGTTTGTCAGACGACCCCCAAACACTGAATTCAAGCCACAGCACACTGTGAAGACCATGAAGCATGGTGGTGCAAGCATCATGATATGGGGATGTTTCTCATACTACGGTGTTGGGCCTATTTATCGCATACCAGGGATCATGGATCAGTTTGAATCCATCAGAATACTTGAAGAGGTCATGTTGCCTTATGCTGAAGAGGAAATGCCCTTGAAATGGGTGTTCCAACAAGACAACGACCCCAAACACACCAGTAAACATGAAACATCTTGGTTCCAGACCAACAAGATGGACGTTATGGAGTGGCCAGCCCAATCCCCGGATCTTAATCCAATAGAAAACTTGTGGGGTGACATCAAAAATGCCGTTTCTGAGGCAAAACCGAGAAATAGAGAAGAACTGTGGAATGTGGTCCAATCATCCTGGGCTGGAATACCTGATCACAGGGGCCAGAAGTTGGGGGACTCCATGCAACACAGATGTACAGCAGTTCTCAGAAACAGTGCGACTACAACCAAATATTCATGAAGTCATTCAAAGGAAAGCAAAATCTTCAAACATTTCTCAGTTTATATAGTGAATGTTTTGAGTTTGTAAAGAAGAATACAAACACTGCGATTTTTTTGAACCGTCTAATATTCACTTTTCTTCAATTTTTTTTAGAGGAACAACACAAATTTGATGTATTTTCTTCATGTTTGGATATGGAATAGAATGTGTCGTGTTTCCAATGCATTTGTGTGGATGGAAATAAAAGCTATTAGAAGGATTTTCAGCTTTAGTCACTTTTTCCAACACACTGCTATTATTTTGAACACAACTGTATGTACTGGGGGGAGTTACTTGCCGTGTACAGCTGAATTGTTCTAGGCTGTTTCTTCTTTTCTCTGTTCATTTGTTTATAAAAGGTAAAAGTGACACCATAGACAAAGCAAGTTATTGTTCTGTATGATCTGTAACAGTGCCACAACTGCCTATACATGAGAATGTATGACTCCATTGTCTGGGCTGAATGTTGGGAATACTGTGCGCACTTATAAACTTTCTTAATAAAAGTATTTGATTAAAAAATACTGTAGATAATGCTGTACATATTCTTTCTATTCATAAGATGTATTTCGTAATGAACATTAAAAATAGAAAGCAACTTTATGTAGCCCTTTATTATTATTTTTATTATACAGTATTTATAAAGCGCCGATAGTTCACTCAGCGCTGTACATTACAAAGGGGGACAGAACATGTGACAGAACAATACCAATACAATGCAAAACACAAGGGGTTTGAGGGCCCTGCTCTTTTGAGCTTACAATCTAGAAGGGACGGGATGGTGGTACAGGAGGAGATAGCTGTGGGGGATGGAGTGGTAAGAAGAGTGGAGGAGGTCGGTCAAGTTAGCAGGGGGTAGGCTTCCCTGAAGAGATGGGTTTTCAGGGTGTGCCTAAAGGAGAGGAGAGTAGGTGATAATCTGATGGGTTGGGGAAGGGAGTTCCAGAGGATGGGTGGCACCCTGGAGAAGTCCTGGAGGCGGGCATGGGAGGAGGAGACCAGGGAACTAGAGAGAAGGAGGTCTTGTGAGGAGCGGAGTGTGCGTGCTGGGCGGTACTTGGATATTAGGTCAGTGATGTAGTTCGGGGCAGTATGGTGGACAGCTTTGTACGTCAGTGTTAGGATTTTAAATTTGATCCGTTGCGCAATCGGAAGCCAGTGGAGGGATTGGCAGAGGGGGGTGGCGGAGATGGAGCGGTTGGAAAGGTGAATGAGCCTGGCAGCCGTATTCAGGATCGACTGAAGCGGGGATAGCCAGCGGCGAGGCAGGCCAGTGAGGAGGGAGTTGCAGTAGTCAAGTCGTGATATGATGAGGGAGTGGATGAGCTGTTTAGTGGTTTCTGGGGTTAGGAATGGGCGGATTTTGGCGATGTTGCGGAGGTGGAGTCCGCACGAGTTTGTTAAAGATTGGACTTGGGGCTGGAAGGATAGGTTGGAGTCCAGAATGACACCAAGTACTCTGGCCTGCAGGGAGGGTTTGATATTGGCGTTGTTGGATGTGATGGAGAAGTCAATGGGGGGTGGGGTTCAGGCTGGGGGGAAGACAAGAAACTCGGTTTTGGAGAGATTCAGTTTAAGGAAGTGGAGTGACATCCAGTCTGATATGTCGCTCAGTAGGTGTGTGATTTGGGCAGAGACCGAGGGGGTGAGGTGAGGGGTTGAGAGATAGATTTGTGTGTCGTCGGCATAGATGTGGTAGTTGAAGCCGTGAGAGTGTATGAGTTGGCCAAGGGAGGAGGTGTAGATGGAGAAGAGAAGGGGCTCGAGGACAGAGCCTTGAGGGACCCCAACAGAGAGGGGGAGTGAGGGGGAGGTGGTAGCATTATAGGTAACACTGAAAGAGCGTTGTGACAGGTAGGATAAGAGCCAGGAGAGAGCAGAATCTCTGAGGCCGAGGGAGTGTAGTATTTTGAGGAGGAGGGGGTGGTCAACTGTGTCGAAGGCCACAGAGAGGTCAAGGAATAGGAGCACTGAATAGTGGCCATTAGCTTTATATAAAATTATTTTTTTTTTTTTTGTACAGGTGGATTGATGAACCAAGTTTTCGGTCATGTTGATCTTCATAAATACGGCTGAGTCACATGGAAAACAAGACATATGGATGTCTTAATTGACTGAAAGTCTTTATTGCAGTTCACTGGAGGATTCACACGGGACACAAGTCATATCTGTGTTGTAAAAGTCATGGTTTGGATCCTCTTCCACATTGATTCAGCAGGAGAAAAGTAATTTCAGTGTTCTGGAAGTGACAATGGCTTTACAATAAAGTCCAACTAAGTATAAATAAGAGGAGTCATTTCAAACTACTTATTTGGAGATTTTACAATGGAGAGAAAATATATCACACACCAGAAGGTTCACAAGGGAGAGAAGTCATATCGGTGTTCTGAATGTGATAAAGCTTTTACACGGAAGTCAGATCTTATCAGACATCAGAGGATTCACACTGGAGAGAGGTCATATCAGTGTTCTGATTGTGATAAAGCTTTTACACAGAAGTCACATCTTATCAGACAACAGAAGATTCACACTGGAGAGAAGCCATATCAGTGTCCTGAATGTGATAAAGCTTTTATAAAGAAATCAAATTTTTTCAGACATCAGAGGATTCACACTGGAGAGAAGTCATATCAGTGTTCTGAATGTGATAAAGCTTTTACATTGAAGTCACATCTTATCAAACACCAGAGGATTCACACTGGAGAGAAGCCATATCAGTGTTCTGAATGTGATAAAGCTTTTACTGTGAAGTCAAATCTTATCACACACCAGAAGATACACACTGGAGAGAAGCCATATCAGTGTTCTGAATGTGATAAAGCTTTTACTCAGAAGTCAAATCTTATCAGACACCAGAGGGTTCACACTGGAGAGAAGCTATATCAGTGTTCTGAATGTGATAAAGCTTTTACAGATAAATCACATATTATCCCACACCAGAGGATTCACACTGGAGAGAAGCCATATCAGTGTTCTGAATGTGGCAAAGCTTTTACATATAAGTCAGATCTTATGAAACACCAGAGGAGGCACACTGGAGAGAAGCCATATCAGTGTTCTGAATGTGGCAAAGCTTTTACATATAAGTCAGATCTTATGAAACACCAGAGGAGGCACACTGGAGAGAAGCCATTTTAATGCTCTCAATGTGACCAAGTTTTACAGTTAATGTCGGTCTAATCTATCATCGGAGGTTTCATAAATTTCTGCATTGATTAAATTCTGGAAGAAAAGGAATATTAAAGAAGTTTCAGGTGTCACAGGTTTGTTTCACATCCCCAATGTCATCCCACAAGCTAAAGAAGAAGGGACAAGTTAAAATGTTACTTTAAAAGAAACAAACTAAAATCTGAGCAAACTGGAATGTAATGATTGGATGAACTGAGTTTAGTGCTTATGTCCATCAAGCACACAACTAGAAGGGATTTGAATATTTTATCTTTTGACATTTTTTGATGGGGGGAAGGACTGATGGTTGTGTTATTGGTCTTGATGGAGAAGTCAGGGAGGGGGCACAGGCTGGGGGGAATACTAAGAGCTCAGATTTGTTAAGATTGAGTTGGAGGAAGTGGAGTGACATCCATTCCGATATGTCGCTTAGTAGGTTAGTAATGAGAGAGGAGACTGAAGGGGCGAGGTGAGGAGTAGAAAGATAGATTTGTGTGTCATCAGCATAGAGATGGTACTTAAAACCATGGCAGTAGGGGAAGGAGGTGTAGATGTAGAAGAGTAGGGGTCCAAGATCGGAACCTTTAGGAACCCCTATGGAAAGAGGGAGTGAAGAGGAGATGCAGAGTTATAGTTAACTCTGCTCTCTCCTGGTTCTCCTACCTATTGCAGTGCTTGTTCAGAGTCTTGGAGGCCAACTGAGTGGAGTTTTTTGAGGAGAAGGGGTTGGTCAACCATATCAAAAGCTGCAGAGAGGTCAAATAGTAAGAGTATGGAGTAGTGGCCATTGGTTAGGATGAGTATGGAGTAGTGGCCATTGGTTGGGATGAGTACAGAGTAGTGGCCATTGGTTGGGATGAGTATGGAGTAGTGGCCATAGATTGGGATGAGTACAGTGTAGTGATCATTGGCTGGGATGAGTACAGAGTAGTGATCATATGCTGGGATGAGTACGGAGTAGTGATCATTGGCTGGGATGAGTACGGAGTAGTGATCATTGGCTGGGATGAGTACGGAGTAGTGATCATTGGCTGGGATGAGTACGGAGTAGTGGCCATTGGTTGGGATGAGTACGGAGTAGTGGCCATTGGTTGGGATGAGTACGGAGTAGTGGCCATTGGTTTTAGCAGTTAGTAGATCATTAGTGAGTTTTAGTAGGGCAGTTTCAGTGGAGAGTAGTGAGCGAAAGGCAGACTGTAAAGGGTCAAGAAGGTTGTTGTCGGTGAGGTGGGAGGAGCTCAGGCAATTGTAGACTAAGCGTTCTAAGAGTTTAAAAGTAAACAAGAGCAGGGAGGTGGTTCTTAAGTTGTTCAGGTTGGTGGGGTCCAGGGAGGATTTTTTAAGTATGGGAGTGATGTGCGCATGCTTTAGAGGGGAGGGGAATACGCCGGTAGAGAGGGAGAGATTGGAGATGTGGGTGAGGGAGCAGATGAGGGAAGAGGGGGGTGACCAGAGGAGTCGAGAGGGGATAGGGGGCAGGTAGTGAGACGGGCTTCTGAGAGAACCTTAATGAGCTCTTCAGTAGTAGCAAGGTCAAAAGAGGAAAGTGTTGAGGGAGGTTTAGTATGAGGTATGCTAAGTGGGATGGATGTCTGTGCAGTGGAGATTCTCCTATGAATTGCATCAATCTTGTTTTTGAAATGATTTGCAATCTCATGTGCAGTGAGTGAGGTACTGGGTGGAGGTGGAGAAAGCTGAGAGTTAGAAGTAGAGAAGAGACAACGAGGACTGGATGACAAGCTATTGATGAGAGTGACAAAGTAGGCTTGTCTGGCAGCATGGAGGGAGGAATTGTATGTTAAGAAAGCATATTTATATCGGGTGAATGCTTGGTGAGATTTGGTTTTACGCCACATTCGCTCCAGCACACGACTATGTCATTTAAGATGTCCGGTGTGGTCAGTCTGCCAAGGTTGTAATGGTCGGGGCCTGATGCTTCATGTTAGAGGAGCAAGTGAGTCTAATGCGGATGAAAGTGAACTGTTGTAGACAGCAGTGGCCAGGTCAGGGCAGGGGAGAGATTCTGTCATAGAGGCGGTCAGTTGCAGAGTGGAAAGGAGAAGGGTTCAAGTTGTGAAGGTTTCTACGGGTAATTGCTGATTGGAGGGATAGGTGTTTGAAGATGAGGAGACTGTGAAGGTGATGAGATTGTGATCATAGAGAGGAAAGGGGGTGTTTGTGAGGTTGTAGGATATCATCTCATAGGTGACAACCTTTCAGGCAGGTCTGTGTCTGTGACACCAGCTAGAAAGAAGTCTCTGTTCAGTGAGAAAACAACATCCCAAGCTCATGCAGGCCTTCCAATACTGAGTTACTGCTGATTTAGGGGATGTATTCAGCAGTAAAACGTAAGCCCAGCTGGCCACTTGTGTTCCATGTGGTTCTGCCAAATGGGATTCCATCAGGTGAAGATCAGAAATCCTTGTTCCATGTTTTCTCTTTCCAGCTATTACTCCTCTCCATAGACTAATCACACAATACAACTGCCAGAGATCTGAACTTACAAAGTGCTGAGTGTGCGGTCATATTCCTACCACTTCTTCCGGGGGACTGACATTCCTCTGATTGGGGTTCACAATAATCACTCTGAGTGCACACATCTCTTTTTGGTGGAAAGTTTGTAAAGAAAACTTCTTCTCCCTGGAAATATTACAACGTTGGCACCAAAGTGTAACTATGGGCAAAATCACTAATGACATTAATAATGAAATCTGTCATTAGCAGAGCAGGCTTTGTTTTCTGAGTCTCCTTTTGTTTTATTTTTTGTTGTCCTTCCCAGTAGATTGTTTTTTGTCTACTTCCTGTAGAAGGCCAAGTCTTTTGGGAAAAATGGCAGTTGGAGGGGTTGGGGCAAATCCTATAACACTGCTGGGGGTGCTCACAACTGTCAGTTGTCATTCATATGGGGGGTTGGACCTTATAGAGAACCTGTTGCTGTAACTGCTGTAGAAGCGTTAGCTGAAGTTGGGCTTTACTTGTTGTGTGTCTTACTTATAACACAGGTCTGCGACTAAAAAGCTGTTTGATTATTTTCCATGTATTTTGGTGTGCTGAAAACAAATAAAAAAATATTGAAAACAAATAAAATTTTGAAAAAACTCTTAGACGTCATGATTTGCCACAAACTGCAAAATTGTCTTCAAATTTATAAAAAAAAAATTAATTTTTTGGGGGTTTTTTTATATTATGGGTTTTTAACCAAATTTAAAGTCCAAATTACTATTAATTAATTCACATAAGTGCATTTAAGATATAAAATGCCAAAAAAAACCTTAAAGGGGTTGTCCGAATTATGTAAAAAAAAATATAGCACTGTAAATCTGATGGTCAGCAATATATACATAAGCTAAGCAAGTTTTAGGGAAACAAATTCTATTTCCTCATTTCCCTAGTTCTCTTCTGGCCCTTTGTTGTTATTTGCTCTTAACTAGGAAAACGCATTGACTCCTGCTGCTTTCCTCTGGGTAAATGCATCTATCTCCTATCTCCGCTCTTAACTAGGAAAACGCATTGACTCCTGTTAAATTCAGAACAAATGGTGTATTTATATTTGTGTATGTTGACCAGTCCTCACCTCCAGCTGCACTCAGGTTTACGACTGTAGCCTGTTCCCAATGAAACATCCCCCACTATTCATGTGATCCTTATCAGCTTCTAATTGGGGTGGAGTTGAATGCTCATTTGAGCATCTCCCTATAAATTTAGATCAGCTCATGGCGGGAGGTCACTGATGGGGGGGCACAGTCTCTGATGGGGGTGCTGCATTGAGCGAGTGCTGCGTTGAAGGAGTGCAAAGCAGTTAAACACAGCAGTTGAACTAAAGCAGGAGAACTTCAGCAGCAGGAAGACACAACAACAGCAAGAAACTCTACTGCACGCTGGACAGACTGCAAGCAAACACCCTGGGAAACATCTCTTACATGCCTGAGTCCCACTCCGTGTACCTTTATATAATACGCCCCTCTTCTCCTTATCATATTACTATCCTCTGTTCCCAAATCTCATTTCTTTACCCCTCTGCTCCACCCCAAAACTTGTACATCTCCCCCTCATTGCTATCATCTCCCTACTATTGCTCTCATCACCTCCCCAAAATGCCTCTTCCACTCCTCCTTCTCATTTTCCTCTCCTCCATTCCCAAAATCCATTCACTATATTCCTCTGCCCCTCCCAAACAATTGTATATTGTGTCCTCACTGCTTCCTTCGCTCCTCTACGGCACCTACCACCTCCTCCTATTACTCCACTCTCCCACTGACCCGAACACCTCCACTAGTAGTTTCTCACGCTCCTGCACATCCCGCTCCCATGCCACCTTTCTCACCCTTCTCTTCCTCCTAACCGCGGGAGACATCTCCCCGAATCCTAGCCCTCCACCACCTCCCTCACCCGCGCAACACTCTCCCGCCTCCACGTTCCGCCGCAACCCCCGCAACTTAGTATCTGTCCCCCTGCTCCCTAAATCTCCCCCGTTTTCATGTGCACTCCTGAACGCCCGATCAGTGTGCAACAAGCTTACCGCCATCCACAACCTCTTTGTTTCCCGCTCCCTCAACCTCCTAGCAATTACAGAAACCTGGATCCAGCCCACTGACTCTACCTCCCCTGCTGCACTCTCCTACGGAGGTCTCACCTGGACCCACTCACCCAGGCCTAACGGTCGTAAAGGTGGTGGGGTTGGTCTGCTCCTGTCACCACAGAGCACCTTCCAAGTCCTCCCAAACCTCCCCTCCCTATCCTTCTCCTCCTTCGAGGCCCACTGCGTCTGACTATTCTCCCCAACCCCCCTAAAGATTGCTGTGATATACCGGCCTCCTGGATCCATATCCTGCTTCCTGGATGACTTTTCCTCCTGGCTACCCTTCTTCCTCTCCTCTGAGCTACCCACCATCATCCTTGGGGATTTCAACATCCCTGTCAACCTCAACAACCCGGCCACATCCCATCTCCTCCACTTAACCTCCTCCTTTGCACTTGCACAGTGCATACAATCCACCACCCACTCCCAACGGTAATATCCTTGATCTTGTCTTCTCCAACCGCTGCGCTCCCCACAACCTCACTAACACCCCCTTCCCTCTCTCTGACCACAGCCTTATTACCTTCTCTATCTCCTCGTCCTCCAATGCCTACCCCTCCAAATGTCACACTACTACCAGCCATAACCGCCGCAACCTTAACCCTGCCCCCTCCACTCTGCAACTGATCAACTCCATGACAGCATCCTCCCCCTGTCCTGCCCCGACTTGGCTATGACTGCCTACAACAACACGCTGTCAACAGCCCTTGACTCACTAGCGCCTCTAACCACACGCAACATCAAACCCCGACTGCTCCAGCCCTGGAAGACTGATCACACCTAAACCCTCAAACGACACAGTCGTGCCCTGGAGCGACTATGGCGCAAAACCAAATCCCAACAAGCCTTCGCCCGATACACATCTGCCTTCCACACCTACACCTCCTCCTTCCACGCAGCCAAACAAGCCTACTTCCTGACCCTCATCAAGGCCTTCTCCTCAAATCCTTGCCGACTCTTCTCCACCTTCAACTCTCTACTCTCGCCACCCCCACCTCCACCCAGCACCTCACTCACTGCCCTTGAGATTGCCAATCACTTCAAAAACAAGACTGACACAATCCGCAAGGACATTGCCGCAACTCACATGCCCTTTCAACCTTTCCCCTCTCACACAGCTACCCCCTCATCCTCCCTCCCCCTCGACATAACCAGCAGGGACTTCGTCGCTGCTCAACCTCCCTCCCCCTCCATCCTATGCTCCCTCACCAACATCTTCAATCTCCCCCTCTCCTCCGGCACTTTCCCCTCTCCTCTGAAACATGCACACATCACCCCCATACTTAAAAAGCCCTTTCTGGACCCCAATGACCCGAACAACCTCAGACCCATCTCCCATTTACATCTAAACTCCTTGAGCGCCTAGTCTACACCCGCCTATGCTCTCACCTCAACGACAACAACCTCCTCGATCCCCTACAGTCTGGCTTCCGTCATCTACACTCCACCAAAACTGCCTTACTCAAACTCTCCAACGACCTGCTAACCGCCAAAGCTAATGGCCACTATTCAGTGCTCCTACTCCTTGACCTCTCTGCAGCCTTCGACACAGTCGACCAACCCCTCCTCCTCAAAAAACTACACTCCCTTGGCCTCAGAGATTCTGCTCTCTCCTGGCTCTCATCCTACCTGTCACAACGCTCTTTCAGCATTACCTATAATGCTACCACCTCCCCCTTACTCCCCCTTTCCTTTGGGGTCCCTCAAGGTTCCGTCCTTGGGCCCCTTCTCTTCTCCATCTACACCTCCTCCCTTGGCCAACTCATACACTCTCACGGCTTCAACTACCACCTCTATGCCGGCGACACACAAATCTATCTCTTAACCCCCCACCTCACCTCCTCGGTCTCCGCCCGAATCACACACCTACTGAGCGACATATCAGACTGGATGTCGCTCCACTTCCTTAAACTGAACCTCTCCAAAAGCAAGTTTCTTGTCTTCCCCCCAGCCCGGACACCACCCCCCATTGACTTCTCCATCACATCCAACAACGCCACCATCAAACCCGCCCCACAGGCCAGAGTACTTGGTGTCATTCTGGACTCCAACCTATCCTTCCAGCTCCAAGTCCAATCTTTAGCAAACTCGTGCAGACTCCACCTCCGCAACATCGCCAAAATACGCACGTTCCTAACTCCAGAAACCACTAAACAGCTCATCCACTCCCTCATCATATCACGACTCGACTACTGCAACTCCCTCCTCACTGGCCTGCCTCGCCGCTGGTTATCCCCGTTTCAGTCGATCCTGAATACGGCTGCCAGACTCATTCACCTTTCCAACCGCTCCATCTCCGCCACCCCCATCTGCCAATCCCTCCACTGGCTTCCGATTGCGCAACGGATCAAATTAAAAATCCTAACACTAACGTACAAAGCCGTCCACCATACTGCCCCGAACTACATCACTGACCTAATATCCAAGTACCGCCCAGCACGCACACTCCGCTCCTCACAAGACCTCCTTCTCTCTTGTTCCCTGGTCTCCTCCTCCCACACCCACTTCCCGGACTTCTCCAGGGTGTCACCCATCCTCTGGAACTCCCTGCCCCAACCCATCAGATTATCACCTACTCTCCTCTCCTTTAGGCGCACCCTGAAAACCCATCTCTTCAGGGAAGCCTACCCCACCCCCTGCTAACTTGCTGACCTCCTCCACTCTTCCTACCACTCCATCCCCCACAGCTATCTCCTCCTGTGCGACCATCCCCTCCCTCCTAGATTGTAAGCTCGAAAGAGCAGGGCCCTCGATCCCCTCATGTTTTGCATTGTATTGTTACTGTTCTGTCACATGTTCTGTCCCTCTTTGTAATGTACAGCGCTGAGCCAACTATTGGCGCTTTATAAATACTGTATAATATAATAATAGGAGGGAGGGGATAGTGGTACAGGAGGAAGTGGCTATGGGTGATGCAGTGGTAGGAGGAGTGGAGGGGATTGGCTGTTAGGTGAGGGTGGGGTAGGCTTCCCTGAAGAGATGGGATTTCAGGGTGTGCCTTAAGGTGAGGAGGGTAGGTGACAGTCTGATGGATTGGGGTAGTGAGTTCCAGAGGATGGTGGAAGTCCTGGAAAAGTCCTGAAGTCATGCGTCTGAGGTTGAGAGCAGGGAGCTAGAAAGTAGGAGGTCTTGTGAGGAGTGAAGATTACGGGTTGGGTGGTATTTGGGTATCAGGTCGGTGAGTTAGTTTGGGGCAGCGTTATGAATGGCTTTGTATGTCTGTGTTAGTAGTTTGAATTTAATGCGTTGGGCAATCAGGAGCCAGTAGAGGGAATGACAGAGGGGGGGGGGGGGGGGGGTGGCAGAGGCGGAGTGGTTGGTAAGGTGGATGAGTCTGGCCGCTGAGTTCAGGATAGACTGAAGCGGGGATAGCCTGCGGTGAGGTGGGCCGGTGAGGAGGGAGTTGCAGTAGTCCAGATGTGAGATAATGAGGGAGTGAACGAGTTGTTTAGTAGTGTCTGGGGTTAGGAAAGTACGTATTTTGGAGATGTTGCGGAGGTGGATCCTGCATGAGTTTGCCAACGATTGGACATGGGGTTTGAAGGACAGGTTTGAGTCTAGAGTGACACCTAGGACTTTGGCTTGCGGGGTGGGACTGATGGTGGCATTGTTGGTCGTGAAGGAGAGGGTGGGGGGGCGCGGGCTGGGGAGAAAATCAGGAGCTCGGTTTTGGAAAGGTTCAATTTGAGGAAATGGAGCGACATCCAGTCTGATATGTCGTTCAGTAGGTGGGTGATACGGGCAGAGACTGAAGGGGTGAGGCGAGGGGTGGAGAGGTAAATTTGCGTGTCATTGGCATAGAGGTGATAGTTGAAGCCGTGGGAGTGTATCAGTTTGCCGAAGGAGGAGGTGTAGATGGAGAAGAGAAGGGGCCCGAGGACAGAGCCTGGGGGGACCCCAACAGAGAGGGGGAAAGAGGGGGAGGTGGTTGCGTTATAGGAAACGCTGAAGGAACGTTGGGATAGATAGGATGAGAGCCAGGAGAGAGCGGAGTCTCTGATGCCGAGGGAGTGTAGTTTATTAAGGAGGAGGGGGTGGTCAACTGTGTCGAAGGCCGCAGAAAGGTCAAGGAGTAAGAGGACTGAGTAATGGACATTAGTTTTGGCGGTTAGCAGGTCGTTAGTGATTTTGAGTAGGGCGGTTTCGGTGGAGTGTAGGGGACAGAAGCCAGACTGTAGTGGATCGAGGAGATTGTTGTCAGTGAGGTGGGCGCTTAGGCGATTGTAGGCTAAGTGCTCAAGGAGTTTGGAAGTAAATGGCAGCAGGGAGATGGGTCTAAGGTTGTTCAGGTCAGTGGGGTCCAGGGAGGGTTTTTTGAGTATGGGAGTGATATGCGTGTGCTTTAGGGGGAGAGGAATGCACCAGTAGAGAGGGAGAGATTGAAGATGTGGGTGAGGGAGCGTAGGATGGAGGAGGAGGGTGACCAGAGGAGTTGTGTGGGGACAGGGTCAAAGGGGCAAGTGGTGAGGCGTGCTTCTGAGAAGACCTTAGTGACCTCCTCAGTGGTAGCAAGTGTCTTGGAAATTTGCTTTTAACAAATGTTTCCTTACCGTGAGTACCCGCAGTTGGATGCGCAGCAATCCCCCATAAAGCTATGTGAATTTTGCTTACCGCGACTGCAGCTTAACTCCACAATTCCTGCGCCTCCAACTGGTTTAGCTCTGTTGATATGTGGAGATAATGGAGCTCCCGTTACCCAGGAATGATCACACGACACTCTCAGGTTGCAGTTTTAATTCACTCTGAGACTGGCTCTAACCCCAGACTCCTGTTTTATTAAAAGCACACACACGCTCCCCCACATGAGGGTCAGGTCAATCCCCTCCCACAGAACAATGTATAGGGAGTGTCCATACACAGAATATACATCCTGATTGGAGTGTAGCCTTTCCTCTTATCTACACTGGAAACCAGTTCCACTTCCAAAACAAGATTGACGCAATTCGTAGGGACATCGCCACCACACAGACACCCACCCCACTTAGCATTCCTCATATCATACCTCCCTCAACACTCTTCTCCTTTGACCTCGCTACCACTGAAGAGGTCTTCAAGGTCTTCTCAGAAGCCCGTCTCACTACCTGCCCCCTGGATCCTGTCCCCTCACAACTACTACGGTCACCCTCCTCCTCCATCCTATGCTCCCTCACTCACATCTTCAATCTTTTCCTCTCTACAGGTGCCTTCCCCTCCCCTCTAAAGCACGCGCACATCACTTAAAAAACCCTCCCTAGACCCCAACCAACCTAAACAATCTAAGACCCATCTCCCTACTGCCATTTACCTCTAATCTCCTAGAACGCTTAGTCTACAATCGCCTGAGCTCCTCCCTCACTGACAGCAACCTTCTCGACCCTTTACAGTCTTGCTTTCGCCCCTACACTCCACCGAAACTGCCCTACTAAAACTCTCTAATGACCTACTAACTGCAAAAACCAATGGCCACTATTCAATAGTCCTACTACTCGACCTCTCCGCGGCTTTTGACACGGTTGACCATCCCCTCCTCCTCAAAAAACTCCACTCTCTTGGCCTCAGAGACTCCGCTCTCTCCTAGTTCTCCTCCAATTTATTGCAGAGCTCCTTCAGTGTTACCTATAATGCTGCCTCCTTTTCTTCACTCCCTCTCTCTGTAGGGGTCCTTCAAGGTTCTGTCCTTGGACCCCTTCTCTTCTCCATCTACATCTTCTCCCATGGTCACTTGATAAACTCCCACAGCTTCACCATAAATATCGGTAACACAATCATCAGTCCATCCCCTCATGCCCCAGATCCAATCGCTGACAAAATCATGTAGACTACACGTCTGCAACATCTCCAAGATACGACCGTTCCTAACCCCGGAAACCACTAAGCAACTTATTCACTCCTTTGTTCTATCACGCCTCAACTATTGTAACTCCCTTCTCATTGGCCGACCTCATTGCAGGCTATCCCCACTCCAGTCTATCATGAACGTTGCTGCCAGACTCATCCACCTTACTAACCATTCTGTATCTGCCACCCCTCTCTGCCAATCCCTCCACTGGCTCCCAATTGCCCAACAGATAAAATTCAAAACACTTACACTGACATATAAAGCCATCCACAACACTGCCCCAATTTACATATCCAATCTTATCTCTAAATATCACCCAAACTGTACACTCCACTCCTCGCAAGACCTCCTACTCTCTAGCTCCCTTATCTCCTCCTCCCATGCTCATCTCCAAGACTTCTCCAGGGCGTCACCCATCCTCTGTAACTCCCTACCCCAATCTATCAGACTATCACCTACTCTACTTACCTTTAGGCGATCATTGAAAACCTATCTCTTCAGGGATGCCTATCCCGCCCTCTGATATTTCTGGAATCCTCTACTCTTCCAACCAGTCCATCCCCCACAGTTACTACCTACTGTACCATTCACTCCTCCCTCCTAGATTGTAAGCTCCAAGGAGCAGGGCCCTTAAATCCCTCTTGTATTGAACTGTATTGTTACTGTATTGTCTCCCACTATAATGTAAAGCGTTAAGCAAACCGTTGGCGCCATAAATCCTGTATAATAATAAAAATAATATCAGAACACAATTCAAACATCAGACCAACAGCAGGAAGTCTGCTAACTGAATGTGTAATGCAATCTGTCATTAGCATTCCCAGAGTTCCCTCTGCAACATAGTTGTATCAGCTGTTGGTCCTGTCTGTAGATCTGTTATTTTCCCACCTTCTGTAACAGGGTGACAACCCTGATCATTCTGCAGGAACATTACACAGCAGTGTTGTCACCCTGTACAGGGTAGTCTTAGATAGATTACACAGGTCTGCAAAAACATTTTTTTCAAGAGTTGTTTTGGTTATTCCACGTAATCTTTATGTTTTTTGGTGCGCTGAATCCAAAAATAACCTCCATTTTGTCATAGGACATCACGTTTCCTGACAATTTAGGTAAATATGTTAAAAAAGGCAATACCTCAAAATAAATGGAAATAGACTTATAAAATTAAATTTTTATTACTATTTTTTCATGAAAATCCTTTTTTGAACTGAAATGAGCTCACCTACACACACTAAACTCGATTCTTCTTCCCTGTGAGGCTCCTCTTGGTGCATTTACGCTTGTGAGTAGCATCTGGAATGTCTCTCTGAAGCCTCCAACAGTCGTCTGCCATCATTGTAATTAGAGATGAGCGAATTGAAGTAGGCGAAGTGGAATTCGAGTCGAATATCGGAAAATTGACGCGCGAATCGAAATTTTTCCTAAAATGGCGGCGGACATGTGCGGCGACGGAGCGGGGATGTCTGGGAAGGCGCGCTGACCCATAATGCATTCCTTAATGACATGTGATCGCATTAGCCAATCAGCAGCCAGCCAGCCAGCACTGTGTAATGGTCGAGCTATAAATAGCGGCCATTTTAGAATTCTTCATTTGCCTCCAGTCATTGAACAGAGGCAGACCGCTCTGTATTAGGGACAGAGTTAGGGCCACAGAAACGTTACTTGGGGACAGAGAAGCATTACTCAGGGACACAGAATTGTTAGTGAGGGCCACAGAATCGTTACTTAGGGCCACAGAAACTTTAGTTAGGGCCACAGAATTGTTACTCAGGGACAGACACAGAATTGTTACTGAGGGCCACAGAACTGTTACTTAGGGCCACAGAAACGTTATTAGGGCCACAGAATTGTTACTCAGGGACAGACAGAATTGTTACTGAGTGCCAGAGAATTGTTACTTAGGGCCACAGAAACTTTAGTTAGGGCCACAGAATTTTTACTCAGGGACAGACACATAATTGTTACTGAGGGCCACAGAACTGTTACTTAGGGCCACAGAAACGTTATTAGGGCCACAGAATTGTTACTCAGGGACAGACAGAATTGTTACTGAGCGCCAGAGAATTGTTACTTAGGGCCACAGAAACTTTAGTTAGGGCCACAGAATTGTTACTCAGGGACAGACACAGAATTGTTACTGAGGGCCACAGAACTGTTACTTAGGGCCACAGAATTGTTACTCGGACAGACACAGAATTGTTACTCAGGGACACAGAATTGTTACTGAGGGCCACAGAACCGTTACTTAGGGCCACATAAACGTTAATCAGGGACACAGAATTGTTACTGAGGGCCACAGAACCGTTACTTAGGGCCACATAAACGTTAATCAGGGACACAGAATTGTTACTGAGGGCCACAGAACCGTTACTTAGGGCCACAGAATTGTTACTCAGGGACACAGAATTGTTACTGAGGGCCACAGAACTGTTACTTAGGGCCACAGAATTGTTACTCGGACAGACACAGAATTGTTACTCAGGGACACATAATCGTTGAATTAAAGAGTATGTCAGACAACATGCAGAGGAGTGGCAGAGGAGGCAATGTTTTAGGAGCGAGCAGACGTGGCAGCAGAGGAAGGGGTTGAGGCAGCACTATTCGCAGCCAGAGGCCAGTGCTCCCGGTGTCATCCAGCGGTCGTGCCTCCACCGACAACCCTGCCGTCATCGATTGGTTGGCTCGGTTGTCTTCCTCTTCCCAGGTCACCTCTGACACCTACAGCCAACGGTCGGTGGGTACGTCAGACACAACCGTTAGTTGGCATGGCCCGGGAGCAAGCCCACTGAAATCACGTGTCCTCTACCTGCCCCTGTCCTTTGCTGTTCCCTCACCAAGCGAAGTATCGCATGCTGTGGGCTCAGCCCCACTGTACAGTGAGGAAGAGCTAACAGAGGGCGGTCAGGAACGGGGGGAGACATCCGCCTTTTCAGCAGCCAGGCGAACAAGTACTGGTGAGGAGAGTGGCTCGGTAGCCGGTCTAGAGACAGGTCTGTCTCCTGACCCAGACGCAGCCGAGGGGGCTAGTAGTGAGGCGGAGACCCTACTTGATGATGAGGAGGTTGATCGCACTTGGCTGCCTCGTCGTCATCAGGCAATTTCTTCTGCATCATCAGGAGAAGAGGGTGCCAGCTTGGCAGCGAGCGAAACAGTCGGTGGGTTGCCCAGGAGGCAGCAGGGTCGCATCAGTGTCAGTGGAGCCAAACGGCCACATAGTAGAGCACCAGCTCCACTGCAGCCTACCACCACGGCCAGTAGTGGTGCCGGTGCGCACGGAGGAAGTAGCAGTCAGCCAGTGAGGAGTAGCGGGGGCAAAATTTCCTACTCGGTGGTGTGGCAATTTTTCGTCAAGCCGCCCGAGGAAGTAAACGTAGCCGTATGTCGACTATGTGGCCAGAAATGCAAGCGTGGCCAGGGGGCCCATGTTGGGACTACAGCGTTGCGTCAGCATATGCAGCGTCACCATTCGGTGGCCTGGGAAAACCGTGATAAAGATACGGCGGTTCTGCCTGCCCCAGCCCCCGCTCCATCACCCGCTCCGTTACTTGCTCCGTCACCCGACGTCGTCAATCGCCCTCTATCAGCCAGTCAAGGCTCCAACACCTCTGCTGAGGGGAGTTGTCGCTCGTTGGCATCTTCCGCTCGTTCAGATGCTCCTTCTCCTGCTACTCCTCTTCTCGGATTCCGTCAACAGTCTTTCTTGGAATCCGTTTCCAAGAGACAACAGTTTGCGAGTACGCACCCGACGGTGCAAAAGCTGAACGTCCTCCTGTCCAAGTTGCTGGTGCTGCAGTCCCTCCCTTTCCAACTGGTGGACTCAGCACCTTTCCGAGAAATGATGGCTTGTGCCGCGCCGCGGTGGAGAGTGCCAAGCCGTCATTTCTTCGCCATAAAGGCAGTGCCACCCCTGCATTCACATGTAGAAGAGATGGTGGGCCAGTCTTTGAGCATGTCGGTCTCTGCCAAAGTGCACGGCAGCGCCGACGTGTGGAGCTGTAACTACGGTCAGGGACAGTACATGTCATTTACGGCCCACTGGGTGAACGTGGTGCCGGCACAGCCGCACCAGCAACTTGGACAGGTCACGACGCTTTTGCCTCCACGTTTGCACGTCCTTGGTCCAGCAAACATGTCCGCCTCTACCACCTCTTTTTCCGCCGTGTCCTCAGCCGCCACCCCCGTGCCAAGTCCCATTACCCGACCGGCATATCACATGTGCAGGGCACAACGGTGTCACGCTGTGCTGCACCTGGTATGCCTTGGCGAACGTAGTCACACAGGGGAGGAACTTCTGAGTGTAATGAACAGAGAAATCGACAGATGGCTGTCTCCACGCAAACTGAAAATCGGAACCATGTTGACCGACAACGGAAAGAACATGGTGTCTGCTCTGCGTCAAGGAAGGTTGTGCCATGCGTCATGCATGGCTCACGTGTTCAATCTGGTTGTCAAGCGGTTCCTAAAATCCACCATCCCACTGCAAGACATCCTTAAAATGTCACGTAATCTTTGCATGCATTTCAGTCATTCCTACACCGCAAAGAACACCCTCATTGAGCTGCAGCGGCAGAAAGGAATTCCACAGCATCGCCTGATCTGCGATGTTGCAACAAGGTGGAATTCAACCCTACACATGTTAGACCGCCTTTACGAGCAGCGAAAGGCCATCACAGATTTCCTGATGTTACAAGCGGATAAAGGTACTCCCCTGTGTAACTTAGATGTCAGCCATTGGCAGCTCATGCGTGACACCTGCCGCTTGCTCAGGCCCTTTGAGGAGGCCACGCTATTCGTGAGTCGGCAGGACTATGGGATGAACGACGTCATTCCTCTGTTGCACGTCCTTGAACAAATGCTGTTAACAAGGGCTGGTCAGGGTGCGGTAGACGTGGCGCACAGATCTCAACGCCACATGACCCCTGTGGGACCAGGACAGGAAGAAGAGGAGGAGGTAGAGGAGGACATTTGTGCTCAGGAATTATTGAGTGAAATGGGTGGTTTTTCCACTCAGCGGACAGGAGTGGAGGAGCAGGAGCATCTGGTAGAGGAGGAGGAGGAGGAGACAGAGGACCCAGACGCACCGTGGCAGTATGCTGTGGAGATGGAGGCAGGGAGTCCCTCGCATTCCTTGGCACAAATGGCCCATAGCATGCTCGGTTGCTTGCGTAGCGACAGCCGAATAATAACCATCAGACAGAGGGATGACTTTTGGCTGTCCACCTTGTTGGACCCTCGCTATCGTTCCAAAATGGTGGCCTTTTTCACACCTGCTGAGAGGGAGGCCAAAATTACGTACTATAAAAACCACCTATGTAGTCAGTTGGTCTCTGCCTTTGTGCGCCAACGTCCATCCTCAGACACTGTGGGCCCTGTGCGCTCGCGTTCCGCTGCCATGGCAGCAGGGGAGGGGTGGGGTGGTAGGAGCAGTGGCAGCTCCACCAGCAGCAGCTGCCTCAGTCTGCAGTCGATGATGAGTAGCTTTCTTCACCAGCGCAGTGAGGAAACTACTAACCAGCCGCAGCAGCAGCATCAGGTGGACCTGGAGCAGGAGCTCAAACAACAGGCTTGGGCCTACTTGGACAGCACCCTGCCAACCGAGGTAGACAATCCCCTTGACTACTGGGCAACAAAACTTGACCTTTGGCCCCAACTAGCTGAATTTGCCCTTGAAATGCTGTCATTCCCGGCCAGTAGCATGGCATCGGAGCGCGTGTTTAGTGCGGCAGGAGGTATTGTAACTCCGCGGAGGACACGACTGTCCACCCAAAGTGTGGAGAGACTCACGTTTGTGAAAATGAATCAGGCGTGGATTAGTCTTGATTTCAAACCACCAGTTCCTGACACAACTGACTAAATCCGCCATGAATCATGCCCCTGCCATGTGCCACTTTCAGGTCTCCTCACACACTGCTGGTGTGTTCCATTTTTTGTCATAGGGTGCTGGCAGATTACGGGCCTCCCATTGCTGCTGTCTCCATCGCCACACTCTGCCATGTGCCACATTCAGGTCTCTTCACACTGCTGTTGTGTTAAATTTTTTGACATAGGGTGCTGGCAGATTACGGGCCTCCCATAGCTGCTGCCAGGCCCCTAATCTGCCATGGGCCCCTATATACCGCCTCCTCATGCTGCTGCCAAGTCCAGAGTCTCTCATGGGACCCTGTACGGCCTCCCATTGCTGCTGTCTCCATCGCCACACTCTGCCATGTGCCACTTTCAGGTCTCCTCACACACTGCTGTTGTGTTGAATTTTTTGACATAGGGTGCTGGCAGATTACGGGCCTCCCATAGCTGCTGCCAGGCCCCTAATCTGCCATGGGCCCCTATACCGCCTCCTCATGCTGCTGCCAAGTCCAGAGTCTGTGATGGGTCCCTGTACGGCCTCCCATTGCTGCTGTCTCCATCGCCACACTCTGCCATGTGCCACATTCAGGTCTCTTCACACTGCTTGTGTTTTCAATTTTTTGACATAGGGTGCTGGCAGATTACGGGCCTCCCATAGCTGCTGCCAGGCCCCTAATCTGCCATGGGCCCCTGTACCGCCTCCTCATGCTGCTGCCAGGTCCACAGTCTCTCATGCCATGTGCCACTTTCCGGTCTCCTCACACTGCTGGTGTGTTGAATTTTTTGACATAGGGTGCTGGCAGATTACGGGCCTCCCATAGCTGCTGCCAGGCCCCTAATCTGCCATGGGCCCCTATATACCGCCTCCTCATGCTGCTGCCAAGTCCAGAGTCTCTCATGGGTCCCTGTACGGCCTCCCATTGCTGCTGTCTCCCATCGCCTCACTCTGCCATGTGCCACTTTCAGGTCTCCTCACACACTGCTGTTGTGTTGAATTTTTTGACTTAGGGTGCTGGCAGATTACGGGCCTCCCATAGCTGCTGCCAGGCCCCTAATCTGCCATGGGCCCCTATATACCGCCTCCTCATGCTGCTGCCAAGTCCAGAGTCTCTCATGGGTCCCTGTACGGCCTCCCATTGCTGCTGCCAGGAGGCAGCAGGGTCGCAGCAGTGTCAGTGGAGGCAAACGGCCACGGAGTAGAGCACCAGCTCCACTGCAGCCTACCACCACGGCCAGTAGTGGTGCCGGTGTGCACAGAGGAAGTAGCAGTCAGCCAGTGAGGAGTAGCGGGGGCAAAGTTTCCTACTCGGCGGTGTGGCAATTTTTCGTCAAGCCGCCCGAGGAAGTAAACATAGCCGTATGTCGACTATGTGGCCAGAAAGTCAAGCGTGGCCAGGGGG